>NC_077232.1:214528476-215129723 GCF_027887165.1 Monodelphis domestica
ACCTTCCCCAAAATAAACCTAATTATTTATGTTTCCTTCTTGTTCTTTCCCCTAACAAATCCAACTATAACAATTTATATATATACATATATATATATATATATACACACACATACATACATACTTGTAACCAGGATTGTACCTCCAGAGAAAGACCATCAATTAACAGCAAAGGCCAAAAGTGCAAAAAGAAATATGGTGAGGTTTATGCTTTCTATTGTTTGAAGGAAAAGAGAAACTGGTTAGTTACACTGATACCATTTAGAGGAACACTTTTATGTTTCACATCATTTGTGAAACTATTGTTTGAACAATCATCAAAACACTTCGAAATATTATACTATATTCTCTGGAAACATTCAATAACATATCAATTCAATGTTTTTTCTTTGTCTGGGGATATATAAATCACATATGGTATCTACTTTTATATGTTTCTCTTTATGGGAAATGTATTTTTGTCTTTGGTATGTTTATTATATATATATATATATATATATATATATATATATATATATATATATATATATATATCTGTCTCCATTGTTGGTGGGAAATCCAAACATCATTTTTGACCTTTTTGCTCCTACTTACACTCACACTGAAGAAGAGGTAATGCCCTCTATCTCAAAGACTGGAACTCTTTTCCTCGAGTCACTTAGTTTAGATAGCTAACAGAGATTTTTTTATCATATGATGAAAAACATTAAAAACTTTATAAATTTTTATAAATATTATTTTAAAAAATAATCACATATAGGACATTCATAATAATTTTGAGTAGATGTGATATGTCTGCATATGGGGTAAATAAAATTAAAGGGCCCTGGCAACATTTGTCTAGTAGAAAAGCAGATGAACTCTGTCTTTTCTTTTTGCCTTTGGAGAAGGACTACAGTCTTGTTACAATGATCATGTCACCCTTGATTACCACTAGACTGCAGGCATAGCCTACCAAAATCTAGAGGGAAGGAGAGTCTGAGGAGTCAAAATCCAGTGATTGGATTCACAATTTTACATCACTTTATTTCCTCCTTTGTGGTGTGCAAGGTCAAAGGAATGCTAGCTAATCTTTAACAACCAGCTCTCAAATACATAAATTATGCTTAATATACATTCTTTAACATTTTCTTCATCACTTTATTGGCTAATTGTTCAATAAATCAGTAAATCAAGCCATTTTGCCATTTTCCAAATTTCAAGGTGTATACATACTCACATTGAAAATTTAACAGCTAGTTTCCTCCAGCTAGTATGAGCTGGCTATAGCACACATTAAGAATGCAAGACTATTTGGCTTCTTTTTCCCATAAATCTTCATGGGTTTGTTCAAAATGCATAATTAAACTATGGGACAAAGTTTATTTATAATTTTTTTCAATATGATGTTTTCATGATGTTTCTAGGTTAATTTCTGGCTATATGGCAGCCAAGGGTGATATTTGGTTTTTTTAATTTGATTATTCTTCTCAGAAGAGGAAGTGAAAAACCTGATGGGGGAGGATATATGCATAAATAGCATAGGGATAATATGTTGAGGGCATAGGGACTATTTCATACAGTGGAATCTCACTGATATTATTTCAGAGACCCAGGAAGGAAATTTAGCAGCAATAATAGTAGCAACTGCAGAGCATTATGGCTGGGGTGGAACTTAATAATCTGTTCCTTTTTTGATGGTGGCTTTCAGATTAATACCTTGTTAAGGAAAACTCATTTTAAATGAGAAGTCCTTTATAAAATCTCAAGAGTCCATTACTCCATTATGTACACTACATTCTTTAAATGATTATAAAAATAGATTTTACATTGCCTATTAATTCCTCTTCAGAGATAAAATCCATTTTGGAAGCAGCATTAATTCTCTCATGTCCTTAGATATTTCAGTATTATACTTTCATAATGTATTCAATTATTACACAGGTCTAATAGTAGGCCCTCTAACAAATCTATATGTTTAGCTATATAAAGAAAATAGTGGAAATATTAGTTCCAAGAACAGTGCCACTGTCTCTGATCCCTTTCCCAGATATTAGTACTCTAAATTTAAGTATAAATTAAGTATAACTTGGTTGAGGAAGGAGCTTTCAACATCATAGATATCACAGATCACAAACATAGTTGCTATTATGTAGATTCACAGTATTCTCTCCATGGTTAGCTTCTTGAAATGATTAACAACCAAGGTATAGAGACAAGAAACATCTTTTCCTTCTTTTTTTCCTGGCTCTTGGATTCTGAAAGTTATCTAAGTTCATTTCTGGCAATATGACAGACAAGCAGAGTTTATTTTATGATATGATTTTCAGGATATAGACATTTTGATTGTTAGGGATCCAGGGACATTGCTCTACTTACTGTTCCTCACACTTAACTCATCACCATCCAAATCAGTGCTTTTTCACTGGCCGTCCTGCATGACTAGAGCAAACTCTCTTTTCCCTTAAGCTTCCCATCTTTCCTGGCCTCTTTCAAGGGTCAGTTCAAATCCTACATTCATTGATATGCCTTTGTCAATCCCCCACCCATCACTCCCAAAGCTAAGCTAGTACCTTATCTTTGAGCCCATTTACTTTGTTTATATCTTGAATATATCTCTCTACTTGTGTCTTAGCTTCTCCTTAGAAAGTGAACTTCTTGTGGACAGAAACCATATTTTTGTCTTTCTTTATATTTCTAGCTCTCAGTATAATTCCTGGCACACAGTAAATGCTGAATATATGCTTTTCAAATGATCTTGACTGCCTTTAGTATCCAAGATACCTAACAAAGGGGTGTATTGTGTTAGAAATTCTATAGCTAGAAAATTTCCCTTCAGAATTGGGACTACACAAACTTCTTTGAGAGATGGGGGTGGGGTGGGGGTGGAGACAGAGAGAGAGACAGAGAGACAGAGAGACAGAGAGACAGAGAGACAGAGAGACAGGGAGACAGAGAGACAGAGAGACAGAGAGGAGTTGTTTCTACCATAAAATACTGAGGCGAAGAGGAAGTCTTTCATCCCTTTTCTCTCTTAGACAATGATGATCATCCAGCTTTGAAATGTGTAGACTTGATAGGGTGAAATGATATGAAAACAGATAGATTAACTAAATGATATTAGCATTTTTGTTTCATTTTCTCTATAGTGTCAAATTTTAGTAATTAAAATTCCTTTTTTTCCCTCAGGGGAACAAATAGAAATAAATGTGTAGAATTATTTGTATTTCATATCCATAGAAGGGAAAATCAACTGAACATCTCAGTGCAGTAACTGATTTGAAGACATCAGGCTAGGAGATTTTGGCTTAAGAAATTATAAAGCAATTTAAATTGCTGAGCCAAAGATCAAAGCTATTTAAGAAGAAAGAAATTATATCCATTTGACTGAAAGTTAGAGGGTGGGGGAATGGGGGGAGTGGAAGGAACTCCATAGTTAAGTGGTTTTCTACAGGTCACATACTAAGTTAATTGGATATTTGATAAAAGAAATAGAACAGCTGATGCTTTGACTGACTTGTGTCCTTTAATAAAATATCCACCTTATTGTTTAAATGATGTACATGATTAATTCATTTTGAACCTGAAGGAGGTAAAATATAGGGCTGGAAAAATTCGAAGAAGTTGGGTTTGAGATGAGAAGCAATTCAGAGTAATGAGGAATAGCAAACGGGCTAGGAAGGAAGGACTAGGGTGATAGGATGTCTCAAAAAGAACATCAAAAAGAGAAGAGAGATATTAGAGGAATTATGGAAAACATTGACTACTTTGTGATTTTTCCCAGGACAACCTTTGATTTCATTCAATTCAATAATTTAAATATAGAAAAATTAATAGCATATTTCAATATCTATAGATTTTAACCTCATACATTCTTGATTTTGTGCTAAGAAATTTGTTTAGATGAGTTATTACCTCATTAAATACACATATAAGATTTTATTATATGATACACATGGGCATATCTCAACCCATTTTTTATAATCCTATATTTTTGCTTTATATGTGTTATTCCATGCTGAGCTTAACCAGTAGTTTATCAACTAAAGATTTAAGACTAGTTGAGATATTATTTATTGCTATTTTTAATAGTTCAGGTTCTGCTGCAGGTCTACTAAATTCCTTTTTGAACTTCATATTATACCAATTCATCTAGTTTAGAACCTACTTCATGGCATTTTTCTTTAAGTTCATAGATATAGAAAATATCAAATAGCTATTTTACCCTTGAATTCTCAAATATAATTCAATAAATTATTAATATCATAATTTATTAGATCTGACCAATAGAACCTAATGTAAGTTTAAAATAAAAATTATCATAGTGAATTGTCTATTTCATGGAGGTTTTGTTTTAAGAATCTGTATTCTGTTAAAGTCTGTACATATCAAAAATTCCATGAATTAATTTCTTTGTGATTTTCCTTCTTTGTTTAATGTCAAGAATTTATTCAGGGATTGGAAATTTCCAAAATATCATCTAATCGTTCAAATTCAATGTTCATATCTTTGAGAGTTTTTCCATAATGACCATCAAAGACTATTTACTGAGTATCTCTGTGGAGCAGTATTAGTTGTTAGGAGATATAACAAAATAGTCATTTCAAAGAACATTGTTAACCAAAACATGTAAAAGCTGGCAGAATCACACATAAAAGCATATTCAGAAACATACTGTGTCCGGTATACACATGAGGAAATTTTGTCCTGATCCTTTAAAATAAACAATTCTTTAAATTTGAGAAACTGAAAAAAATTATACAGACTATCTCACTCATTCATAAATTAATTTAATCTTTATAAATACAATTTCCACAAAACCAAACAAAAAAAGAACCTAGAAATTACTTTAGTCAACCAATATAATCTCCTTTCCAAGTGAAAAGATATGGAAACCAAAATAATATAAACTTAGGATGTAAATTCTTCTGTAAAACATTATGGATGAAGATGATAGATAATTAAGAGCAGGTTTGCCTCATAAAATAGAGAAAGTCAGTGAAAGATTCTTTGTTCATTTCAAGACTCAGTTCCAACTTCTGGGTAAACATGACTACAGTTTGGATGCAGGAATCTACCTCTCCTCATTGCCTACCAATATACAGTACCTCAAAAGGCCAAAAAAACTGAATTCATATGAATGAAGGGAATCCACAGTAGGGTGCAGAATTGAAAGTAAGTGGGATTTAGGCATTTCCACACTATAAGAGGGAGAAATAGTTTTCACCAAAGCACAAGCTGATCTACCTTCCCCCATCCCACCTAGGGAGTGTGGTAGAGGCATGCATGCAAAGGACAAGAAGCTAGAGATTGATCATCTGTTAGTCAAATGAAGATTCCATTTGGAATGTGACTGGGAAACAGTTGGAGGCAAGCGTCAACTGCTTGACTGAATTTGAAGTCTTTTGGCTTTCTGGCTGACCTGAAGGAGGAACCTGGCTGTTTATCTCTGAGACTGGGTATAATCAAGTTGGATGTGACCTGGCTGATTTGAAGGAAAAAGAAGAAAAATAATCCTTGTATCTCTCTCTGACTGGTTCTGTTTCATGCTAGTGACTGAATTGCCATTTTTCTCAATATCCTCCAGCCTAATACTTATTGTAGAGAATAAGGATATCCCACCTCTCTTACCTTCATCCTCCACCTTTGTTCTGTCTTCCCCAATAAACCCTTACTTGAGATAAAGAAGAGAAAAGAGTATTTCCTCTGAAACCTCACAGCTCACATTGAGTGACTTGAGGGAAATTGAAGAAGGGGGGAAGGGAGGATGAAAGTCTTCTGAAGAGGTAGGTACAAAAGGGGGAGAGATTAGGCAAAAAGAAGATAACTACCTGATCCATTACTTATCTAGTATCCATCAAATATACACCCTCAAATATCATCTATTACAGGAGTCAGTGCACCATACTCAGAGCCAGTATGACTAGAATAAGTGAGCGAGTGAGGAGCACCTTTAGGTCCTTGGCAGCTGACTAAGACCACCATGGACCTACCCCGGAGAGCAGCTAGACTTGAAACCCCAACAGATGGAAGAGCTCAGACAAAGAGTCAAAAGACCAACAAAATAGAAGGAAACATGAAATATCTCACTAAGAAAATAACTGATTATGAAAACCGGTCTAGAAGAGACAATTTGAGAATCATTGGTCTACCTGAAAACCCCAAAATAAACAGAAATCTTGACATCATACTACAAGAAATTATCCAAGAAAACTGCCCTGATATTCTTGAACAAGAGGACAAAATAGACATTGAAAGAGTACATAGATCACCCTCTTTTGTACAAACAAAACCAATGCAAGCAAAATTAGAAGGGAAGCAACAAATTGAGAAAATATTTATAACAAAAATCTATGACAAAGGTCTAATTACTCAAATTTATAAGGAGCTAAATCAATTGTACAAAAAATCAAGCCATTCCCCAATTGATAAATGGGCAATGGTCACGAATAGGCAATTTTCAGATGAAGAAATCGGTACTATTAATAAGAACATGAAAAAGTGTTCTAAATCTCTTATAATCAGAGAAATGCAAATCAAAACAGCTCTGAGGTATCACCTCACACCTAGCAAATTGGATAACATGATAGCAAAGGAAAGTAATGAATGTTGGAGAGGATGTGGTCAAATTGAGACATTAATGCATTGCTGGTGTTGTTGTGAACTGATCCAACCATTCTAGAAGGCAATTTGGAACTATGCCCAAAGGGCACTAAAAGACTGCCTGCCCTTGATCCAGTCATAACTGGTTTTATAGCCCTAAGAGATAATAAGGAAAAGACCTGTACAAGAATATTCATAGCCATGCTCTTTGTGCTAGGAAAAAAATTGGAAAAGAAGGGGATTCCCCCCAATTGGGAAATGGCTAAACAAATTGTGGTATAAGTTGGTGATGGAATACTATTGTGCCCAAAGGAATAATGAACTGGAGGGATTACATGGGAACTGGAACAACCCTAGGAATTGATGCAGAATGAAAGGAGCAGAACCAGGATAACATTATACACAGAGACTGATACACTATGGTACAATCAAATGTAATGAACTTCTGTATTACTAGTAATGCAATGATCCAGAACAATTTGGGGGGACTGATGAGAAAGATTGATATTCACATTCAGAAGAAGAACTATGGGAGGAGAAACACAGAAGAAAAGCAACTGCTTGATTACATGGGTCGATGGGTATATGATTGGGGATGTAGATTCTAAATAATCACCCTAGTGCAAATATCAATAATATGAAAATAGGTCTTGATCAATGACACATGTAAAACCCAGTGGAATGGTGCATCAGCTATGGGAGGGGATTGTTGGGAGGGGAGAGAAAGAACATAAATCTTGCAACCATGGAAAAATATTTTATGTGAACTAATAAAATTAAATTTAAAAAAAGACTCAGTTCCAACCTCACTTTCTCAAAGAGGTCTTTCCTGTGTGGAAAGGAGAACTGAATCAAGCTCTGAACTTTCTGCCACTGAGGTGAGCAGTTGGAAGTTTAGAGTGAAATTAATGAACAGCAATGACAGTTGGTGGGGGGACGGGGACTTGGAGAGTGATAGTTGCTCTCAAAGGACTCTCTTTCCTGGCCTTCAAACTGGAAGGAGTGCTCTCTCCCTGTCTCTGGATAGATGTACCTCTATTCCTGGATTTTCCCAACTGTGTGCTCTAATTGGATTCCTGTGATTGTGTCATCGAACAAAAGGATTTAAGGGGAATGATTTGTAAGGCTGGTCTTTAGGGGTGACAGCCTCAGGCCCAATAAATTCTGAAGGTCAGAACCTATTCTTTCTCTTGCTGTCTACTGCTAAAGATTTTGAAGTTAAGAAAGCTAACATAGATTAGCATAAACAGGAATATAAGAAACCTTCCACCAGTCTATGAGATCTGGCCTCACCTCAAAACCTGAGAGAGTCTCAAACCCAATTTAGGGAAATCCCGATTTCCTCTTCCCTAGTATTTGTCCAATCTAAACTTGCTATTAAATTCATCGTGAGTTAAGTAACCCACAGTCAGATAGGAGGACTGTTATTTCAGGGGGACATAGAGGGAGCTGAACCTAAGGATAGCCATTCAGCCATAAATGGTCCTTATTGGACCTCTGCCTGGCGACCTTGGTCTGGGGGTAGGCTTGTCCCTCAGGGGAGTCCATGCTTACCTGCTCTGGGGTATCTTCAGCATCAATCAATAGAGAAGACATTCCCTCAGGCTATCATAGTTGGCCCATTTCTCAGGAATCCTATTTTTCAAAGCCTCTCAGCAGGGGGTATTTCTCTCCTTTTACCTCACCAGCAACCATATTCCCTCTATCCCTTCAATTCCTCCATTCCCTATTACAAAACCTTCCTTATTCCTTGTAGTTCTTCAAACCCTACAATTTCTTTAAAAATCATACTTAAAGAGGTACTCTCCTCTTCAGCTCTCTCAGTCTTTTCCCTCTGAAATTACCTTTTATTTACACTGGACATTTCTCATACCTATGCAATAATGTATGTGGCGATTGCCCTGTTAGAATGGTAACTTCTTGAGGTCAGGGACCTTGTTTTTGCCTTTCTTTGTTTCATCACCATTTAACCCAAAGTTGAGGACATAATAAGTATTGATTAACTTACTTAGCAGAGCAAAATGACCCTTTTTTAAAGGCACTTCTCTCAAAAACAAAAATATCTTTAAGTATGAGTCAAAAATATAGTGAATTTTTTGAGAATTTTAGTAAATGTGAATGAGCAGAGAAAACATGGCAATAGGTATATGGTCTAACTTGACAGTCACCTTCTAGCTCTTGTCTTACAAAAGGACTTTAATAGAGAGGTTATATTACCTTTTGACCTCAAGTCCTGCAAGGGTCCATAGACAACTGCTGGATGCATATAGAATTGACCTGAGAATAGAGATGGAGGCAGAGTTCCACTTCAGAGTGCTGCAAAGCTAAGTCATGAATCCCCAAAAGACATAGACTTACTGTACTACACTGAATTAATGAACAATGTTAACTGTCTAGACATTAATCTTTCTAGAGGTTTTACTTTGAATTAAAAACTCCCTGGATGAACACTTATTAGTTTACCATAGGACTGGCTGGAAAGAACAAATGAGCTCTGAGTTTTGGCTTTGTCTTCAGAAAAATGTGAATGCCTATGAAGAATTCAAGGGATGTGAGATGTTTACAGCATTTGTTTTTATTTATTTGGTTTTGATTCTAATTTTATGGTTAAAGAGCTGTGTAAACTATACTTTGTCAATTTAATCAATTTAAACATGATAAAGAGAGAAAAATGGCACAATTATTCTAATCAATCAATCAAAAGATTTATTAAGATCCTACTATGTGCCAGGTATTGAGCTTAGTGTGCTGCAAATGCAAAGACAAAAATAAAAGTCTTTGTATTCAAAGAGCATATATTCTTTCAGAGGAGACTATATTACTGTAAGAGAGGTATCTGTCCCACACTCGTCTTAATTAATGCAATTACTAAAAAGCAAAGCAAGAACCCAGAAAAACCCAAGGTACTCTTTCAAGCCAGTATGCATTTATTAAGTTCCTGCTATGTGTCAGACACTGTGATAAATGCCCAGAGATACCAATAAGCACCAAAGACAGTTCCAAACAGTCCCTGCTCTTTAATCAAGGAGATAATGTGCAAACAACCACATACAAACAAGACATAATATACAGAATAAATTGGAAGTAATCCCAGAAGAAAGTCACTATGATTAAGAAAGATTCAGAAAACCTCCTTGCATAAAGTGAAATTTTATCTGGAAACTAAAGGCAGCTAAGAAGCCAGGAGCCTGAGATGAGAAGACATTAGGGACAATCATTGAAAATGTCAGAGGTGGCATGTTGTGTTTAAAAAATAGCAAGGTTGTCAGTGTCATTGGATCAGAGAGTACATGGAGGGGAGTAATGAGAAGACTTGGAAAGGCATGGAAGATCTAAATAATTAAATGCTTTAAAAATCAGAGGGAGGTTTTTATATTTGATTCTAAAAGTAGCAATAATAAATTATATTTATGTATATATATATATATATATATATATATATATAAAATCATGCCTTTGTATTCTAAGAGAGGGTAAGAGGGACATACACCAAAGGCAGTGTCACAGTACTGATTCTCCCCTATTGACAATGTTATCAGAGAAACTACATCAATACCAGAAGATTCAAAAATAATACAGCTTCTGGGATCATGACCTTTTCAAAGAAGGTAGAATGTTAGCTTCAGGATCCTACAAGGGACCTTTTCATTGGGCTCTGGCAGAAAGCTAAATATTTCTCAGAAGAACTACATGAGATTTCCAGGAAAAGAGAAAATGATTTCCATCCAAAAAAGGAGATGATCTGCTGCTTTTCCTGAAGTATGATATCCTAGCTTGAGCTCATTTTGTCCTAGGAACTGTTGTTATTTTGGGGGTTTGTAATTATTTGTAGTAAGAAGGCCAGTTGGTTAACTTTGTAACACAAGCTAATATAGTCTGGGAAGAATAGTGGGGCCTCCTCAAGGGAGTTGAACAGTCAAAAAGTGGAAGCAGTTGTAAAAAACCAAAAACTTCTGTTTATTAAGGTTTATGAAGATTAACGTTTTTAACAGAAAGGTAAAGTAGGGAAAATCCTAAAAAATGAATGGGTTTCTAACTCCTACTGGCATGGGCGTTGTACCCCCAGAAACTCAGGCAAACTATTATCAGGGAAATTCTTTTGCTCCCTTGCATCCTTGTGACTCCTAACCCAAAACATCTGATAACCCCTCTAAGACCCTGAGAGGATTATCCTCCTTTGATTGCCCTTTAGATTTAGGATGGACAGAGATGTACCTCCTGGCTACATCTCAATACCATTGGGCTATATCTCAGAAATCTATCTGTCCCCTAAACTGAGAGTTACCCTCTATGTCTCCAGGCAGACCCCATCAGATGACCAAACCCCCCACTGAGTGCTTACAACTCTAGAGTCACCATGACACAGCATCGCATCTACACTGTTGTAAAGAATACAAAATCCCCAGAATTGAAGTCATCTGGGGGGACAGCTTTTCCATCCATACTGTCCTCCCAAGGAATGGCTTCCCATCTTGCTATTCCACCTTGCTATCCTCCTGGCCATTCTCAACATTACTTTCTAAATTAATAAATTTCTCTTTTTTATTTTTAAGCTAAGTTTCAGAGTCTTGCATTCTTGCAAAAGGTATCCTTCCTGATCCCTGGGGGTTCAATTTTAGTACCCCACAACGCAACCACCCCAAATTTAAGGTCTTCAAGGATCTGTCTTCTGTCTGGTCAAAATCGTACCTTCACTATTCTCCTTATTTATCTTACCCAAATCTATCTAAATAGCTAAAGTTAAAACTATTTCTAAGTATTATTCTTATATTATTCAGTACTGCCTCCTTGTAGTATTCAGTTACATTTCCACCTATCCAGTCAGAGTTTTGGCTTAGTGTTTCTGGCCAGAAAAGGCCAGAACCCAGCCTGCTCCCCCTGTATCCACAGAGGAGCCCAAACTAAGACTTTCTTCTCTAAAATGTAGATCTTCTTTCCACATTAGATTCTTTCCAAAACCTTCCAGCTTTTTCCTCCTTCCTCAAGATTCATCCAGATAAAGGAATTTCCAGGACTCAAAGGTTTGCCACCTCTCTGGGCAGGGAACAACAGGTGAGAGAGAGAGAGAATTGGAGCCAACAGAACTCGCCAACTGTTCCTAGGTCTTGAAGGGAACTTGTCACTAACCGTAAGCTACTAACCACAAGCTACTAGCAGTAGGCTCCACACCTCCCCCCTCCCAGCTACTAACCACAAGCCCCTTACCCTAAGTTGCAAACACCTGTGAGGCCCGAAGTGAAACAAGCAAACCACAAAACATTCCAGGAAGGGCTGCTGCTACTGACAGAGAGTGTATAAAAATCCTGTACTTGCTATATTCAGTGGAACTCTTGTATCGAGCTTCCCCTGGCGTGCGCACCAGTCAATAAACTCTTCCTGCTTTGTTACATTGTCTGGAGTTTTCCTTGGTGGACTACAACTCGGACCCTACCATATGGGGGCTCGTCCGGGATTGTAGCTCCCACCCTGGAACCCCTCTGACAGGAGAGTTAAGGGCATTGTCATGGACCGGACCTTCAGGTGGGTGAGTGAAGTTGTGAGATTGTGTGTGTGGGTGTGTTATGGGGGAGAGGAGGACTCTTGACAAGCATAAGGCTAAGTGAATGACACATGCCTGTGATTTGTACAGGACATTCTATGCCAAGCTCCAAGGCCCATCCCATTCTGGGGTGAGGAATTCGCCCCGCGGCACATGTCCGAACCTCCCACCTGTTTCTGAGAGTGGACTCTCTACTACCACATCTCTTATTTTCCCACAAGGGAATCAGTCGGAAACGAGAAGACGTGCATGAAGTGATTGTGAGGTGGGGAAGGTTTTTGGTCCAGGACACTGGTCCCAGAAAGGAAAAGAGTGTTAGAGTCCCTATATTCCGGTCTACTGATGGAGAAAAAACAGAGTTCAAGTCTCTGGAAGTCTAGAATTTGAGTCTCTAGCAATCTAGGGCTCAAGTCCCTAGTGAAGGGGCTAGGATCCCCGAGGAGGCGGTCTGGCGGTGGACGCACCTCAGACCTCCGAGGAACCCCAGTGAGAAACCCTGGGGCTCTTCGGAAGAACACTAAGGGAAGAGGAACAGACTTCCCCTTCTCCTATTCAAATCCTATTTGGTTCCTCAGAGAGGATCTTTTGTCTGTCCCTCCTTTTAACAATCTTTTGCCTTGCCCTGGTCCTCTTTTTCTCTGTAGTGGGTCTATTAATAAGTCCAGACCATGGGCCAGGGGCAGTCAACTCATCTAGACTTAGTTCTGGACCACTACCCTGAGTTTAAAACCCGAGCCCATAATCTCGGGGTTAATGTCAAAAAAGGGAAACTGAAGACTTTCTGCAATTCAGAATGGCCCACCTTTGGGTGCGGCTGGCCCTGGGGCAGGATGTGACAGAGATCAATCATCTCTGCTGTCCAGAGTAGGGTCCTCCTCCCCGGGCCAGAGGGTCACCCTGATCAATTGCCATACATCCTTACATGGTTAGACCTCATCCTGGACCCCCCTCCTTGGGTGAAACCTTTCCTTATCCCAGCACAGATACTGGTCTCCCAAGTTGATCAAACTCCCCAGAGTCTTCCTTCATTAAAACCCCAAAGTCCCTCTCCCCCTCTGGTCTTACCCGCACCAGACGAACCTCCTCTGGTCCCCCCTATACAGCCCCCGCCCTACACCCCTGGGCTTCCTCCGGCCCTTTATCCCCCCATTGATGGTAACGAGGCCATACCGGCAGCAATGCCCCCTCCTGGCCCTGAACCCTCCGCACCTATATCCTCCTCCCTCCCCTTGCCTGTTCACCACACCAGGAGCCACGACCAGCGGGGCCAACCCATCCCAGGGGCAGAGGCGCCTTCCTCAACAACAGCATTCCCAGTCCGCACTGTTGGACCCATGGTCCCTGATGGGCCACTAGTCCACCAATATTGGCCCTTCACCTCCAGTGATCTTTATAACTGGAAACACCAGAACCCACCCTTTTCGGAGCAGCCACAAAAGCTCATTGACCTGGTAGAGTCCATTTTCTTGACCCACAGTCCCACCTGGGATGATTGTCAACAACTCCTCCGCACCCTCTTCACCTTGGAAGAAAGAGAGCGCATCTGTGTGGAGGGACGGAAACTGGTCCTTGGCGATGATGGATGGCCCACAGCTGACCCCCTTCACCTGGCAGCAGTCCTTCCTGCTGAGCACCCCAACTGGGACTTCACCACCGATGAAGGTAGGGAGAATCTTCGAACCTACTGCCAGACTCTCTTGGCCGGCCTACGGGCTGCTGCCCGCAAGCCCACCAATTTGGCTAAAATTGAATCTGTACGCCAAGGCCCGGAAGAGACGCAGGCAGAGTTCTTAGAACACCTGCAGGAGGCATTCAGAATCTACTCCCCTCTAAACCCCCTGGCTCCCACCAGCCAAACTGCGGTATTACTAGCTTTGGTAATCAGTCCTCCCCCAACATTCGGTGGAAACTCCAGAAATCTGACTTTATTGGCCAGTCCCTCTCAGACCTTCTCAAAACAGCAGAGAGAGTTTTTAGTTTCCAGGAAACCCTGGAAGAGAAGGCTGAGAGGTTCCGGCAGGAAGACCTGGAGGGCCAGGCCCAACATAGATGGGAGAAGTCAGAGAGGGAAAGGAAGAAACAGGAGGAACTTCAGGCCAAGGAGGACAAATCTAGAAGGCAGATGTTGAGCTGCCAGCAACAAACTAATCGCATTCTGGTGGCAGCCCTGACCCAGCCCGGCCCAATGACGGCACCTTGCTGACAACCCTGAGAGCAGGAGGGATGTTTCCTATGCTGAAACCCAAACCATTGGCAGTGCCAATGCCCCAGACGCTCCCAAGAGAAAAGGGAGAGAGATAGCCATCGCCCCCCTTGGCATAATCTCCCCCCCCCCCTGGCAACCCTGGCCAGAACTGGTACTGGCCTTCACGGACGACAACTGACGGGGAAGGGCCTCGGGTCCCCTCCCTGAGTCCTAGGTAAACATGAACATTGAGGGGAAACAGCTCCCCATGTTAGTTGACACAGGGGCTGATCATTCAGTTCTGACTACCCCTGCCGGGAAAATGTCCTCAAAAACATCTTGGGTCCAGGATGTAGCCGGGACCAACCTATACCCGTGGACCAGCTCTCGTACTGTCAACCTGGGCAGCCAACAAGTGACCCACTCCTTCCTTGTCATACCAGATAGCCCCTTACCACTCCTTGGGAGGGACCTGCTTCACAAAATAGGGGCCCATATTCAATTCTCAGCCAGAAAAGTGAAGGTCACCAACGATACAGGAACTCCCCTGCATGCCCTGACCCTCTCCCTCCAGGATGAACATAGATGTATTCCAAACCTCCACCTAAGGACATACCCCCTCACATCCTCCCCTGGGTAGAACAGTTTGGGTGGAAAAATCCGGGGTTGGTCTAGCAGTAAACCAAACCCCCGTGATCATAACCCTTAAGAGTGGGGCCATGCCAATCCGGGTCAAACAATATCCCATGTCCCTAGAGGCATGCCGTGGCATCCAACCTCACATTGACCGCCTCTTTAAGGCTGGGATTTTAACAACCTGCCAGTCCCCCTGGAATACACCCTTGCTACCTGTAAAGAAACCAGGAGGGGTAGATTACCGCCCAGTCCAGGACTTAAGGGAAGTCAATAAACGCATCGAGGATATGCACCCCACTGTCCCCAATCCATACACGCTCCTAAGCAACCTGCATCCCTCACTGACCTGGTACACTGTCCTGGATCTCAAGGACGCTGTCTTTACCCTACCCCTAGCCAAAGTCAGCCAACCTATTTTCGCCTTTGAGTGGTTCTCCCCAGATGTCCAGTCCACGATTCAACTCACGTGGACCCACCTGCCTCAGGGTCTAAAACTCAGCCCATCCATCTTCAGTTAGGCTCTGGCCCGAGACCTCCAGCCCTTCCGGGAACAAAACCCTGACATAACCCTCCTGCAATATGTAGATGACCTCCTGATTACAGCCTCCTCTGAGGACACCTGCAAGAAAGCAACTGGTGCATTGCTCAACTGCCTGGACACCGTGGGATATAAAGTCAGTGCCAAGAAAGCCAAAATCTGCCGCATGGAGGTCTCCTTCTTGGGGTACCGGCTGCGTGATGGATCACGGTGGCTGACCCCCAGTTGAGATGACTCAAACTATCCTCTCTATACCAAACCCCTCTTAGCCCCAAGCAAGTTCGGGAATTTCTGGGATCGGTCAGGTACTGTCGGTTGTGGATACCGGGATTCACCTCTATCACTAAGCCCTTGTATGAAGGCACTCGCGATTCCCCAACCTGGACATGGACACCTGAAATGGATGCTGATTTCCAACACCTCCTGATGGATATGCTTAGGGTCCCAGCCCTGGCACTTCCAGACCCGGAGAGACCATTTCAACTGTTCATTTCCGAGGCCAAAGGGATCGCAAAGGGAGTGTTGACCCAGAAAATTGGACCTTAGGACCGGCCAGTTGCTTACCTATCCAAGCGGCTCGACCCAGTGGCCACTGGATGGCTGGCGTGCCTCCGGATCATAGCGGCCATAGCCAGACTAGTCAGAGACACAGACAAACTAACACACGGGCAGCCACTGGTCATCGCCACATCCCATGCCATGGAGAGCGTTCTCCGCCAACCCCCAACCCACTGGAGCTCTCATGCCCGCCTGACACATTACCAGTCCCTTCTCCTGGATGAGAATCGACTCTCCTTCCGGGTGGCCTCCACCTTGAATCCCGCTACCCTCCTGTCCACCGCCTCGACCACGGGCCCAGAGCACTCATGCCAGGAGATCCTCGTGGAATCGATCTCCACCCGACCTGACCTGAAAGACACACCTCTACAGCACTCAGACCTTATCCTCTTCACCGATGACAGCAGCTTCGTGACACCCTCCAGTCGACAAGCAGGAGCTGCCGTTGTGGATAATGTAGGTACCATCCAGTGGTGGGCTTCCCTTCCAGGAGGAACCTCAGCACAGTGGACAGAACTTGTCGCCCTGACAACAGCTCTCCGACTGGCCAAGGGGAAGCGACTTACAGTCTACACAGATAGCCGGTATGCCTTTGCCACCCTACATGTCCATGCCCCCATCTACCAGGAACGAGGCTATGTCACTTCCACCGGGAAACCAGTGGCCCACCTCCAGGACATCCAGGAACTGCTGGCCGCAGTATGGAAACCTAAGGCCGTCGCAGTAGTCCACACCCCGGGACACCAGTCGGGGACATCCCCAGAGGCTATGGGAAACCGCCGGGCTGACAAAGCTGCCAGAAAAGCAGCGTCAGAGGCCCCACTATATGAACTGGCAATTATCACGACCCCTGCCATCCCTACCAGCCCTGCCACTGATACCTCAAACCCTCCCCAGTACTCCCATTCAGACATGGAGTGGGTTGAAACCAACTCCGGACAATTGTCCAATGGATTCTACCGAGACCCTGAGGGTAGCTTGCTACTCCCTCAAACTCTGGGCCAACTTCTCTCTGCCGATCTGCACCACCTCACCCACACTGGAGCTACCAAGCTACGTGAATTGCTAAAAAAAAAAAAGACAAGTAAAATTCAGAGGCTCTGGGACCTTCCTGGACGAACTGGTCAGTAACTGTAAAACCTGCCAACTCAACCAAGCAGCAGTCACGGGTCCCCATGCCAGAGCCAGACTCCGCGGCACCCGACCCTGTGAACATTGGGAAGTGGACTTCACTGAGGTAAAACCTGGAAAATACGTGTTCCGGTATCTGCTGGTCTTTGTGGATACCTTCTCAGTTTGGCCAGAAGCATTCTGTACAAAAAATGAGACTGCCCAAACTATGGCCAAAAAGCTCCTAGAAGAGATTATCCCTAGGTTCGGGGTCCCTGCCTCCCTGGGGGTTATATTCACAATGGAGTTTCCACCTAACCCCCAGGGACTCAGCCAAGGACTGGGTGACCCGTGAAATGAACGCAGGACCATTGTCTGACCCTAGGGAGGCAAGGACCATGCCTGGAGCCTTGGCCAGATGTCGGATTGGGCTAGAGCTAAGGAGATAATAAGGTCACGCAGTGGGGGGTTCTGACCTTTTTTGGGAGAAGGGAAGGAGGCCAGGATGGGGGGAAGAGCACCATATAATATCTCATATGGGGAAAGCGAGAGGTGGCCCGGTGTGTTTCGGGCTTTGAAAAGGGCTAAGGGAAGGAGCGTCACCCAATCCCCACCAGACTCAAGGGCCCTGCGGTCAGACAATGGTCCTGCGTTTATTTCACAGGTCACCTAGTCCTTGGCTGAGTCCCTGGGGGTTAGATGGAAACTCCATTGTGAATATAACCCCCAGAGTTCTGGGCAGGTGGAGCGTATGAATCAGACCTTGACAAAAATGGCCCTTGAGTCTGGCAGGAATTGGGTGACACTCCTTCCCCTAGCCCTTTTCAAAGCCCGAAACACACCGGGCCACCTCTCGCTTTTCCCATATGAGATATTATATGGTGCTCTTCCCCCCATCCTGGCCTCCTTCCCTTCTCCCGAAAAAGGTCAGAACCCCCCACTGCGTGACCTTATTATCTTTTTAGCTCTAGCCCAATCTGACATCTGGCCAAGGCTCCAGGCACGGTTCCAGCAACTCCCCCACAACCCCCACTCTTTCAAACTGGGGGATTGGGTATGGGTCAAAAGACACCACAACTCCACCCTACAACAGAGGTGGAAAGGGCCATATGTAACCCTCTTTGTTACCCCTTCGGCTCTTAAGGTTGACGGGATCGGTCCCTGGATCCACCACTCCCACGTGAGAGCAGTGGACCCTCCTAAGGGTGACAAAGCCTGGACGGTCACCTCCCATCCTGACACTCCCCTGAAGCTCAGACTCTGGTGGAAGACAACATGACTCCCCTCCCTTTAACCTTCCCTCTCCTCCTGGCCTCCCCCTCCCTTGTCTGGTTCTTTTTTGTCCTCCAGGAGGGAATCGCTCAGCAACCATGGAAGTGGACCTTGACGCCCATGACGGCCCCTCATGTAGCCTGAATGCAAACTGTCTCGGGTAACCGGGAACCCACCTTCAAGATTCTCAGCTGTACACTGATCCAGACCGAATACTGCAGTGAAGATGGGGTCGACAAAGAAGGGCGGCCATTCCCAACAGCCGACCCCTCGGAATTCAGCGAAACAGGTTACACGCCTCTCATGGGCCACTATCTCTGCCCCAGGTCGGATGGCCAACCCTACTGCAGTGGGGACGAACACATCGACCAATATTACTGCCACTTCTGGAGGTGTGTAACCATCGCCCGAGGCGGGGAAATCTCCTGGACAGTGGATGCAGATCCATTCCTCAAAATGACTCTGGGTTTTAACAAGGGATGCCGTTGGCATTGGTCCCAAACCCTTACTGCCAAAAGGGCCCGCTGCACCTCACTGATCCTTACTGTGCGGCGCCCCAGAGATAGCAGCTGGCTTTCAGGGCACTTTTGGGGAGTCCGTAGATACGAAACTGGGTATAACCAGGGGGCCTTGTTCACAATCAGCAAGAGGCCCGCCGCCGTCCGAGTAGCTATAGGACCCAACCCCATATTCAACCCAGACCCTGCCAGGCCTGCCAATATAGAAGAAGGACCCAACCCCATGCTTGACCCAGACTCTGCCAGGCCCACCAATATAACCTCCTCTAGACCCTATTTCTCCATACTGCAAGCCTCCTTGGCAGCGCTGAACTATTCCAACCCCAACCTTACCCAGAATTGCTGGCTCTGCCTGATCGCATCCCCACCCTGTTATGAGGCTTATAGCTTGAATATGACTTATGATATCACACATAAACCTCCTCCACCCGGTTGCCACTGGCCCCCTCCCGGAACCAAGGACCCACGCTTTGGGATGACCTTGTCTAGGGTCATCGGGCGAGGGAGCTGTGTGGCCGGAAAAACCAGTCAGCCCAACCCCGGAGTCTGCTCATTCATAACCCAACCCACAACCGGGGAATACCTCATCCTGCCTGTAGGAGTACACTGGCTTTGTTCCCGCCGGGGCTTACAGCCCTGTGTCTCCCCAACCACCCTAGGTGAGAACCAGGAGTACTGCATTGCAGTCTGAATAATGCCCTGGGTAGCCTACCACTCTGCCCAGGACCTCCTCCGAGCATGGGACCAAAAGCGAGAACCATTCACTATCGCTGTTACCGTGGCTACCCTTCTGGGGGCTACAGGCGCAGGGATGAGCGTTGCAGCCCTGGCATCCCAAGCCAGGGGTCTAGCCCAGCTCCGGAGGTTAGTGGATGGAGACATTGCCAGATTACAACAGTCCCTGGCCCTCCCAGAGAAATCCCACGCTTCCTTCACTGAAGTTGCTCTACAAAACCGACGAGGCCTAGACCTCCTATTCCTCAAAGAGGGGGGCCTCTGCACCGCTCTAGGTGAGGAATGTTGTTTCTATGTTAACCATTCAGGGGTCATAAGGAACTCCCTAGCCAAACTGCAGGAAGATCTGGAAGCCCGTAAGAAAGGAAGAGAGGCTGCCAGCCCCTGGTTTGCCCAACTCTTTCACTCCTCCCCCTGGCTTACCACCGTGATCTCGTCCCTGATAGGCCCCCTTGTACTCCTAGTACTAATCCTAACCTTTGAGCCCTGCATCCTTAACCGCCTTGTCACGTTGGTAAAAAATCGCCTAAATGCCATCCAAGTATTACTCCTATGCCAGCAATACCAATCCCTAGCCACTGCAGAGCCACGACTCGAAATTTATGGACCCACCCGAGTATAAGCCAAAGAAAATAAGTGGGGAATGAAGGGAACTTGTCACTAACCGTAAGCTACTAACCACAAGCCCCTTACCCTAAGTTGCAAACACCTGCGAGGCCCGAAGTGAAACAAGCAAACCACAAAATGTTCCAGGAAGGGCTGCTACTACTGACAGAGAGTGTATACAAATCCTGTACTTGCTATATTCGGTGGAACTCTTGTATCGAGCTTCCCCTGGTGCACACACCAGTCAATAAACTCTCCCTGCTTTGTTACATTGTCTGGAGTTTTCCTTGGTGGACTACAACTCGGACCCTAACAGTCTCACACAGAATTTCCTAAGCCAGACCCAGCTCAAGATTCCATCTGATGGCAGGCAGTCTGTTACTGTTGTTCCTGTCACTTACTTACAAAAACTCTTAAAAACCCCAAATCTGTGAAGAGTAGGTTACAGTCTTTTACAAATTTTTTTAGGATGGGGGAACAGTGAATGTGTTGTATCAATTATTTCTTTTCCTGTTTACAAAATTTAACTAAAATCCAATGAACTCTATTTAACCAGCTGGTAGTCAAAGATGGCACACTGGATAGATATTCATGAAAAAATGTATTAGAATATCATATCCAGCCCCACATAGTTACCGATAGAACCTTGAGGGTAGAGATTTAATGTCTGTAGACATCCAGCTCATAAATGTTGGTGGGTGCTGGGGAAAGTGAGCCCAGAATGGGTACTTCTCCATAAATCAATATAAATTAAATGCTATCTAGTTTAAGAGGAAAGATGATAATAGTTTTAGGGGATCAGGAAATGTTTGAAGTAGTCAGTTGTGCTTGTCTTTTGAGAAGTAAGGGAATCTAGTAGGAAGAAATGAAGAAAACCAACATTCTAGGCCAGGGGAATGTCTAATACAAAGTCATGGAGAAGGGGATAGAAATTGAATGTGTTGGTGTTTGTGTGTGTGAATATTGGAAGTGGATGTGCCTACTCAAGGGCTTGATTGGATGAATCCACATTAAGTCTTTCAAGCAAACTAATGAAATAAATATTTCCAGACACAAAAAAGACAACACTAGAAGAATAGATAGTTTAATGGGAAACCCCCAAAATTTAGCTGACAGCATTTGTTCCAGATGGATAAAGGTCAGGTACTGTTTTGTTGTCTCCTTATGTTATAATACTAATATACAATATTAATATACAATATACAATACTAATATACAAATTCAAAAAGCATAGTATACAATAGAATGTGATATGTATTTTTAAAAGGTAAAACATTATATATGAGATGTTAAGAAAATAGGATGTCACAATATTCTCTGATATTCTCTATAGATAAAATAAAGCTTATTAACTATATATCAAATGAAATTATACAAGTAAAAAAAGTTTGCTTTGTTAACCAAAAAGCACTATATAAATGACATATAGAACTATGTATATAATTAGAATATCATATTTTCTCATCATTCTATGATCAAGGAAGGGAGACATAGGGAAATCAACTACAATAATATTTTTTTTTGTTTATTCTTTGGAAGATATATCAGGTGAGCAACATTAGATTCACAATTTGTTGAGAACAGGAACTTCCTTCTTTCCTTCCTTCCTTCCTCTCTCTCTCTCTCTCTCTCTCTCTCTCTCTCTCTCTCTCTCTCTCTCTCTCTCTCTCTCTCTCTCTCTCTCTCTCTCTCTCTCTCTCTCTCTCTCTCTCTCTCTCTCTCTCTCTCTCTCTCTCTCTCTCTCTCTCTCTCTCTCTCTCTCTCTCTCTCTCTCTCTCTCTCTCTCTCTCTCTCTCTCTCTCTCTTTCTCCCCACAGTATCTAGCACATAATGCTTAATAATTGCTTGTTGACTGACTGACTGCCTGAAGTTCTCCCAGATGTTTGGTGCTTAGGATTATCACAAAGGTAAATTTGTATAAGAATGGGAATGTATTATTTTAGTTCAAATAAGAATCTTATGCAGAAAATTATGATATTGATTTTCAGTAGGCTTTTAAACATCATAAACACTGGTATATAGTTGAACCTTGTGGGCAAACCATGACCCAGCTTTGGAAAGACATTTATAAGAAATGCAAATTCCTATCCTTGTGCCTTTGAGAATGCCCATGGCTTATTTGTGGTCAGCATTAGGAATCAACTACATATTTTAGAGACATGACAAAATTGTATAAATTTGTTTATTTATTCATTTTTGGATACTTTCCTCCTAAAACCTGATCTAATTACCAAAAAATAAGTAAATAGAAAGTGCTTGAAACTAATGAGAAATAATTACCCTTACATTGTCTTTTCTTTCCAAATGCAATTTCAAATATCATACTGGATTGCATTGTGTTTTAACTACATTTTTAGTGAATAGCACATTTAATTGTTAACAGATTTAAATTAATCAATAAGTGGGTTACAGTCCGTTGGAAATGCTTTTTGAGAGTCTGTTGTGCTACCTTCATCTTCCTATCACATAGCCCATAGAGAATCTTCCCTTTAAGAACCTCTTCATAGAGAATCCCTTGGACTAGAAATGTTAGCTGTCTAGTTAGTATATGAAAGCTGATTCTGCTCCCTTTGCCTTAGAATGTCTCCTGAGCACAATGACCAACATCAGAATGTCATTTCCATTGTGATTTTATACTCCATATAAGCAACTAAAAATCTAGTCAATAGATAGAAGTTAATAGATTGTTTGTTGGTGTTTTCCTGCACAAATGCAGATTTTGGCAAGTAGCTCTACACTATAGTGGAAAAGACAAAATCAGGTAGACTGACACAACAAAGTAATCTAAATATTGTATAAGGCTAACAGTGGATGACAGAAGGAGTCCAATATTGGAAATCAGAGATTGTATTAGGATTATCCCAATGGTAGGATAACCATGGGGGTAATGATCTGCAGAAATGGTCAAGAGATTCCTGTAGTGCTGTTTGGAAAGAAGTGGGAGGGAAAACAAATAAAAAATAATTTTTGCACTGAAAAAAAGGCACATAAGTATGGATGCACATGTTGGTGGGTACATGTGTTTGTGCCTATGTATTAACACACATAAAATGTGTTAATAAAGTGATAGTTGACTATAAGGCTTAAGCCCATATTTCAAAGGCTTTTACATTAAATAGAAATTACAATATTACTGTGTACCTAGAATCCATTGTGTAACCAAATCTCTGATACATTGAGACATTTAATCAGTTGTTTAAAGGTGGATGGAACCTCAAAAGATATCTACTTCAAACTGTAACTCTTTCTAGGATAATACAAATAGAAAGTAGCAGAGTTTATATGCCATCATCAGATTTTATTATACCCACTCTTGAAAGAGAATCGAATTTTCATGCCCAGAACCTGGAGTGGGGGCAAGGGGCATGTCTGCTTCTTTCCAGATATATTTTAACTCCTAAAATTTACTTAACTTTTTATTGTTGTAAGTCATACTTAACACTGTCAAAATTGACCTCAGTTTCCTCAATTGTAAAATGAGATAGTTAACCAAATGACAGAATTTACATTGAAAGAGAAAATTTTCTCATCACAAAGCTTTCCATATGAGTGCAATTGTAGATGTAGACTGAGTTAGAGAGGCTAGGATGGCTTATATTAGACAATTTTAAAGTCTACTTGTAGAATCTCTTCATATAATGGACACACCTAGAAATGACCAGAACATACTCAAGACCAGACGCCAGAAGGCGTTACTTTTAGGTCCCATTCTACCACTGACTTATTATTCAGCTTTAGGCAAAGGATTTACATTTAGTTTCTATCATAGTTACTTCTAGGCTATTAACCAAGGGTAATGTGAACATTATAGAACTGGATGGTAGAGGTTTAAGACCACATTTGATGTTATTAAAATGTGAATAGTGCTTGTTATAGCAGTTTTTGACACAGAAACCATGATTCATGAGCACAGTATCTCACTAAATAGGCAGTGGTAGAGTCATGGGTGTTTTGAATGTGTGAAATGAACCAGCCACAGTACTCCTGATCTATCCATTGTGCCCATCTGGATGATGGATGCCGATCACCACATGATCACCAGCTGCTGAAATCTATTGATCCATAAAACAGCTGAAATGAGCAGATTAGCTACTCTAGGCTCCTTGCCAGGCTCAAAACTTAGAATTCTAAAGACTTCAGAAAACTTAAAAACTGGGAAAGGCTTTATGATGTTACCTAGGCCATTCTCCCTATAGCTTTTCAAAGAAGACAGCCTCTTGACTTAAAATATAAAGCTCTAGAGGAAGAGACCCATAATTCTAACTTGGAAACACAGCACTAATAATAAAAATATATTTTTTCTATTTTTAGCTTTTATCATTTTTACTTATTTCTTTAAATGTTTACCAATTACATGTAAAAATTGTCATTTTTCTTAAAATTGGAGTTCCAAATTCTCTCCCTCTTTCCTGCCCCTCTCCTCCTTGAGAAGGCAATTTGATATTGATTATACCTGTGAAGTCATACAACATATGTTTCCATATTAACCATATTGCCAAAGAAAACAAACAAAAAGAAAACAATAAAAATAAAGAATATATACAATTTATATTTCAATATTCAATCTGGGTTCATCAGTTTATTCTTTGGAGGTGGATTACATTTTTCATCATGGGGCCTTTGGAGTTATCTTGGATCATTTTCTTGATCAAAATAGCTAAGACTTTTTCCACAGTTGATCGTCCTTATAATATTGCTGTTACTATATACAATATTTCTTGGTTTTGTTTATTTCACTTTGTGTCAGTTCACATAAGTCTTCCCCATTTTTCTGAAACCATCTTGCTTATTATTTATTACAGCACAGACATATTCCATCACAATCATATACCACAGCTTGTTCAGTCATTCCTCAACTAGGGCAATCCCTCAATTTCTAATTCTTTGACATCATAAAAAAAGCTGCTTTAAATATATCTTTATAAATAGGTTCTGCTCCTTTTTTCTTTCATCTCTTTGCTATATAGACTTACTAGCGGTATTTCTGGATTAAAAGGTATGTGGAATTTTATACCTCTTTAGGTATACTTCCAAATAGTTCTCCAAAATAGTTCAATTAGTTGACAAATCTACTGACCATTAGTATCCCAACATCCCCTTGAGCAATTTTTATTTTGTAAATTATGTCATATTAGTGAATATGATAGGTGTAAAGGGTATATCAGTGTTTTTTAATTTGTATTTCTTAAATCAGTAGTGCATTTTAAAGGATTTTTAATATGATGTTGATATCTTTTATTTCTTTTGCTGAAAATTTCCTGTTCATATCTTTTGATCAACTGGAAAATGGCTCGTATTATTTATAAATGTGGCTCTATTCCTAATATGTTTGAGAAATGATTTATGAGAGAAACTTATTTTTCCCAATTTACTGTTTTCCTTCTAATTTTAGCTGTTTGTTCTGTTTATACAAGAGCTTTCCAATTTCATGAAATCAAAATGATCCATTTTACTGCTTGTAATACTCTTTATTTCTTGTTTGGTCTTAAATTCTTCCTTCATCTATAAATCTGACAGGTACATTTTTTCATTCCTCATTAATTTACTTATGACCTCACCTTTTATGTCAAAATCACTGACCCAGTTTGATCTTATCTTGTCTATGGTGTGAGATATTGGTTTATTTCTTCTTTCTGCCAAACTTTTCTTGTTTTTGCAGCAATTTTTGTCTAATGTTGATTTCTTACTCCAAAAGTTTGGATCCTCTGCTTTCAAGTGTTTTCAATAGGAATGACTTTTATATTTTGTCAAAGGCTTTTTCTATGTCTATTGATATAAAATATTTCTCATTTAATCAAACTTTATCAGATTACTATGGTTCTTTGGTAATGACTATTATGTGCCTCATCTATTCCACTGATCTACCACTCTATTTCTTCACCAGTGTAATATTTATTGTGAAAGGAAATAGGATTGGAAAAATGGGGATTTGGGGAGGTTTATATGGGGTATGGAGGAGAGGGGGTATATTGCTTAATGAAGCAAAGGAGGGAGATATGCCCCCTGCTGAGAGGAAGCAGCAGGGGTCTGATAAGGACTCTTTGTCCTGGAATGATTGAACTGAATTTCAATTCCCTCTATGACCAGAAAAGATAGTCCACTTATCTGACTCCAAATTCAAATAATATAAAGTTTAATAACTAGTTGGGATTGGAGTATTTTCTCAGCTTCAGACCTGAGGCCAGGCCCCAGAGGCTGGTGGAGGGTTCTTCCACTCCTGTCTACTCTATATCAATCCAGTTTGTATAATTCAGAATCTTAGCAGTAGATAGAAAACAATTAAGAACAGGTCTAACCTTAAGAAGTGACTGGGCCTGAATCTTCTGGCTGAACCAAGAAAAGCATGCCACTCCAGACTGGGCTGAACAAGCTCCTCTCTCCTCCAACACCAGGAAACAAGTCCCACCCAGCAGGAAGGAAGTGCTAGTCACAAGACCCAACTGCCACTCCCAGTTGGCCCCTTCCCCCACAAACTGTCAGTCTTATTTCCTTTCTATACCAGTATTAGATTGTTTCAATGACTAATAGAAATAGATTGAAATCAGAAACTATTAGAACATCTTCTCTTATTTTTTTCATCAATTCCCTTGATATTCTTGACCTTTTATTTCTTCCAGATGAATTTTATCTTTTTTTTAATTCTATAAAATAATTCTTTGGTAGTTTAGTTTAGCAATGAATAAGTAAATTTATTCAGCTGAAATTTCCATTTTCATCATGTTGACTTGGCCTATCTATTCTCAAGTATTTTCAGTTGCTTGCAGTTATTTAAAGTGTAAATTTTCTTTTTATCTCTGGCTGCTGGGTTTAGTTGGTAGCATATAAAAATGATAATCATTTATGTGAGTTTATTTGATATCCTACAACTTTAATGAAGATTTTAAATGTACTGACAATTTTTTCAGTTGATTCTTTAGGTTTCTATAAGTATACTATCATATTATTGGTAAAGAGTGATACTTTTTATTTTCTAATTTCTTATTTTTATTTCTTTAATTGTTCTTGTCTTATTGCTATAACTAGCATTTCTAGTACAAAACTGAGTAGTAATGGGGATAATGGTCATCTTTGCTTTACAATTGATTTTATTAGGAAGGTTTCAAGTTTATCTCCATTACAGATAATTCTTGGTCTTGATTTTAGAAAAATACTGTTTATCTTGTTAAGAAAGGAAACATTGATTCCTGTGCTTTCAAGTGTTTTTAATAGGAAAAACTTTTATATTTTGTCAAAGACTTTTTCTGTATTTATTGACATAATCATATGATTTTTAATGTTTTTGTTACTGATATGGTCAGTTATACTGATGATCTGTCTAATATTGACCCAGAAATCTATACTTTATATAAAACTCAGGTGGTCATATTTTATAATCTTTGTGATATATTTCTGTAATCATCTTGCTAGCATTTTATTTGAAATGTTGCATTAATATTCATTAAGGAAATTTATCTATAGTTTTCTTTCACTGTTTTTAATCTCCCTGGAATAGATATCAAAAACAGATTTGTGTCATAAAAGGAATTTGGTAGAATTAGGTAGGTACCTATTTTTTCAAATTGTCAATATAATATGGAGATTCATTGTTCCTTAAAATTTTGAATTTACTTGTAAATATATCTGAAGCCAGAGAGGTTGCTTAGGGTGCTCACTGATGGATTGTTCAATTTCTGCTTATAAGATTTGGTTATTTAAGTATGCTATTTCCTCTTCCATTAATCAGAGAAGTTTATATTTTTGTAAATATTCATCCATCCATTTCACTTAAATTGTCAGTTTTACTGGAATATAATTAAGCAGAATAACTCAAAATAATCTCATCTTCATTGTTGGTGTATTCATCTTTTTTGTTTTTGATATTAGTAATTTAGTTTACCTCTTTTTTTCTTAAATCAAATTAACCAATGGTTCATTGATTTAAAAAATCAGCTTATAGTTTTGTTATAGTTTAATGATATTTTTACTTAAATTAATTTTAATAAATAAAATTAATATTAGTTCATCTCTCCTTTGACTTTTTGGGGGATTTCCAATTTGGTGTTTAATTGCTTTTTAAAGTTTTTTTTTCTAGGTTTTTTTTTTTTAAGTTGCATGATCAATTCATTGAACTACTCTTTTATTGATGTACACATTTAGAGATATTAATTTTTTATTCATGTACTGATATGAATGTATTCCACAATAATGGAATTCTTTTCCTTTGTGGTTATTTGCTTTCATAAAGTTGTTGATAATTTCTGATTTTTTTTACCTACGCATCCTTTAGAATTAAATTATTTAGTTTTGTTAACTTTTAATCTATGGTTCTATAGCCTTTTTTAAATGCAATTTTTATTACATTATGTTTTGGAAAGGTGCATTTAATATTTATACTTTTGGAATTTCACTCTGTGGTTTTTAAGCTATAGATCATGTTCAGTTTTCGTTTTGGGTGCATATACAGTTGAGAAAAATCATACACTGCTTTCTATTCACATTCAGTTCTCTTCAGAGATCTAGCATACCTAACTTTTATAAGATTCTATTAATCATTTTGATTTTCTTATTCATTTTATGTCTATACTTATCTAGCTCTGAGAGCGGAAAGCTGAAAGTATTGTCTTATTCTCTATTTCCTCTTGTAATTAATTCATTTTTTCCTTTATGAATTCCAATTCTTTGCCATTTGGTGCCCTATTATTTACTATTGATATGACTACATTGTGGTTTCTTTTAGCAAGATGCAATTTTCTTATTTGATTTTTATATTCAGTTTTATTTTTGTATTTGGTTTGTCCAAGATCATGATTGTTATCTCTACTTTTAATTTTCTTCTGTAGCTAAAACATAATAGATTCTGCTTTAACTCCTTATTTAAAGTTCTTTGTGTGTATCTCTGTTTTAAATATTTTTTTTAAACAACATGTCATTAGGTTCTGGTTTCTGTACTTCAGTTTTATAGATGAGTTCATCCCATTCAGATTCACAGTTATGATTACTACTGTACATACATTTCTCTCAATCCTTTTTTTCTTCTGTTTATTCTCTCTCTTTTTATCCTATCTTTTCTCAGTCCATTTTATTGCTGACTACTGCCTTCTTTTATCTGGCTTCCCTTTTATGACTCCTCCTTTCTCTTAGCCTCTCCCTTCCTATTTTCATGTTGGGTAAGAAAGATTTCTATTTCTAAGTGAGTGTGTGTGTGTGTGTGTAATTCTCAATAATAAATTATATATGAAATATAATACATTGATTATATATTGATATCTATATCTGTATCAAATAAAATCACATATAATTATATGTAAAATAAATTATATATTTATACTTTTCTGCCTATTAATCTATTTATTTTCTACTCCTTGAACAAATTAAGGTATGAAATTATAGGGCTGCCCCTTCATTGTCCTCTCCACTATAAAAATGTTTCCTTGAATGCCTCTTTTGAGATAATTTCCCCATTTTTAATTGTCCAATAATGTTCATAGAAGAGAAAAGTATAATCATCCATATAGAAAGGCAAACCTTTTAACTTTATTGTATCATTTATGATTTTTCTTTCACATTTACCTTTTAATGCTTGTCTTGAGTCATATTTGAAAGACAAATTTTCTATTCAGATTTGTTTTATTTTTTCCATCAAGCATGTTTAAAAGTCCTCTATTTCATCAAATATTCATTTTGTTCCTTTGAACAATTATACTTATTTTACTGGGTAGGTGATTCTTGGCTTTCATATTCACTTTTATGCTTCCAGATCTTACTTTTTTTAAAGTAAGTAGCTGCTACATCTTGTAAGGTCCTAACTGTGGCTCTACTGCATTTTTATAGTTTCTTTATGGCTACTTTAAGAATTTTCTCTTTGACCTGGGAGCTACAGAGTTTATTTATAATATTCTTGAGAGATTACATTTTGGGATCCTTTTCAGGTGGTAATTTGTGTATTCTCTTAATATTTATTCTCAAGGCACGTTTCCTGTATAATTTCTTTAAATGTAATGTCTAAACTCTCTGATCATGCTTTCAGATAATTGAGCAATTATTAATTTAGCTCACTTGAATCGATTTTCTAGGTCAGTTGTTTTTGTTATGATAAATTTCACATTTTCTTCTATTTTTAAAGAAATTTTTCTTCAGTAAGCTCATTTTTAGCAAGTTCTCAATTGTCTTTTCAAAATTTTCTTCCTTTATTTGATTTTTGAAAGTAATTTTTTAGTTTTCCAGGAATTCTTGTTAGGCTTGTATGTGATTCACTTTGTTTTCCTTTGAAGCTTTCCATTTAACTCTTTTGACTTTATTGTTTTCTACTGAATTTCTGTTTTGATCTTCATTTTTCATTGTCTTGATAGCAATTTTTTGGAGTCAGATTCTTTTTAGTTTTCCTTTGGTTGTTTCTCCACCTAATTTCTCTATTTTAACCTTTATTTTAATGTTTGACCCAATTCTTCACATGGGCAGTTCACAGAGCAGTGTCTCAAGCTTCAGGCTTTTTCATTCAGGTTTATTTTCAAAGTTAGATTCAGGGATTTGGTGATTACAAGGTGGTGTGATCTTGAGTGAGAAAGCTCCCTTATTCTTTACTCTGGTCCTTACCTAGGAAGAGCCTCTATTGTCTTGGCATTGCCATGAATACTATTACTCTTATTACGCTAGTCTCCTCCTCCCTTAGGACAAGAAATGTTACTGTTTCTCTTGTTCCCTTGAAAGTGGAAGTGACTTTGCCCTTCAGTATTTCCTCTCTCTCAATTGAAAGTACCCCTCTTCTTTTTGGAACTATGAAGCAAGAGTGGATATAGACCATGGAGTTGCCAAACAACATCTGATCCTGCATTTAGTACTAGCACCCGAGTCCTTTATAATCTTCCTTTTATTGTTCAAATTTTAATTTTCTAGATTACATGTCTATATAATTTTTAATATTTGTTTTCTGATATTTTGTATTTAATATTCTCTCCCTCTTTTTTACCCTTATTTCTTTCCTAGAAGTCAGGTAATGCGATATATGTTTCATACATATTATCATGTGATATTTATTTCCTTGTTCATCATGTAGTATAACAAGGTAAAGAATGGTATGTTTCAATGTGCATTCAGAATCCATCTGTTCCTTCTAAAGCAGTGAGTATCTCTTCTTGTCTTAAGTCCTTGGAGTTATACTAGATCTTTACCTTGTTAATAATAATTGTTATTCCCAGTTGATCATAAATTATTGTTGTTCTGTGTACAACATTCTCCAGGTACTATTCACTTCACTTTGCATCACTTAATATAAAATTTTTTTCCAGGTTTTTGTGATCATCTTGCTTGTCATTTCTTATGGCATAATGGTATTCTATTACTTTCATATACTACAAGTTGTTCTTCCATTTTTCATTGGATGAATGGTCCTTCAATTTCTAATTCTTTGCCATCACAAAAAAAATGCTATTGTAAATATTTTTTTTGTAAAGTAAGTTCTTTTACCCCCTTTTAAAAAATCTTTTTAGAATACAGAGCTAGCAGTGGTATTGCCAAGTCAAAGGGTATGCATGCAGAGTTTTATGGCCCTATTGGCATGGTTCCAGCTTGGTCTTCAGAATGGTTATATTAATTCACAGCTTCCCCAAAAATGAATCAGTGTTCTGATTTTTCCACATCCTCTCCAACATCTATCATTTTCATTTTATGTCATATTAGTCTGTCTGGTAGGTCTAAGATGATACTTCAGAGTTATTTTAATTCACATTTTCTATTTAATAGTGATTTGGAGGATTGTTTTCATATGACTAAAGACACTTTTAATTTCTTCTTTAGAGAATTTCCTGTTCATATCTTTTGACCATATATCAATTGGAAAAAGCTTTGTATTCTTATAAATTTGACTCAGTTCTCTATATGTTTAGAAAATTTTTTATATTTTCCCCAGTTTATTTTTCCCCTTATATTCTTGGTTGCATTGATTTTGTTTATTCAAATTTTTTTCATTCAGTTTAGTCAAAGTTATTTATTTTACATCTCGTAATGTTCTCTATATCTTGTTTTGATCTATTTCCTTATCCATAGTTCTAACAGTTAAACTATTTTGTGCTATAATTTTGTCTGACCAGTTGTCAAGTCCCCTTTTCATCTCTGTCTTGGGAGCTCCCAAATTGCTGCTACTTGTTTCACTCCCACCATTCTCTCCACAGTGTTTCATCCAGCTGAATTCTAGGCAAACCTCCACCCCCAAGTCACACAAATCTCCTTGTGACCAATGTTGTCTTGTAAAATATTTCACTCTGATCTTTTTTTTGTTTGTTTCTATAACTCCACAGTTTGATTTGATGCATTATTTTAAGTTGCTGGAGGTTAAAAAGCTTTCTCTATTCTGCCATTTTGACTCCACCCTCAGAAGAAAATTTTTTCTCCATATTGTTGTTGCAAAAACTAGAAACAAAATTATAGTACTTTTTTCAGCCATTCCCCAACTGATGGAGATTTATTTGATTTCTAATTCTTGTTACTGGTCCTCCTCTTTGAAAACAACAGCAGAAGCAACAACCATAGCTACTATATTACCCATGAAGGATTTAGGACACACATTAAGAAAGACTGATAATGAATTATGCCTTCCACACTATGGCAGAAAGAAAGGTATTGAATTCAAGGTACAAAATAAAACATGTTTTTTTTCCAGACATGCCAATACATAAATTTGTTTTATTTTACTATACTTATTTATTACAAGTTCTGGGTGGGCTGATATTGCTCATAATCAGAGAAGTTCAATACTACTTTCTCTGAAAGGTGAATTTTAAAACTACAGTGATCCCTGAAAACTATCTATTAAAAAAGGAATTACAATATTTTTTCAAGCAATAAATATTAGATAATTAAATCACATGAAAAAAAGCACCACTTGGTCTCAAAATTCATTTTTTTTGTATGAGTAAACATGACTACACAATTCGACGTTAGTCAAAAACTAAAGACATTCTCTCATTTTATGATAATTGATGTTTGTGATGATTATTTAAGGAATACTTACCATCTTTGGTAGGCAATTAGGTAACACATTTTAGAATTCACTTAATTTTAGGAAATAGTTGACTTTAATACCATTGAAACAATAAATTTGTTATGAGAATATTAGCTTTTGTAGAACACCTCATTCATTACCCAATGGTGTCAGGTAAATGAGGCATTTCTATATGTTGAAGAATTAGACTTGTTCTACTTGACCCAATAAGGCATAACTAGAAACAGTGGATGGAAGTTACATAAAAGATTTAAGTTTAATGAATATAAAAAACTTTGTGACAAATAATTACCCAATGTTGAGTGTTATTTCTCTGGATGTAATGACTTGTCCTTAAGTGGATCTTTAAAAATCTACCTGTTTGAACATGTTGGGGGGATATTGTAGATGACATTTCTAGTCAAGTATGGACCAAACTTTGTGGTCTTTAATGTTTATCCCAATTCTAGCATTTATGATTCTTTGATTGTTCTGCTTGATAACCACCTCAAAGAAATATTTAAGCTTGGGGATTTAGCTGTGTAGGACACCTAGGTGTCATAGTGGGTAAAGTGCTGGGCTTGAAGTCAGAAGTCAGGAGACACATCTTCCCATGTTAAAATCTGAACCAGAATCTTACCAGTTGTGTGACCCTGGGAAAATCCCTTAATCCTCCTTACTTCAGTTTCCTCATCTATAAATTGAGCTGAAGAGGGAAATGTCAAGACACTCCAATATCTCTGCCAAGAAAACCCCAAATGGGATCATGAAAAATAAGACATAGCTGAAAAAAACTGAACAACAGCAACCATGTATAGCACATATCCAGATTATGTTGAAGTTTCATTCCAGAGAGAGAGAGAGAGAGAGAGAGAGAGAGAGAGAGAGAGAGAGAGAGAGAGAGAGAGAGAGAGAGAGAGAGAGAGAGAGACAGATAGACAGATAGACAGAGAGACAGACAGAGAGACAGACAGAGACAGAGAGACAGAGAGACAGACACAGACAGACACAGACAGACACAGAGAGACAGAGACAAAAACAGAGACAGAGAAAAGGAGAAAAACAGAAAATGATAAGGATTTTTTTTCTGGGTTCCCTCCATGAACTACAAAATTGCTTTCCTTACTTGTTTGCATCACTTCGATTCCCTGTTTGATGAATTGGAGAATCCAGATATATTATGAAATATATGAACAAGATATGACAATTACAATAGTGTAATGGATCATCTATGGCATGGTGATCTCCATATCTCCATATTCACATCTTATCACTGGAGGTTTTCAAACAATTAAAAGCCTGCTTGCCAGGGGTATTGCAAAGGAGATTCATAATCCATACAATCTTTTCCAATTCTCAAATTTTCCATCCCTGTGATGTACTTTTTCTAAAGACTTATGTTTTGGATAAGTTGAATCAGAAATGGATGTGAAGTGTATGCAAAACTTGGCAATGATGACAACATTGTCTATAATACAGAACATTGTGTTTGACTACTTTTTGCTTTTATCCTTTGGAATGGACAAAAAAGAATTTTGGCATTTCATTTGTGTTAAGCACTGTGCTAATACAATTAGGATACTGTTCAAATTAAACAGGTACAGAAATTTCTGCTCCTCTCATTTCTCCAAAACTATTTTCTTGTCTGTCCTCTCAGGGGTATCCATAAAGATGATGATCTCTCATTTAAAGAACATCATTTCTTATAGTAGGTTTCAAAGCACTTTACAAACATGAAGTAATTAGGTAAACCTCATACATGGGAATCACTTTACCCATCAGTGACTTGTAGTCATTTGGAAGGTGAAATGTGGCCTCAGCTTAACAGCTGAACAAGCTTATTCAATTCCTTTCGACAATAAATGAATTGTTCTTTATTTTTTCTAATTAAGTTGGTGCTGATCATATCTATGAACTTCCTCTGCATTTAAACATGCTCTTCCCCAATTGTTAGAGAAGGTAGGACTAATACACCCACTGTTCTGAGAACTGAGATGTTAAAAATAAGATCTCTTTGGTTTATAAAAAAATGCAGGTGGATCATATACTTACTTTGTATCAATCCTCACTTGAAAGTTAGCACCTTAAATGAGTGATAAATAGTCTATCTACTGGAGAAAATTTATTTTAAATTGAATACATTTCCTTTTTTGAACTCCACAAATCCATATTGTAAAAAGCATTGTCTTTAATATTTAAAAATTCAAGGCCTTATAAGTCCTAAAATTTCATCTTTTTACAAAGGATGGAACTAAGACATAGAGAGATAAGGTGAATTTCCAAAATAAAATAGACAATAAATGACGGAAGAAATATTTGAATTCATATCTTCTAACTAAATCTATGACTCTTTATACTAGACCAAGTTTCCAGGAGGCAAAGCTTATCATTACTTTTTTACCGTATCATGTTTTTTCTTGCCTCCTTCAGACAGTTCCAGAATCCATCTTTTTCTCCTGCCTATGCATCAAATTGTTGCTATCCTGTACCCACTTACTCATTTCACTGAGTTCTACCAATAATGCCTGTTCATGTCAATATTACCCTTTTCTTACTAACAAATATATATTTTAAAGAAGGGTTGCTGCGGTCCCAGTATCTTGAATCAAAGAAAAGAGGAAAATTAGTATTAAAATGGTCTAAGAAGGGGTATATTGAAGGCAACATTAATGAGTGGAAAAGAACACATGCAAAATAGGAACACTTGTGCCATGGAACTACTCAATAGCTTCAAGGCATGGTTTATATTTTTGTTGATTATCTAGATTTAAGAAAGTACCAATGATGCAAATTAAACTTAAAAGAGTATGTGTATGTTCATTTTTAAATTTCTCTTTATTAAACATTTACCAGCACTTTCATGTATTGCTCCATAAACATTCCTTGAGGTCAGCAGGGATACAGAAGAAGGTTCTGGGAAGGAAACCAGAGACTGATGGCAATAATGATAGTGATTCCGATGATGAAGACAGGAAGTGTGTAGTAGACATAGGATCCTGGATTTTGAGTTATACCTCTGCCAAATACCAACTGTATAACCCTGCAATAGTCACTTAACCTTTCAGTGCCATAATCAGATCTCAAGAATATAAGATTCAAGGGGCAGATAGGTGGTTTATAAGATTGAGAGTCCAGGGTTCAAATCTAGCTACACACACACTTCCTAGCTGTGTCACCCTGGACAGGTCACTTAACTTCCATTGTTTAGCCCTTACTGCTCTTCAGCCTTGATTCTAAGATGTAAAATAAGGGGTTTTGTTTAAAAAAATAAGAGAATATATGTTTTAGAGAAGATGCTGATCTGAGTGGGTAGAAAGAAGTACCTCAGGGGCGGAGTCAAGATGGCGGCTTAGCAAGCAGCAAAAGTTCAGACCTCGTGGAAGACCCTTCCTTACCGATACAGACTGAATGTTCCTAGGGCACCGAAATCCAAGCTGAACAACAGGACAGAAGCGGGGAACCCTCCTTCTGGACTCAAATCAAAAGGTACGCCCCCCAAAAGCTTGAATCCGAGAATACTCAGGGCTAAGGGGAAGGCAGAGAGTATGTCCCAGGACTCCTCCCCCACAACCCAGAGTGCTGAGCCCGCCGCAGCAGCAGCGGGAACCTCTGAGTGGGCAAAGGTGCTGGTTTGGAGGGTCTAACTTGTGAGCAGTGAGGAGCCGGGCTGGGAGCATCCAGCTTGGACAGCAGGGAGGCAGCTAGGGAGAGACAGGGCCTTGGCTCCAGCCTCACCTTTGCCTCGGGGCACAACCAGATCAATCCAGCTAAACCCAATTCAATCAGAACTCCTCAGAGTTCAGGGAGGCGGGCAAAGGCACTTGCAAACAGTGGAGAAGCAGCTGGAGAGAACTGGAGAGAGCCTGGGCAGCCCAGCCTTCCAGGAGTCTTCAGAGCCTCAGAGCTTCATACCACATACAGCCCAACCCAGTTGAACTCAATCCAATCAAAAGCCTCCAGAGGAAAGGGAAGCTAACATTGCTCCCCTAGAGACTGTACCAAGAGATCTGACAAAGCTCCAAGAGGGGAGACTGACAGCCCCAAAACCAAAACAAAATGAGAGGAGCAAGAGCACAGCCAAATACGGGGAGCAAAGAAGGGGTAAACTCGAGCAAACAACAGAAAAAGAAGAAAGAAATTACAATAGACAGCTTCTGCACAGGTAATGAGCAAAGAGTGAATGAAACAAAGGGGGAGGGATCAGCAAAGGAAAATCAGAAATCCCAGTGAATTGGATACAGGTTTTGGAAGAACTCAAAATACAATTCAAAACACAATTAAGAGAGGCTGAAGACAATTGGGAAAAGAACTTAAAAACTAAGATAAGTCATCTAGAAACAGAAAATAGTGTCTTAAAGGCCAAAATCAAACAGCTGGAAAATGAGGCAAAGGAGATGAAAGATGAGGCAAAGCAGATGAAAGATGAGGTGAAGAAGATGAAAGATGACCTCCAAAGAAAATCCGACCAAAAGGAAAAGGACGACCAAAAAACTAAAAATCTAGTCTTTAAGAACAATACAACAATTAGAATCGAGCGACTTCACAAGGCAGCAGGACTCTATAAAACAAAACCAAAAGAATGAAAAAATTGAGGAAAATATGAAGCATCTCATTCACAAAACAGAGGATTTAGAAAATCATTCAAGGAGAGACAATTTAAGAATTATTGGCCTACCAGAAGACCATGACAAAAGAAAAAGCCTGGACATTATATTACAGGAAATTATTAAAGAGAACTGCCCTGAAATCCTTGAACAAGAGGGAAAAGTGGAGATTGATAGAATCCACAGATCACCTCCTGTAGTTAATCCCCAACTGACAACACCCAGGAATGTTATAGCCAAATTCAAGAACTATCAGACCAAAAAGAAAAGATATTACAAGCTGCCAAGAAGAAGTCATTCAGATACCAAGGAACCACAGTGAGGATAACTCAGGATCTGGCTGCATCCACACTGAAAAAAAGAAAGGTATGGAATAAGATATTCCGGAAAGCAAGGGAACTAGGTCTACAACCAAGAATCAACTACCCAGCAAAACTGACTATATTCTTACAGGGGAAAGTATGGTCATTCAACAAAATAGAAGAATTCCAAGAATTCGTAAAGAAAAGACCAGACCTGAACAGAAAATTTGATGTCCAAGCACAGAACTCAAGAGAATCATCAAAAGGTAATTAAAAAAGAGGGGAAAAAAGAAAAACAAAAAAAAATTTTAAGAGACTCAATAAGTTAAAATGATATGTATCCCGATAAGAAAAGAGGTCACTGGTAACTCTTAAAAACTGTTGTTATTACCTGGGAAGCAAAAAGAAGTATACTTAGAGGGAACAGCAACAAATTGTATAGGATGAAAGGTCAAGATATTAATAGGTATATAGATATATGCATGCAAAAATACATACACATAAGTATGCATATATATATATATATATATATATAACTAGAGCTTAAAATAGGTTAATATTAAAAGAAATGGGAAAAGAAACAAATAGTGGTAAATTTATATGTCATAAAGAAGCTCATGGTGGGAGGGGGGAGATCATCAATACACTGGAAAGGTAAAGAGGTCAGAGACATGAAATACTCAACTTTTACGTGATTTGAAAGTGACTCAAAGAGGGAAAAACAATCCAATCCATTGGGGGCAGAGAATAGATTTACACCCTATAGGGGAGTAGAAGGGTAATAAATGGTCTGGTGGGGAGGGAAGCAGTACAAGAGAGGGAGGGAGAGGGGGATTAATTTTAGAAAGAATATAGGGAAAATAAGGGGGTGGGATAAATAGGGGGGGAATAGAAAGGGAAGTAAAATAAGGGTGGGAACAAGGGGGACTGTTCAAAAGCAAACATTGGTGTAGAAGGAAATAGTGAAAGAAGAAAAGGCAGGAAAAGGAGCAGGAATCAAAATGCTAGGAAATACACAGCTAGTAATCATAACTCTGAATGTGAATGGAATGAACTCACCCATAAAATGCAAGCGAATAACAGAGTGGATTAGAGTCCAAAACCCTACCATATGCTGTCTATAAGAAACACATATGAGAAAGGTAGACACACATAGGGTGAAAGTAAGAAGGTGTAGCCAAAATTATTGGGCATCAACTGACAAAAAGAAGGCAGGAGTCGCAATCATGGTATCCGACAAAGCCAAAGTAAAAATAAATCTAGTTAAAAGAGATAGAGAAGGTAATTACATCCTGATAAAAGGCAGTATAGACAATGAGGAAATATCTGTACTCAATATGTATGCACCAAATGGCAGAGCATCCAAATTGTTAAAGGAAAAACTAGAGGAGCTCAAGGATGAAATAGTTAGAAAAACTATACTAGTGGGAGATCTGAACCTTCCCCTATCCGAACTAGATAAATCAAGCCAAAAAATAAATAAGAAAGAAGTAAGAGAAGTGAATGAAATCTTAGAAAAATTAGAGTTAGTAGACATGTAGAGAAAAATAAATAGGGACAAAAAGGAATATACATTCTTTTATGTAGCACAAGGTACATTCACAAAAATTGACCATGTATTAGGGCATAAAACATTGCAAACAAGTGCAAAAGAGCAGAAATAATAAATGCAACTTTCTCAGATCACAATGCAATGAAAATAATAATTAGAAAGGGAACATGGAGAGGTAAATCGAAAATTAATTGGAAATTAAACAATATGATTCTCCAAAATCAGTTAAAGAACAAATCATAGAAACAATTAATAACTTCATTGAAGAAAATGACAATGGTGAGACATCCTTTCAAAACCTATGGGATTCAGCCGAAGCAGTACTCAGGGGGAAATTTATATCCTTGAGTTCATATATAAACAAATTAAGAAGGGCAGAGGTCAATGGATTGGGCATGCAAATTTAAAAAATTAGAAAGCGAACAAATTAAAAATCCTCAGATGAAGACTAAATTAGAGATCCTAAAACTCAAAGGATAAATTAATAAAATTGAAAGTCAAAGAACTATTGATTTAATAAATAAGACTAGAAGCTGGTGCTTTGAAAAAACAAATAAAATAGACAAAGTACTAGTCTAATTAAAAAAAGGAAAGAAATAAACCAAATTGACAGTATCCAAGATGAAAAAGGAGACCTCACCTCTAATGAAGAGGAAATTAAGGCAATCATTAAAAACTACTATGCCCAATTATATGGCAACAAATATGGCAATCTAGGTGATATGGATGAATACTTACAAAAATATAAATTGCCTAGACTAAAAGAAGAAGAAATACATTACCTTAACAACCCCATTTCAGAAAAAAGAAATTGAACAAGCCATCAAAGAACTCCCTAAGAAAAAACCCCCAGGTCCAGATGGATTCACAAATGAATTCTATCAAACATTCAAAGAACAACTAATCCCAATATTATACAAACTATTTGACAGAATAAGCCAAGAAGGAGTTCTACCAAATTCATTCTACAACACAAACATGGTACTGATCCCAAAGTCAGGCAGGTCAAAAACAGAGAAAGAAAACTATAGACCAATCTCCCTAATGAATATAGATGCAAAAATCTTAAATAGGATACTAGCAAAAAGACTCCAGCAAGTCATCACAAGGGTCATCCACTATGACCAGGCAGTATTCATACCAGGAATGCAAGGATGGTTCAATATTAGGAAAACCATCCACATAATTGACCACATCAACAAGCAAACTGACAATAATCACATGATTATCTCAATAGATGCAGAAAAAGCCTTTGATAAAATACAACACCCATTCCTATTGAAAACACTAGAAAGTATAGGAATAGAAGGGCCTTTCCTAAAATAATAAACAGTATATATCTAAAACTATCAGGAAACATCATCTGCAATGGGGATAAACTAGAAGCCTTTCCAATAAGATCAGGAGTAAAACAAGGATGCCCATTATCACCTTTATTATTTGACATTGTACTAGAAACACTAGCAGTAGCAATTAGAGAAGAAAAAGAAATTGAAGGTATTAAAATTGTCAATGAGGAGACCAAGCTATCACTCTTTGCAGATGATATGATGGTTTACTTAAGAAATCAGAGAGAATCAACCAAAAAGTTACTCAAAACAATCAACAACTTTAGCAAAGTTGCAGGATACAAAATAAAACCGCATAAGTCATCAGCATTTCTATATATTTCCAACACATCTCAGCAGCAAGAAATAGAGAGAGAAATTCCATTTAAAATCACCCTAGACAATATAAAAAACTTAGGAATCTATCTGCTGAAACAAACACAGGAACTATATGAACACAACTATAAAACACTTTCCACACAGCTAAAACTAGATCTAAACAATTGGAAAAACATTGATTGCTCATGGGTAGGACAAGCTAACATAATAAAAATGACAACCCTACCCAAATTAATTTACTTATTTAGTGCCATAACCATTGAACTACCAAAAAACCTCTTTACTGAATTAGAAAAAACCATAACTAAGTTCATTTGGAAGAACAAAAGATCAAGGATATCCAGGGAAATCATGAAATAAAATGCAAAGGAAGGAGGACTTGCAGTCCCAGATCTCAAACTATACTATAAAGCAGTGGTTATCAAAACAATTTGGTACTGGCTAAGAGACAGAAAGGAGGATCAGTGGAATAGACTTGGTGTAAATGATCTCAGCAAGACAGTTTATGACAAACCCAAAGACCCCAGCTTTTGGGACAAAAATCCATTATTTGATAAAAACTTCTGAGAAAATTGGAAGACAGTGTGGGAGAGATTAGGTATGGATCAACACCTCACACCCTACACCAAGATAAATTCAGAATGGGTGAATGACTTGAACATAAAGAAGGAAACTATAAGTAAATTAGGTGAACACAGAATAGTATACCTGTTAGACCTTTGGGAAGGGAAAGGTTTTAAAACCAAGCAAGACTTAGAAAGAGTCAGAAAATGTAAAATAAATAATTTTGACTACATCAAATTAAAAAGTTTTTGTACAAACAAAACCAATGTAACTAAAACCAGAAGGGTAGCAACAAATTGGGAAAAAATCTTCATAAAAACCTCTGACAAAGGTTTAATTACTCAAATTTACAAAGAGCTAAATCAATTGTACAAAAAACCAAGCCATTCTCCAATTGATAAATGGCAACGGACATGAACAGGCAGTTCTCAGCCAAAGAAATAAAAACTATTAATAAGCACATGAAAAAGTGTTCTACATCTCTTATAATCAGAGAGATGCAAATCAAAACAACTCTGAGGTATCACCTCACACCTAGCAGATTGGCTAACATAAAAGCTATGGAAATATGGAATGCTGGAGGGGATGTGGCAAAGTAGGGACACTAATTCATTGCTGGTGGAGTTGTGTATTGATCCAACCACTCTGGAGGGCAATTTGGAACTATGCCCAAAGGGCGATAAAAGACTGTCTGCCCTTTGATCCAGCCATAGCACTGCTGGGTTTGTACCCCAAAGAGATAATAAGGGAAAAGACTTGTACAAGAATATCCATAGCTGCACTCTTTGTGGTGGCCAAAAACTGGAAAATGAGGGGATGCCCTTCAATTGGGGAATGGCTGAACAAATTGTGGTATATGTTGGTGATGGAATACTATTGTGCTCAAAGGAATAATAAAATGGAGGAATTCCATGGAGACTGGAACAACCTCCAAGAAGTGATACAGAGCGAAAGGAGCAGAACCAGGAAAACATTGTACACAGAGACTGATACATTGTGGTACAATCGAAGGTAATGGACTTCTCCATTAGTGTCAATGCAATGTCCCTGAATAATCTGCAGGGATCTAAAAAACACTATCCACAAGCAGAAGATAAACTGTGGGAGTAAAAACACCGATGAAAAGCAACTGTTTGGCTGCAGGGGTGGAGAGGATATGACTGAGGAGAGACTCTAAATGAACACTCTAATGCAAATACCAACAATATGGAAATTGGTTTGAATCAAGAACACATGTGATACCCAGTGGAATTGCGCGTTGGAGAGGTGGTGGGAGGGGGGGAGGGTAGAAAAGAAAATGATCTTTGTTTCCAATGAATAATGTTTGGAAATGACCAAATAAAAATTTTTAAAAAGTACCTCAACAAGAGCTCCTTATGCCAATGAAATAGTTTTAGTAATCAATGAAGGTTATTAGGTGATGCAGGAGATATAGCCCTAGATCTAGAGTCAGGTAGATCTAAGCTGAAAATAGTTTTCAGAACTTACTAGTCATGTGACCTTGGTCAAGTCACTAAATTTCTCCTAGCTATCTGTAAAATAGGCATGATAATAGCAACTACTTCCCAGGGTTGTTGTGAAGATGAAAGAAAACAATACTTATAAAATATTTTGTAAAACTTTAAGAGCTATTATTATTTTATGCATCGCTATCATCAGTCACAATAAAAGACATTTAAAGGCACAAAAATAATTAAAAAACAACTGTAAAGTTTTCTTCTATGCTCTTTTGAACTTTATATATTGTTGCTTTCAATATTTTTACATTGTGCCTTCCATGTATGAATTTTCAGTTTGATTCAACCTTCCTTACTCAGTGCTATCTCATAGATCTTGCTATATTTCTTCATATTCTTCATATTTGTTATTTCTTATGAGTTAATAATATCCCACAATAGAATAAAATAAGCTCAAAATTTAAAAGGAACTAAATGGTAGTTACTAAAGAACTTGAACAGAATTCAAGAAAGTCTAGGGTCAAATCCTGCTATTCAGTACTGGTACAGTTCTATAACGAGTCTGTGTCATAATTTCTCAATCTGTTAAATTATAGGGATGGGAAAGAAAAATGACCCCTTTATACCCTTTCAACTCTGAATCTGTGATCCTAGGATCAAGTCCAAGCCATAGATGAACAAGAATCTTCTCTATAATCTTCTTAAAGAATAGATATCAAATCCAATTTAAATACTTTCAGTGAAGCAGGTAGTCATTGTCCCCTGAGCAGGCAATTCTACTTCCATGCAGCTACTGTTGTTAGAATGTGGTGGTGTTTTTACTTAAGATGAGCCCAAACCTGCTTCACTTACATTCATATACAGTTTGGAAGATATGGGCTCTAGATCTTTTTTAAATCTTAAAGGTGATTGTAACTTTTTTTTAACTGACAGAAGAAAAATTAATAAGTTTAATCCATGTTCCTTATGACATTCTTCTTAAATACTTGAGATCACATCTATGCCTTCTCTTCATCAAACTAAACATAGCCTTTTTCTTCAACTGATCCTCATTTAGCATGCTCTAGCTGCATCTTCTTTTACTTTTGCTAGACCTGTTTTTTTATTTTTATTGAAAATTTTTATTTAATTAATTTAGAATATTTTTCCGTGGTTACATGATTCATGTTCTTTCCCTCCTCTTCTCCCCAACCCCCTCCTGTAGCCCACACACAATTCCACTGGGTTGTACATGTGTCATTGATCAAGACCTATTTCTATATTATTAATATTTGCAGTAGGGTGATCTTTTAGAGTCTACATCCCCAATCATATCCCCATTGACCCATGTGATCAAGCAGTTGTTTTTTTCCGTTTCTATTCTCACAGATCTTTCTCTGGATGTGGATAGCATTCTTTGTCATAAGTCCCTCAGAATTGTCCTGGATCATTGCATTGCCACTAATGGAGAAGTCCATTACATTCTATTGTACTACAGTGTATCAGTCTCTGTGTATAATGTTTTCCTGGTTCTGCTCCTCTCACTCTGAATCAATTCCTGGAGGTTGTTCCAGTCCCCATGGAATTCCTCTACTTCTTTATTCCTTTGAGCACAATAGTATTCCATCACCACCAGATACCACAATTTGTTCAGCCATTCCCCAATTGAAGGGTATCCCCCCATTTTTGCCACCACAAAGAGCGCAGCTATAAATATGCCAGCCCTGTTTTGAGCATGCTTCTGACTTATCCATATCCTTCCTAAGCTGTGACATTGGGAAGCAAACACAATACTCCAGATAAAATCTGTCATATCTGGAAGTACTATCCAGCCTTGACAGTGCTTTTCCAGTGAATATCTGCTTATTATCATCATGATATATAAATATGTTTTGATCCAAGTGTAATTTTATTTGTACACAAATATGTTTTGAAAAAGCCATATGTTCAGTTTTATGAAAAAACATTTTATTTCAATATGATTAATATGCTCAAATACAATGATGTAGCTTTTTAAAGAATAACATAAATACAGGAGACTCTGACTGTCCAAATGGCAGCAGAACTTGTCTGGAGCAATACACATTGCCCGGTGCTACCAAACTTCACACCCTTTCTTCCATTCCCAACTTTGGCAGAAATTTTTGTGATCAAGCAGTCTGATGTCTGGACCCACTGCCAACACTGGTCTCAGAGCAACTTCTTAAGCCAAGACCATTTACTATTGGGCTCTTCTAGTATCAGTAAAATCAGGTTGTATGCTTTCTTCCCTGCAATAAATGTTTTTCACTGAAATGTTTGCTTTTTTTTTTATATACCAATAACCATTTCATATAAGAATTAGAACCTAGAGTAATGGCTCACCAAGATATGGGAGAATGAGACTCTCATTTCTCTCATCCTGCCTTTCTGAATGCAAAACAAGATTGCATTAATTTTTTGACTGCTCAATGTCTTAACATTTAATTTGCCATTCTCTCCACATTTTAGATTTCCTTCAGTCTTCCCTTATATCTTCCTGTCTCTCGCATTTTGTATTTATGAAGTTCACTTTTTGAACCCAAGTTTACACAATGTGGCATAGGAGAATGAGCACTGACTTATATTAGAGAACTGACTGATATTTACCTGGGTGACCTTGGCAATGTGTGGTGCTCATTTTCCTCATATGTTAAATGAAAATGTTGTACTAAATATTTTCTTAGATTCCTTCCAGCTTTAGATGTAGGTTCTTAATGATGAGATATTTGTTCTAATAAAATTTCATGTGATTTGATTAAGACCTCCCTTTTGACTACTCAAGATCTTTCTGAGACCAAAGACTATTATCTACAACAAATTAATTTCCCCTCACGACTTCAAGTTACCTGCTAATATGAGAAGCATTCTATATATGTCTTAAATTTGGGTATTTACAAAAAAAATTGTTAAGGAAAAACCTGGAAAGACTTAAATGAAATGATACAAAGTGAATTGAGAAGAACCAGTGTACACAGTGGTGACAGTAAAGTTGTAAGATTATCAACTGGGAATGACAACTCTTCTCAGCAATATAAATATGCAAGGCAGTTTGGAAGGACATGATGAAAAATGCTATCCATCTCCAGATAAAGAAATGATGGAATCTAAAAACATATTGAAATAAACTATTTTCTTAACTTTCTATTTTTGTGCATGTCCTGGTATTTTTTTTTGTTATGTGTTTTCTTTCTTAACATGAATAATATGGAAATACATTTTCCATAACTACACATTTACAACTAAATCAAATTATTTTCTTCCTATCATTTTACCAGGTCTCTTATCCGTCTCCCCACCACCACTTCCCAGTAGAGCAAGATAGATTTCTCTATACAGCTAGGTGTATATGTTATTCTTTCATTAAGCCAAAGTTTCAAGTCTCTACTACTCTTCCATTTTCTCCACCACTATAAAAGCTATTTTGTGCTTCTTTTTTATTAGATACTTTACTCAATTCTAACATTCCCTTCCCTTTCAATTAGTGTATTACTCTTTTGTTGCCCTTTAATAATTTTTAATTGTAAAGTTTTTAATTTTTTGTACAGATTACATGTTGGTATGATATTCAATAGTCATTTTCTTAAACATTCTCTCCTTCTTCTAATATCTACCATTATCCAAGATGGAAAGTTATATGATTTACATTATATATATATATACATATATATATTATATAATACATATTTCCATATTCACCATGTTGTGTAAGAAAACACATCACTTCATAGAGAAAAATTCACAGAGGAAATTAAATAAAGAAGGGCATGCTTCAATTTATATTCTGACTTGGTTAGTTTCTTCTATAGCAGTAGATAGCTTTTTTTGTGTCATGAATGTCTTGGAGTTGTCCTGGATTTTTGCATTGCTGATAATAGTTAAGCCATTCATAGCCAATTATTATACTTTATTACTGTTACTGTCTAAAACATTCTCCTGGTTCTACTTACTTCACTTTGCTTCTCTTCATATAAATCTTCCCAGTATTTTTGTGATAATTTTGTTCTTATTTCTTATAATGCAATAGAATTCCAATACAATTTTATGCCACAACTTCTTCAGCTATTCCCCAATTGATAGATACCCTCTAAGTTTCCAATTCTTTGCCAACACAAAAAAGAGCTGCTACAGATATTTTTGAACAAGTAAATCTTTCCCCCTATTTTTAATCTCTTTGGGATTCAGACTTTATAGTGGTATTGTTGGGTCAAAGGATATGTTCACTTTAATGCCCCTTGGGGACCAGTTCCAAATTGCTCTCCAGAATGGTTATATCAGTTCATAGCTCCCTCAAAAGTGTATGTGTCCCAAATTTTTCACTTCCCCTTCAAATTGTATCATTTTCCATGATCATTTTTGCCATCCCATATCATTTTTGTCATTATTTCCAGTTTGATAGGTGTGAGGTATGTACCTCAGAATTGTTTTAATTCTGCATTTCTCTTATCAATAGTAATTTGGAGCATTTTTTCATATACTAAAGATAGTTTTAATGTCTTCATCTAAGAATTACCTGTTCATATCCTTTGGCCATTTTAAAATTGGGGAATGCTTTTTATTCTCATAAATTTGACTCAGTTCCCTATATATTTGAGAAATGAGGCCTTTGTCAGAGATATTTACTTTAAACCAATTTTTCCATTTCTCCCCTTATGATCTTCATTGTATTAATTTTGTTTATGCAAAACTTTTAAATTTAGTATAAAAGTTATCTATTTTATATCTCATAATGTTTTCTATATTTTATTTGGATATTATTCCCTTATCCATAAACCTGACAGATAAACTATGCTATGATTCTCTAATTTGTTTAAGTTTTCATCCTTTATTTCTAAATGATGTTTCCATTTTGACTTTATTTTGTTATATGGTGTGAGGTGGGACTAGTTTTTGCCATACTATTCTCCATTTTCCCAACAGTTTTTGTTGAACAATGAGTTCTTCCAAAATTTGGGGTCTTTGGGTTTGTTAAACACTATGTTATTACGATCATTTATTACTCTTTATTAATTGCCTAATATATTCCATCAACCCATTATTCTTTCTTAGATAATACCAGATTATTTTAATGGTTGCTATCTTATAATATAGTTTGATATCTGGTATAGCTAAATCACTTTCTTTCATGTTTTTCCAATTAATTCCAGTGATATACTTTTGTAATTTCAGATAAATTTTATTATTGTTTTCTAGCTCTTTAAAGTCATTTGAGTAATTTGATTGGAATGGTATTGAATAGGCAAATTAATTTAAGTAGAATTGTCACTTTTATAATACTGACTGCCTACCCATGAGCCATTAATGGTTTTCTAATTGTTTATATATTACTTTATTTGTAAGAAAAGCATTTTCTAGTTGTGATTATATAGTTTCTGCATTTGGGTAGATTCACAGGCATTTTATATTGTCTATAGTTATTTTAAATGGAACTTCTCTTCCTAACTCTTGCTTCTGACTTTATTGGTAGACCAGAAAAATGCTGATGACTTATATGGGTTTACTTTGTGTCCTTCAACTTTGCTAAAGTTGTCAATTATTTGATAAGTTTTTAGGTAATTCTATAGTATTCTCTAAGTATACTAGCATATCATCTTTGAAGAGTGATATCTTTATTTTCTCATTGTATATTCAAATTCCTTTAATTTCTTCTTATTGCTATAGTTAGCATTTCTAGTATAATATTGAATAGTAATGGTGATAATGGGCATCCTTGCTTCACCCCAGATCTTATTGGGAAGGCTTGTAATTTGTCCCATTGTAGACAATGTTTACTCATAGTTTTAGATAGGTTCTATCTATTTACTAATTTGAGGAATTCTCCATTTATTCAAATGTCCTCTATTGTTTTTAATAGGGATGAGTGCTTTATTTAGTCAAAAGATTTTTTTCCTGCATCTATTAGTATATACATATTAGCTTATACTGAATCTATATAATATATAAGTATACTATCAGGACCATACTTGTGTCATAAGAGGAATTTGATAGACTTCTTTTATCAGCTGTTTTATTTTACCACTATCAGCTGATAGAGTATTGAAAACATTTGTTGTTGTTTTTTTTCATTTTAAACGGTATTTTATTTGGCCATTTTCAAACATTATTCCTTGGAAACAAAGATCATTTTCTTTTCCTCCCCCTCTCCCGCCAGCCCTCCCATAGCCGATGAGCAATTCCACTGGGCATCACATGTGTCCTTGATTCTAATCCATTTCTGTATTGTTGGTATTTGCATTAGCATCTCTCCTCAATCATGTCCCCTCCACCCCTGTAGTCAAGCCATTACTTTTCCTCAGTGTTTTTACTCCCAAAGTTTGTCCTCTGCTTGTGGATAGTGTTTTTTCTCCTAGATCCCTGCAGAATGTTCAGAGACATTGCATTATAATGGAGAAGTCCATTACATTTGATTGTACCACAGTGTATCAGTCTCTGTGTACAATGTTTTCCTGGTTCTGCTCCTCTCACTCTGCATCATTTCCTGGAGGTTGTTCCAGGCTCAATGGAATTCCTCCACTTTATTATTCCTTTGAGCACAATAGTATTCCATCACCAACATGTGCCACAATTTGTTCAGCCATTCCCCAATTGAAGGGCAGCCCCTCATTTTCCAATTTTTGGCCACCACAAAGAGTGCAGCTATGAATATTCTTGTACAAGTCTTTTTCCTTATTATCACTTTGGGGTACAAGCCCAGCAGTGCTATGGCTGGATCAAAGGGCAGACAGTCTTTTAGTGCCCTTTGGGCATAGTTCCAAATTGCCCTCCAGAATGGTTGGATCAATTCACAACTCCACCAGCAGTGAATTAATGTCCCTACTTTGCCATGTCTATGTTTTTTTTTTTCTCCCCTTTCCAGTCAGAAATCTGAGTGAGGAGGGCTTGCTTTCAATGTAGAGGTCTAATGAGGCTAAAGGATCTAAGGATCCTTTCTAAATCTAAGGATTTAGCCTCGGGCAAATTCTCTGTTCTCGGCAGCTGTGCTTTCTTCCCGGGAGACCCCAGAGTCTGCCCTCCCCTGGGTGCCAGCGTTTCAGGTGTTACTGCTTTCAGGTGTAGGTCTTTGGTGGTCTTAGTTAACTCCTAAGACCTGTGGGTGCCCCTTGCTCACTCCAGGGGATCCCTTTGCGCACTCATTGATTATAGCGAGCTAGTTCTGGGTGCCTGAGATCTGAGTTCCCCTTGCCCGCCTGCCGGGGTTTCTGATGTTACTACTCACGGGAGTATGTCCTTGGTGGCCTTAGTCAGGTCACCAGACCTGGGACTGCATGTTATTTAGGCCTGGGGTGCCTCTCCCTCACTTGTTGATTCTGGCCAGTGCTGACTTTAACTCTGGCTCCATAGGTGTGGTGGGTGGGGGAGGGTAGGTCAGCTTTTTGTTCCCTTATATTTTGGAAATGCCGGAATCCCACCTACCTGCAGTGCTGCGCCTTAGTGTGGGGTCCCTCAGTTCTTATTAGGATGGTTTTTTTGGGGGGGGTCTTTTGAGGTCATCTGTGTCGTTGGGTCTGAGGAGAGGAAGCAAGCCGCATCTACTCTGTAGCCATGCTTACCTGGAAGTCCTGAAAACGTTTGTTTTTTGAATATTTGGGAGAAATCACTTGTGAATTCATTTGACCCTGAGGATTGTTCCTTAGGGAATTCATTAATGACTTGTTCAATTTCTTTTTCTGAGATGGCATTCTGTAATCCCCCTTTAATTTTATTTTTTAAAAATTATTCCCTTAGTCAATTTACACTTATGCCCTCTGTCAATGTGTACTCCTCTTTACCTTTCTAATAAAAATAAAGTTTTTAGGAATTACAAGTATCAACTTCCCACATATGAAAGGAAAAAGTTTAACTATATTGAATTTTTTCCAATTTCTCTTTCAAGTTTAACTTGTTATGCTTCTCTTGGTTCTTGTATTTGAAAGTGAAATTTTCTATTCAGCTCTGGTTTTTTCATCAGGAATGCTTGAAAGACCTATCTCTTATTGTAGATCCAGTTTTCCCCCAAGGGATTATACAATTTTGCTGGATAGATGATTCTTTTATAATCTTAGCCTTCCAAAATATCATATTCTCAGCCCTCCATAGCTTTAATATGGAAATTTCTGGAAATTGTGCAATCCCAACCGTGGTTCCACAATATGTGAATTGTTTTTGTCTACTTACAATTTTTTTCTCTTTGACCTGAGACCTCTGAAATTTGGCTATAATATTACTAAGAATTTTTATTTTGAGATATCTTTCAGGAGGTGATAAGTGAATTGTTTCAATTTCTATTTTTCTCTCTACACCTATCATGGAAATTTTGCTTGATAATTTCTTAAATGTAAAGGTTATTTTTTTTATCATGGCTTTCAGAGAGTCTAATAATTCTTAAAATATTTCTCCTCTATATATTTTATAGGTCAGTTGTTTTCTCTTTGAGGTATTGCTCTATTTTTATTTATTTGTTCCTATTTCTTTCTTTCTTTTTTCTTTTTTTTAAACCCTTACCTTCCATCTTGGAATCAATACTGTGTATTGGTTCCAAGGCAGAATAGTGGTAAAGGCTAGGCAATGGGGGTCAAGTGACTTGCCCAGGGTCACACATCTGGGAAGTGTCTGAGGCCAGATTTGAACCTAGGACCTCCCGTCTCTAGGCCTGGCTCTCAATCCACTGAGCTACCCAGCTGCCCCCGTTCCTATTTATTTCTAAAAATTTTATCATTCTTTTTTGTTATTGTTGTTTCCTGTTGTCTCATGGAGTCATTCACTTCACTTGCCCAATTCTAATTTTTAAGGAATTAAATTCTACAGTGAGCTATGATACTCACTTTTCCATTTGGCCAATTATTTATGAGATATTATTTTCTTTAGAATTTTTTGTGCCTTTTTACAAAATTGTTCAGTCTTTTTTCAAAAATTTCTTATATCACTCTCATTTATTTTTTCAATCCCCACTTCTCTTATTTGATATTTAAAATGCTTTTTCAGCTCATCTATACATTTTTTGGGTGGTGGTGGGGGTTTAGGAGCTATTAACCAATTTACATTTTTTGGAAATTTTGTATATAGCAGTTTTGACTGTTGTCTTTTTCTAGGTTTATGCTTTGATCTTCCTTGTTCCATATTAATTTTCTATGTTCATATTCTTTTTTCGGTTTCCTAATTTTTCTAGCCTAGTTCTTGACTTATAGATTTATTTTGAAGTTGGTTTCTTCTCCTTGGGTCAAGGTTTAGGCCTTCCTTGCTGCTGTTTTCAAAGCTAGCTTCAGGAGGTCTGTAAATTTTATGTTCTTTCAAGAGAGTATGATTTAGTCAAAGATGTGGTCTTTTGGCTGTTCTCTGATCTGTGAATGACCAGAAGCACTTCTCCATACCCTAGAGCTTGGACCAGGGCCCCTGCACTTCTTGCACTTCACAGATAGCCCTTCTATTTATGAGATGTTAACCCAGGGCTCCATCGGGACAATGACATAGAATCCTAAGTCCAGTATCAGCAAAAATTCCCTCATAATCTCCTTTGGGTCACTTGCCTGACTCTCTTCCTTACCATTTTTGATAAAGAAGGCCTGAGAGTGCCTGTAACTGTAGAACTGCCTGCAAACTCTTCTGCTGCCACCCCAGATCATGCTTTGCATTGTTTCAAGTTGTACCACTCAAATAGACCTTTCCTGCCAACTTCCCAAGTTGTTCTGAGTGATAAAACTGTTTCACGTTGATTTATCTTCTGTTCTTCTGCTCCAGAATTGAAGTTAAAGTATTATTTTTAAAGTTATTTTATCATTGCCTCCCCTATGCCTTTGATTTTTAAGAGTTTTAACAGAATGGACTATTATATTTCATCAGTTCTTCTACATTTATATTCAGATAAGATAATGTATTTTGTGGTTTTTATTTGACGTGGTTATATTAATTATTTTCTTATTGTTGTCAGCCTTTCATTTATGGTATAAATCAAAGAACACATTTTGAGAGATGAATTACTGTAGTGGTATTGCAAGCATTTTAAGTTTTGCTTCAATATTTACCAGTATTAATGATCTATATTCTTGTTCTCCTTAATCTCCCTGATTTATGCAAAAGGCCCATAAATAGAATTTGGTAGCTGCTTTCTCCATAAAATGGTAAATTAGAAGAAGAAAGGGGGAATAAATTAGATAAAAAACATACCTTATTTTTTCCTTCTGCTTAGTTTTGCTAATATTAATTTCATGATGTTTCCACTGTAAAATAGTTAGTCTACATCCCCTACATCCCCAACAGATTCTGCTTTCATAAACATATGTTTATATGTTTACTATACATAATCAACCCATAGAGAGGCTATGGACCCTATTCTACTAGGATGGCATGTATTTCTACTTTTTTTTTTGCTTGGAAAAGATGGTCTACAAAATATTCTATTCTATGCCAATTCTTTTGGCTTGGAAAAGATGGTCTACAAAATATTCTATTCTATGCCAATTCATAAAACCCATTACCACTCCTCCTTCCCTTTCTAGCTTCCTGGAGACTTCAATGGTACTCAATTGTTTCCCCCATCTACATTCAAGCCAGCCACTCTTAGCTAAGTGCACTGCTATTTAAGTGGCTGCCCTTGATTTGGAACTTTGCCCAAAGGGCTTTAAAATCCTGCCTTCCCTTTGATCCATCCATACCACTGATGCGTTTATACCCCAAAGAGATAATAAGGAAAAAGACATGTACAAAAATATTCATAGCTGCGCTCTTTGTGGTGGCAAAAAAAATTGGAAAGTGAGGAGATGCCCTTTGATTGGGGAATAGCTGAACAAATTGTAGTATATGTTGGTGAGGGAATACTATTGTGCTCAAAGGAATAATAAAGTGGAGGAATTCCATGGAGAGTGGAACAACCTCCAGGAATTGATGCAGAGTGAGAGGACCAGAACCAGAAAAACATTGTACACAGAGACTGATTCACTGTGGTACAATCAAATGTAATGAACTTCTCCATTAGTAGCCATGCAATGACTCCGAACAGCCTGGAGGAATCTATGAGAAAGAACACTATCCACCTTCAGAGGAAAAACTGTGGGAGTAGAAACACAGAAGAAAAACAACTGCTTGATTACATGGGTTTAGGGGGATATGATGGGGATGTAGACTCTAAACAATTACCCTAGTGCAAATATCAATAATATGGAAATAGGTCTTGATCAATGACACATGTAAAACCCAGTAGAATAGAGTGTCAGCTATGGGATGGGGATAGGGAAGGGGAGGGAAAGAACATGAATCATGTAACCATGGAAACCTTTTCTTAATCAATAAAATTAAAAAAAAAATAAACGGCTGCCCTGGGAATCAGAAAGACCTGAGTTTAGTTTGGGCTTAAATATTTACTGTGTGACCTTTGGCAAGTCATTTGTCCTGTCTTTCCCTTGCTTTCCTCAATTGTAAAATGGTTATAATAATAACATCTATCTCACTGAGTTACTGTGAAGATGAAATGAGATAATATTTGCAAAGTGCATGGCTCATTGCCTAGCACATAGTAGTTACTAAATAATAAAGCTTCTTTACTTCTGAAAAAGGGAATTCTTAATCTCTTGCTCTAATTTAACTGGGGAAAGAGCTGACTGACTCAGTAGACAGAGAGCCAGGCTCAAAGAGATGAGGTTCTGTTGCCATGGAGATCAGCCCACAGTTAAAGGAAATAGAAACTTCTCTCAGAAAGGAAGTGATGTAAGAGCGATGGTTGGAGAGTGAGAGATAAAGGCAAGCACAAAGTGTGAGAAGGGCTTTTCACTCTAAGGTTTCCTAGGGGCAGGCTGCTGCTGGCAGTTGTTGATGACAGTTGGCTGCTGGAGAATCTGATGGAAGGAGAGTGTGTGGGTTGGTAGCTGTCCATTGTTTAGTGAGTTAGTTAGAATATATATATATATATATATATATATATGTATAAAATATATATAAAGTGTAGGTTTGACCTGGTTAACTAAGCTGAAGAGTTATTAGTGAGAGTCTCACAAACAGTTTTTAGGTAGTTTATAGAGTTTATAGTTATATAAGAAGATTTAGGTAGTTTTTAGGTAGTACTAGGGTAGATAGTGAGATCTCTCTTTCCTATTTATTTTCATTTATTTATAATTTATTTTCATTTTATTATTTTATTTATTTTAATGTATTTATAATTCATTTAAATTTTACTATTTCATTTATTATTTATTTTTAACAAAAATTTGTTAAACTGCTCTCCTATCTTTGTCAAGCTCCTAATTTTTAACCCCTACATAATTTAAAAAATTATTTCATTAAATGTTTCCCAATTATGTTTAAAAAAAATGAGTATTCATTTTTAAATATTTTGAGTTTCAAATTCTCTCAGTTTCACCCTTCCCCATTCATTGAGAAGACAAGCAATTTTATATTTATTATACATATGATGTCGTACAAATACTTCTATTTTAGCTATGTTTTAAAAATAAACAGGGAAAAATAGAAAAATTAAGAAAAGTATGCTTCAGTCTACATTCAGAGTTCATCAGTTCTCTCTCTGAAGATCGACAAAATTTTATATAATGGGTCCTCTGGAAATGTCTTGGATCATTGTCTTGATTAGAGTAAGTTTTCATGTGTAAGAAACTTTTTATAACAGTACAGATTGGATCATGCTTTTTCATTTCTAATTATAATGTTACCTTTCTAATATGAAATAGTTCTTTGTAGGTAGGGTTTTATCTTACTAGAAAATAAATATGTAACATGAAAGTTCATATGGAATCAACAGCAGAAGGAGGTAAATTAAAACTAGAATGAAAATATATAAGCCCTTTTTCCCCAACCCAAGGGACAAAAAAAAGTCTTGTAGAATATCTTGCCTGAGAGACAACTCTTGAAACAATGAGGTTAATCCTCTGCAAATTTAAAAACTGTATCAATCACACATTATTGTCTCTGTTTTATTCATATCTGCTGTTATCTTTTCTAAAATCACAAAACCCCAAATATCTTTGGAGACAGACAAAAATATCCCCTAACTTTGTTTAAAATTAAACTTCAACTTTAAAAATAATAGAACTTTATAAAACATGAGAAAGCATGCTGATACTGATTAAAATCAACTCTTTTAAAAAAAATCTTCAGTTTTACTCAAAATCATGTGAAGGCTTTGTGGTGTTAGTTACATATGCCATGATTAAGTGTCCATTATTGCTACTTTCCAGATTTCAAGTTTAAGCATGATTAATGTTAAGAAAACAAATCTACTTAGAGAATAATTTTTAATGTACTGGGTTTTAACTACTCTTATATTCTGTTGCTTTTCCCCTATAACTATATGGAAAAAAAACATTATTGAATAAGTCCATATATAATAACAGCCTTTTTTTCTCTTTTGACTTTGTAAACTGTCACATAGAGGATGGATAGACTTCATCAAAACTGGTTACAATTGTATAACAACTTTTGGAAAATTTAATGAGCTAAATGTCTCAAAGTGATTTTAAGGTGTCTTTAGACAAGATTTTTAGATTTTTTCAACAACCTGCCTCTAACAGAAGGTAAGGTCCATTTTAGTAGCTGAAGTGAAATACAGTTATAATCCCCACCTTCCACACTTATAAAAATATGAATGGATGGGACATCACAGTCTCATACCAAAGGAACTGGGAAGATAATCCTATGGTACCCCTAGATAGCTCCCCAAAAGGGAGCATCTCTCATTTATAACTCTTCAGCTCACTTTACTTCCACCAGAACAATCTAGATTTCTTGATGATGTTCTAGACCCAAATAAGTTTTACTTTGTTTAAAAATGTATTTTCCAAGTTTGAAACATTGCTACACCTGAAAAACTTGGAACAAGTATCCATTTTCTTTATATGTCATACAGTGGACTCATGTTAAATATGATAGTGGGTTTGTTTGCTATTGTAATTAACCAGGCTATTGTGAATTTGGGGAACTTTGGTACTTCTTTAAATGTTCATTATCTACTGTGTTACTGTTTTATTCTGAACATCATTTTGTACTTATATGTGGCTGACACACTATGTCACTGATTTAAGCTATGTATTTTTGATTTTTAAACCTTTTTTTTTAAATAACATTTGATTTTTTTATTGCATGTGTAATATAGTATCTGAGTTTTTTTTTTCTCTCCTTTTTATATTTGAAGCATGTTACCAGTATTAAGATTTTAACTTTTTTTGATTTTGCAGTAATATAAGTTTAAAATGCATTTGCTACAATGTCAATACATACTTAAAAAGCTTGAGACTATAAAAATGATGCCACTATCCGTTTAAAAAAAATTATGGGATTTTGCGTAATGATTCTGATTCCAGGACTAGAGAATACAAAAAAGAGCCACGGCATAGAGCCAAATGAGCAAAAGGTCAAAGAGACCAACCAATCCCAACAGGGTTGATGAAAAATTTTGAGCCAAGACAAGAGGACTTGAATGTGTTTGGGGTTCGAGGTTGTGGCTGTTTAACATGTGTTAAAGGGAGGTCTTCCTTGTTCCACATTATACCAAGTATCTCAAATTTGCCTCCTACCTGGCTCCTATAATCTAGTCCCTATTCTGTCTTTCATAAGGTGGCAACTTTCTATAGTCCTGGCTACTGATTGGATAAATGCTTAAATTCTTATATCATTTTAATTGGGCTCTGATTCAAGGACTTGTTATAGATTTATTTTTCCTTTACTTAGAATTTTTACACATAAGACTTTGATAATCCATATTTCATCCAGAAATTATCTTTTTTTATTTGGCTTTTTTTATGTTTTTGATTTCTCTTGTCAATTGATTCATGTACCTCAGAATTCAGCCATGCATCTCTAAATGATCTCTGTATTTTTCAATCACCCTCTTCAGGGGGGAATGTATAAATATTATTATTATTTTAAATTGCAAAGTTTAAATTCCTTTTGAGAGTAATTTTAAGTTAAGAAACATGATACCTCTCCAAATCCAGAAAGTGAGCTGTTTGGAGAAGACACCATGAAGGTGTCTCCACAGACCACAACCTGCACCAGAAGATCCAGAGTGAACTTTGGGATGTGGTGATTTGAACTGTGTAGGGTTTAAATGCATTTGTTTTGGAAGTATACTCTTATGCCAAAGGGGACTGCCCCATAACTGGCCTTTTGTCAATGCGCCTAGCAATTATTGGTTTTGTTCTGTTTTCCTCTTATCCTCAAATTATTGTAATTTCAAAGTTGGTCTGTTTACGAGACCCATTAGAGAGACTAGTCTGCATTGGGCCTCAGGGGGAATGTAAAAATGGAGATTTTGAACTCTAGACTTCAATCCTCAGATGTCCCTGGTATTTCCCAGAATTCCCTATAATCTCACCAGAGTCTCCACGTTGGCGAGATCACAATTGTTATTTAACTGGCCCACAATCTCTTCTCTGCCATTGCAATGATGTAGCAAGTATAGTGGTAAGCTAAGTGCGGGGATTTTAAATGGGCTAATCAGTCATGGGCACGTGGTTTTTATTTTGTATCTTCTTTATTCCTTGATTTCTAATGAGCCTTAATAAACCTCATGAAATATAATATTTTTATTATTAGAGATATAATTTAATTTTTACAAAAAGCCTACTACTTTACATCATTGTTTAATTATAATTATTCTATGAAACACCCTTTTAGCCTAAAGGCATTTGCAATGGATAGAAAAAGAAGGAAATACTCCCAACTATAAAATACCATAAAGTTGTATGCTACCTTGTCCTTCAACCCTCTTGGTTTCTTTTTACTTTGGGTCATTTTTGGTCACTGTTCTTTTAATCATTTTATTCTTTATTAACACGTCTACTAGAAAAAAAAAAACAGATTTTTAAAAAAACCTAGAGAATTTACATTAGCCTCTTCTGGTAGCATTGATAAAATGCTGAATTTAGACACATAAAGACCTAGGTTTAAACCCAGTCTAAATCTCTTGTTAACTCTGTGACCTGTATCTTGGAGCTGTTTTGAGAATGAAATAACACTTAGGTAACATTAAAGCACTATATAAACATTGACTATCATCATCATCATCATCATCTCTGGAAAAGATTAAATTATGGTAAAAGTTAAAACACTAACAGAAATTAATTTATTAAAATGTGTTATAGTCATGGATTTAATTTGTCTATAATGTGACTTTTCCTACTGTCAGGAGTAATTTACTGTTGACTATGTATCACCTGATCATATCTAACTGCCTATTTAGGTATCTCTAGGTGGACATTTCCTACACATTTCAAAGCCACTTTGCCCAATTCAGAACTTGTTATCCTTTCCAATGAAACCAAATTCTTCTTTTAACTTTTGTTTCTATGAAAATCATCTCCATTTTTCTCATAATCCAGGTCATCTTTGACTCCTTTTCTTTTAAATCAGTTGATGGGTCTTATCAATTTGATTTCCTCAGCATTCCCTCAGCATCTCTCATAAACATCCCCTTCTATCTCTGCCACAACCATACACAAGCCCTCTAGTCCAAGCCTCATTGCTTTTCCCTTAGGCTATTGCAATAGCCTCCTAACTGATATCCTCACATCATCTCTTACCTCTTTATTCTGTCTCCCATATACCTGCCAAGTTGATATAATTAAAATCCAGTCATGTCACTTTCCTCTTATTTGCCATTAAAATCTTTCATAATCTGACATCTTTCCATGCTGACTGTACATTATTTCTCTATACTCTATACTAACCAAAATGGCCCACTTCATAATATCTAGCATTTATATAGAAGTTTAAGATCACTGATCTCATCACATTTTATCCCATTTCATCCACAAAGCAACCTAGGAGGTGGGTGCTAACATTATGTTCATTTTGCAAATTTGAACTGAAGTTTTTCATACTCAAGTCTAATACTGTGTGATCTAGACTGCCATTATTAGTGTACAACATTCCATCTCTGTTCTTTCTGCCTGTGGATGGTGTGTCCACTAGACACAGTAGCCTGAAATGAATTCGCTCCTCATTTCTCACTCTTGGAACCCCTCTCTTCATTTTAGAATTAGCTGAAGTGTCACCTAGACAGCTAAGTGAAACAGTAGAGTTACAAGTCTGGAGTCAGGAAGACTCATCTTCATGGCTTCAAATCTGGCCTTACATATTTACTAGTTTTGTGACCCTGGGTAAGACATTTAACCCTGTTCACCTGAGTTTCCTCATCTGTAAAATAAGCTAGAAAAGGAAATGACAAGTCACTTTAATATCTTTGCCAAGAAAACCCCAAAATGAGATTATGAAGAGTGGGACACAACTGAAACAAGAAGAAGCCCCACCTTCCTTAAGAGGCCTTTTGAGATTGTCACAGTTTTTAGTACCTTTCTCATCATTGTGCATTTATATGTATATTATTTGTATTAAGAATATATTATCTCCCCAATAAATTGAACATTCTTTAAAGGCAAGCATTGTTGGATTTTTTTTTATCTATTTGCCCAGTGTCTAGCATAGTGCATAGCACATGAGATACAATTGCTTATAGATAGCTTCCTTATCTTTTTTTATATTCTAATAAAGACCAACAAGCTAGCAGGATTTCACACAATCTAAATAACAACAAATAAATAAATGAATAAATAAATAAGTGGTCTAAATAGCAGGTTGGTTATCATTAACTCATTTGCAATTCCTGAATGTGTGGTGGATGTTTAAATAAGATGTTCACAGTATACAAGAGTCAGGGAGAGAACTGAGGAATTCCTATTAGTTTAGAACAACCACAACCCAATAAACAACAAACTAGATTAAAACCACATGACTGAAGTTCCAGTAAATGAATAAAACTCACTTTGTATAGATGCTCAATGAGGCTTGGAGATAATCAAATGACCTCTTTTATTCTATCTGAGCCTTCAGGCAACCTGTCTCACAGAGCATCTTGTTAGCAAGAAGAATACCACAAACAACCTCTCAGAACTTAGGGCATCACTGCCTGACTGCCCAGACAGTGCAGTTCCCCTAGAATTCTGATTAACCAAACCATGATTACCAGTCTACGAAATGGAAAGCCAAGATTAACCAACTCATGATTTCCTCCCAAGGCTACACATTAATTATTTCTTGTTCTAAAATGCAATGAAACAAGGCATGCATGCTAATTTTGAGAAAGGATTTTCATTTTCCTTTCAAGATATACATAGGATACTCACCAACAAGAAAAAAATATATAGGTCAAGCTCAAATTTTCTCCTTCTTGGCTCAAAACCAGTTAGCAGTTAAATGAATTTTCTGCTTCTTCACCAGTTTCAATTTGAAATGAAATTGCACAAACCTGTACACACTTAAACATGATTGACAGCTGTCTGATCACATCCCAAGCTATTGAAGATAAAAAATTTCAAGAAAGGACTAAAGAAAATCATTATATATACAGAGAGAGAGAGAGATGATTCATGACATCCTGCCTAACAAGTGATATATCACTAAGTATATAATTGGGCAACATTAGAATACATAAAATATATATTAGCAGTCATCATGAAATATTTATTAGATAACCACAGTTTTAATGACAACTAGATGGTTGCAGTGGATGGAACACTGGACGCGGACTTAGAAAAACCTCAGTTCAGAATTGGTCTCAGATGCTGTGTGATCTTGGGAAAGTCAAATGACTTCTTTTTACTTGCTTCCTAAAATGGAAAATAGGAACATTAATAGCACCTGTCCCTCAATTGTTGTGAGGATCAAATGAACCAACATTTCTCTAGCCCAGTGCCTAGTATATACTAAGCATTTATTAAGTGTTTATTCTCCTTTTCCTAGCACCCCCTTTTTAGGTAATTATTTAAGGCTTATATCTATTGGTGTAGGTTTCTTGTTGTAGGAATGTAAATTGAATGAGTGGTATGAATATTTGCTCTTAAGTCAGAGATGCTAAATACAATCCCTGCTTCTGATGCTCACTCCCTTCTTAGCCAATCCCTGCTTCTGATGCTCACAGCCTTCTTAGTCAATCCCTGCTTCTGATGCTCACTGCCTTCTTATCCAATCCCTGCTTCTGATGCTCACTGCCTTCTTAGCCTTGGGAAAATTGCTTTATCTCCTGGATATTCTTTCTTCAAGATTATATGTATCCAGAACTAATGATCACAGCTAAATTGTTTTTTCAATTCTCTGAATTTCTTGTAGTTTTCTTTGAGGATCTATGCTTTGCCTCCATCACTTCCTTCTTTGTTTGTATCATTGTTTGTGTTTTACCCTCAGTAAAATATAATGGCCTCCACTTAAAAAACTCTTTAGTATTTGCAGAGTGATTTACAAATATTATCTCCTTGGATCCTCACAATAACCCTCACAATACACAATAAAGTAAGGTGTATACTAATATTATCCTCATTTTACAGATAGGGAAACTGAGGCAAATAGATTTTAAGTAACTTTCCCAGAATAATCCAACTTCTTTCTAAATTCCATAAACTTTTTGAGAGCAGAGACTATGTCACTTTTTATCATGATATCGATATCATTCAGACAATACCACACCTAATAATTTCCAAATAAATACTTATAGTTGAAGGAAAACTAATAAACTCCAAAATATCTGGTGGCTAGTCTAGTTCACTCCTTGGGAAAGTAATATAATCATCCCTGCACCCTAGTTTCCTCATCTGTAAAATAAAGGGTTAGACCACATGACCTCTCATACCTCTACTATTGTGATTTGGTGGTGCAAGTTGTAGAGCTATTTCTGGATTCCTGACTGCTTTTTTGTCTGCTTGACTAACTAACACTAACATGCACATACATGTGCTTCATATCAAGGTCTGAGTATAAATTAAGTAAGAGAAAAGAAATGAATTGGAAAAAAATGAAGAGGCACAAATCACTCTCGTTTTTAAAATCAGATAAAGCCCTAGTAATTGTTGATTTGAAGTTTGTGGTGGGCAAACCAGACACCAACTCCATTGATCCTATGACCACTCCAACTGTGAATCACACACCATGTCTGGCACTAACACATTTCTTTTTACCTTCCAAGTAAAAATGAGCATGGCATTCTCTCACCTACTAATTTATTTTATTTTTCATTTGCCATTCTCTTCATCACCTCATTTTACAAATGAAGAAATTAAGACAAATAAAGTTGTGATTTTCCCATCATATTTACCTACCAATAAAATTTATGAAATTTGAAAGAAGAGTACTTTAATTCATGTTCATACTGTCAACTATCTCATAACTTTTGGACTAAATGTACTATGGCAAGGTAGAACATTATCCAATTAAATCAATGTGTATTTATTTAATAGGCCTAGTTCACAGCCCCCCCCCCCTTTTTAAAGTTAGGTTTTACAATACATCTTTGTAAAGTTAAAATCCATGATGTTTAAGATACAAATACAGTTCTTTGTTAAAGCCTAAAAATAAGAAATAATAATGTAGGATCATAGATTTAATACATGCAGGTACCTTAAATGTTGCCTAAGCCAATATTCTCCTTGTACAGATAAGGAAACCAATTGTCCAAATTAGTAAAAGATTTGACTCAGATCCTCTGACACCAAATTCAAGACTGTTTGTACTGTCTTGCTACTTTCCAAAATGATAAATTTCTCTCTCTCTCTCTCTCTCTCTCTCTCTCTCTCTCTCTCTCTCTCTCTCTCTCTCACTCTGTCTCTGTCTCTCTGTCTCTCTCTGTCTCTCCTCTTTCAAATATTATTGCATGTATATTATACATGTACATACCTACATTCGAATACCCATGCATCCATATACATTACATGTGTGTACACACACACACATATAAACAATGAAACCAAGTCTCAGAAAGTTTTAAGTAACTTTGTACATGTGCATTCAGGGTAATCATTATTAGGGAATTTTCTATGCAGATCTCTCCTGCCTCCAGGTCTTGCATTTCTTCCACTGTGTCAAGTTCCTTCTTACATAGCTTCAAAATTTCAATCGGTGGTCCATCTCGACCCTTTCCTTCTTTTTGTTGCACTTGTCCAACTTCCCATTACAACTTTTCCAACACATTATTTCATTCTCCATTTTCCCTTGGAAACACGGCTTCCGTTCTTTAACAGGCTTCTTCATTCTGGGAGATCTTGGAGAGAAGAGTAGTGTCCCCTTATCCCTTTTAGCTATTCTCCTTGCAGGGAATTGCAATTGTATTTTGTGCATATGTAGCTATTATATGACATTGTGAGAAATTAAAAACATGAAAAAATGTCATGCCCTCTCTGTAAAGTCACTTAATAAACCTGGGTCCCCTCTCTGCTTCCTGATGGTGAGTTCTTCAGGTCCTTAATATCCTTAAGACTAATTGTGTTGACTAACTACCATGGCAAATGTCAGCCTGCTGTATTATCTTGGGGTCATAGGGGTTTAGTCATGGAGGGTCTTCACTAAAGCTTGATGTAGAACATGTCATATCTTCTAACAGAAGAGCAGTTTGCACAGTCACCATTGAAACAAAGGTAACAGATGTTTATCAGGATAAGGATACAAAGCAAATGTCAACATCAGCAATGGCTCAGCACTACTCCATCTCCTTAAAAAAAAACACCACAATGTATTCAGCAATTATTTAGCAAAAAGGCAAAATTGGGTGGGGGGGAGAAGGCTTGGGAATTCATATGATCTCAATCAGAGTGAAATAGAAAGGATCAGGGGCAAAATTATTGAATGAATGAAAAATATTTTGATCAGCATTTAGTATGTGCTAATTAAAGTCTGAGGATTAAAATATAAAAAATGTGAAATCAGCTCTGCTCTTAAAGAGCTTACATTCAGACAGAGAGAGTATAAAAAGGACAGTGTTGGTCAAGGAGGAGAGTTTTGGTGTGTAAAATCAGAAGTATGAGGAGAGCAATCACAAGGCAATTGATATGCCCCGTCATTGTAATATAGATTTGATGACTATTCTTGTAGTAAAAGATCAAATAATGATCATATTTGGGACTGGTTTAGGAAACATCAAGTATTTATAAGAGAAAGTCCCATCAATTGGATGGGGAGGTCCAGGTGGGAGGCAAAGGGTAAACCAGGGAATTCTGGTCAATGCAGTTCAGAAGATTGATGAAGCATGTATTCCAATTCTGAGATCTACATTGTCAGACACAACAAATGTGCTTTTTAGTTTTATTCAATTAACCTTAGCTCTTTGTTACAAGAGTTCTTGGTGAGGGTAAAGAGTAAGTCATTAGGAAGGGGTAGTGATATTTTTGTTGTTCACTTTTTTTCAGTTGTGTCTGACTCTACATGACCCTATCTGAGGTTTTCTTGGAAAAAAAAAATACTAGAACCATTTGCCATTCCCTTCTCCAGATGATTTTACAAATGAGGAAATGAAGACAAATAGAGTTTAATTACTTTCCCAGGGCTGCAGACTATTTAGTGACAGAGGTCCGACTTAAACTAGGGAAGACATCTCCTGACTCCATGCCCTCTCTTAGATGCACTCTATGCACCTAATTGCCTGTTTAATAGTGATATAAAATATTAATAAAATATTTTTGAGATTTCTCTCAACTATCATATATGGGAATCTTTTATAAAGGCACTACTTCTTTTTTATTTTTAAAAAAATCTTTCCTTTCCACCATAGAATCAATATTGGTTCCATGTGATAAAGGCTATGCAATAGTGGCTAAGTGACTTGCCCAGGTCACACAGCTAGAAAGTGTCTGAGGTCAAATTTGAACCCAGGACCTTCCATCTCTAGACTTGGCTCTCAATCCACTGAACCATCTACCTGCCTCATAATACAACTACTTTTGATGACCATTAACCTCTACTCACTCCCCCCACTTCTCTTCTACTTTTTAAAATAATTGTTCTACCTTTTTACCCTTGTTTTATTTCTTGTCTTCTGACATCTTTATTTAAGCTTTATTGAATAGTGAAGCTTCATATCCAAAATGCTAATCACATTACTAGGTGTTTTTTTTAGGGAGGTAGGATTATGTCAACTCAAGAGAATTGACTAATATGGCACAGAGGGTGTAGGGGGGGGTAACCACACAGATAAATATATTTATGGAAAAAATAGTGAATAAATTATGGAATTATCTTTTTATATGTTACCTCATTCATTTATTTGATTATACCAGTTTCTTGACCTGTCCACACTGTACTTTGAAATGCTTTCTTTATAGAGCAAAAAAAGTATTGAGATAAAGTTACCCAAATCTCTATTGAGAAATTCTGGCAATAGCTGTAATGCTAACTGTGCAATAGGTAATTTTGTAGAGCCTTTCATTTGAGGTTTCCCAAGTGTTTTCCAAACACTAATTAATTAAGACCCACAACATCTCTGCAAGAGACAAAAGATTGATATGCAACAGTAAGAATTGTCAAGCATCTATAATTCCTCTTTTTCATTATTGTTCCCAGCAATGTTAGTAGAATAACTTTCAGGTTTATTTATTTCTTTTTACTTCATTCACTGAATGGATTTTCAGTTCATTAACTACAGTATTTACATAGTGCCTTTAATTAATTATTCAATTAACAATTTTCTTTGTGGTCACTCTGGTTGAAAGTAATAACAATAAGCCCCAGTGGGAGTTAAGAAATTACCAAGATTCTCATTCAACTTAAAATAATTCCAAAGAAAAACAACATATGGGACAAATGAGATAAGTGAAAGCAGAATGTTCCTAGAACTTCCCAATGCAAATATCTGACTCCTATGATGACATTCTTTCCATATACCAATCAACAGCAAGCACTTACCCTTTGTTCCCCTCTCTATGGTATAATTGAATCAGCTCCTTAATGTGTCTATGTGCTTATGCAGATAAACAGTGATTTACTGTGCTTCAGTTTACTGCATGTCTTCTATAACTTGCTTTGTATTCTTAAATTTCAGTGTTTTTTTTTGAAAAGCAGAGATTATAACTTTTTAATTGATTTTGTTCTATTGAAAATATATGGATAAGTTGATAATAAAAGTATTTTATTTTATTAAATTAGAATATAAACATTTGGAAAACTCAAAGCAAGCTCAGGACATTTGGTAATTTAAGATATTTACAAAGAGAATTGCAACCTTCAAAGCACTACATAAATGCTTGTTATTATTATTATTTTGATTATCATATTTATGTATCACTTAATATATGCATCAGGCTACTAAATGCTTTGAAATCATGTGATCTTCACAACAACCCTTGGGGGTAAATGCATTATCATCTACATTTTATAAATGAGGAAACTGAGGCAAACAGAAGTTAAGTGCCCAGAGTCATGCAGCTAGCACATAGCTGAGGCAAGATCTGAACTCAGATCTTCTTTACTCCAGGTCCAAATTCTAACTGCCTCCAAATGAGAGGTTTGGATTAGATAATCTCTATAAGGTCTTTTTAAAATAGTTTTTTATAGTTCCAATCCTATCATAAGATAAATATATGGCAACTGGTATTTCTGGACTAATATATTATAGAATAGAAGTCACTAAAAACAAATTGCTCAGGGAGCCCAAAATATTTAGGACAATTCAAAACCAACTAATATTTCATGCCAATATTTTTATAACCCTTGCCTTCTATCTTAGAATCAATACAAGTATTGGTTCCAAGGCCAAAAGGTGGGAAGAGCTAGACATTTAGGGCAAAGTGACTTGTCCAGGGTCATACATCCAGGAAGTGTATGAAATAAGATTTGAACACAGGTCCTCCCAACTCCAGACCTGACACTCTATTTACTGAGCCACCTAGATGCCTCTGCCAGTACATTTAGAAAGCTATCATTTATTAATGAAAAAACAGAGTAAGATATATCAATAGTACATAATTATCAATATATTGAAATCAAATACCAGGACGGTAGTGGTGTATGGCATAATTTAATCAATAAGAACCTAGTTTTGATGAGGTAGAAAACAGTAAAGGAATAAATTACCAGTTTTCTCTTAGGCTTAGATGTTATTATCTTACTTCTCATGTCAGAATCAACAGTGAGAGCATAAAAGTTGAACAAAGTTTGACTGACTCTACAAATATTAAATGAATTACTTTATTTGAATGGCTGCAATTATTCTTGCACATCACAGTAGGATTCGACAAAGGAGAATTGAGTCAAGTCAAAGAATGTTAGTTTGTGCTAGAAGAGACCTAAGAGATAATCTAGTTTATGTCCTTCATTTTCAGGGTTAGTTTTTTTAAAATAGCAGTTAATTGAAGGATAGAGATTGAATCACAGGTCAACTGTCTCCTAGGATCTATTGATCCTTCCGTTTTTGTCATCTATTTTTTGTTTGAACTTTAGCAAAATTGAATGTAATACTTCTAGAATATATTATTTCATCTCTCTTTCCCTTAAAGCAAATCTAATGTAATCCTTACTAAATGTCTTTACTTGCAATAGCTGCTCTGGAGAAAAAAAATCATCATTTAGCAACCTACGTTCTAGTGATGAACCTTTCCAAACTAAGCTAGTCTGATCCAGTGTGACAAATAGTCTTATGGTAGGTTTTACTCATTCTGGCTTGGCAGGATCTACCAAATTTTACAACCTAACTCTCATAGCCTTCCAAATCACAAATAACATCTACATGAAATTAAGGAATTTGGATAGAACTTCAGTGAAGGATGCATTTCATATGTTTTAATAATTCAAAAATAAAATAGCAAAAATGTACCATTCAAAAATGAATTTTATCAAACATTTAAAGAACAAACAATCCCCAAACTACACAAATTGTTTGGCAAAATAAGCAAAGGAGTCCTACCAAATTCTTTTTATGATACAAATTTGATGCTGATATTTAAGCCAGGAACATCAAAAACAGAGAAAGAAAATTACGGATCAATTTCCCTAATGAACATTGATGCAAAATTCTTAAGTAGAATACTAGCAAAGAAACTACAGCAATATATCATGAAGATTAATCACAATGACCAAGTATGATTTATACCAGGAATGCAAGTCTGGTTTAATGGTAGGAAAATTATCAGCATAAATTGATGTTATCAAAATCAAACTAATGGAAATCACCTGATTATCTCAATAGATACAGAAAAAGCCTTTGACTAAATGCAACAACCATTCCTATTGAAAACACTAGGAAGATTAGGAATAAAAGGACCTTCACTAAAAATAATAAGTAGTATTTATTTAAAACTATATGCAAGTAGCATCTGCAATGGGCCCAAGTTAAGTGCTTCTCCAATAAGACCAGGAGTGAAGCAAGGATGCCCATTATCATTAGTATTATTTAATATTATACTAGAAATGCTAGCTTTAGCAATCAGAGAAGAAAACAAAATTTTTGGAATTAAAGTAGGCAATAATGAAACTAAACTATCATTGTTTGCAGATGATATGACAGAGTACTTAGAAAATCAATGAAAAAAACTAGTTGAAAGAATTAGTAACTTTAGCAAAGTTATAGTATACAAAATGAACTAACATAAATTATCAGCATTTCTATATATTTTCAACAAAAAAGCAGCAAGAGTTAGAAAGAGAAACTCCATTTAAAATCACTCTACACAATATCAGATACATTAGAATATATTTCACAAGACAAACATGGGAATTATATGAACATATTTATAAAATACTTTTCACACCAATAAAGTTAAATCTAAACAATTGGAAAACAATTGCCCATTGTTAGGCTGAGCTAATATAAAAATCACCGTCCTTCCTAAATTAATTTACTTATTCAATGCCATACCAATTAAACTACCAAAAACAATAGTATAGAACTAGAAAAAATAGTAATAAAATTCATATGGAAGAACAAAAGATCAAGAATATCAAGGGAACTAAAGAAAAAAATGTAAAGGATGGTGGCCTAGCAATACCAGATCTTAAACTGTACTATAAAGAAGTAACCAACAAAACAATGTACTACTGACTAAGAAACAGAAGAGTGGATCGATGGAATAGACTAAGGGTAAATGACCTCAGAAAATCTAGTGTTTGATAACCACAAAGATACACGTTTTTGGTATAAAAACTCACTATTTGAAAACTGCTGGGAAAATTGGAAAACATGGAAAATATGGAAAAATTCAGTTTAGATCTCAATCTCAATATATCTCAATATCTCAATCCCCTATATAAAGAAAAGGTCAAAATGGGCATATGATTTAAACATAAAGAGTGATATTATAAGTAAATTAGGGGGAAAAAAGAAGAATTTACCTGTCAAATCTATGGAGAAGGGAAGAATTTATGATTAAACAAGATAAAGAGAACATGACAAGATGTCAAATGAATAATTTTGGTTATGTTAATTTAAAAAACATTTTGTAAAAAATAAAATTAATGCAGCCAAGATTAGAAGGGAATCAACAAACTGGGGGAAATGTTTTTAATAATCAGTTTCTTTGATAAAGGTCTTATTTCTCAAATATATAAATAATGAAGTAAAATGTATATGAATCTATGCCATTCTCCTATTTATAAATGGTCAAGGAATATGAATAGGGAGTTTTCAGATGAAATAAAAGCTATCAATAATTATATGAAAAATGTTCTAAATCCCTCTTGATTGCAGAAATGCATATTAAAATAGCAGTGATATACTGTGCACACTCATCATATTGGCCAATATGATATTAAAGGAAAATGACAAATTTTGGAGGGGATTGTGGCAAAATTGGGACACTAATGCATTGCTGATTGAGTTGTGAATTGATCCAATCATTCTGGAGGGCAATTTGGAAATATACCCAAAGGTATAAGGAATGATGAACAGGATGACTTCAGAAAGAGCTGAAAAGACCTACATAAACTGATGCAGAGTGAAATAAGCAGCACCAGGAGATCATCATACATCATAGCTGCAATATTATGGAATGATCAAATGTGATATAATTTTCTCCTATCAATGACACAATGATCCAGGACAAGTATGAGGTCCTTTTGAAAAAGAATGCTATCCACCTCCAGATAAAGAACTTTTGGAGTAAGAATACATATGGAAGCAGGTCAATCAATTATTTATTTGGGTATATGTTTTAGGGCTTTGGTTTTATAAGATTAATCACCAAAATGAATAATATAGAAACATTTTTGCAAGATAATACATGCATAACCCAGATTGAATTGTTTGCCAGTTCTGGGAGGGGGAAAGGAAGAAAGGAGGAAGAAAATTTGGATTATATAACTTCAGAAACTAATGTGGATATTTGTAATTAAAATAAAAAAATTAAAAACAACCAGTATTAACTTCAAATTATATATATGGGACAAAAAATATCAAATACTTAGTATGAGACATCAAGAAATATTACTATATTCAAAGTGCTTTTCAAGCCTTCAACTTTTGGAATTAAAAAAAAAAAAAACTGGGCTCAGTCCCTACTCTGATACAAATTTCTGGCTTTTGTGACCCAGGGCCAATCACTTACTCTCTTTCGGTTCCAGGAAACTATAAGACTATAAACTGCAGAGCTACTACAAATCTTCATTGGTAGAGTTTCCTCACTGGGAGTGCTAATCTAAGCCAGTGAAAAATAAGGTTCTGTCAAATCAAAACAAATCTAGAACTCTGAGTAGTGAGGAGAGATTGACTAAAGGTAAGTATAAAAAATCTGACATTTATTGATTACTCTAAGTACCAGTTTGCTGTGGAATGGGCCAGCCTCCCACAGGGAATGAAATCTTGGAGGTGGGATGGTGTCAGTGAAATAATGGATGGGACAGAGATTTCACATTCAACATGCAGCACAGGTTTCACAGGATAAACTGCTCCATCTTGGCTGAGGCCTGGCTTTATTTTATATGCTCATGATCACACATCTACTTGGCATACAGTTTCATTCTCAACATACTTGTTTCCATGGAATCTAACAACAGACAGGAAGCCTAGGGAGATAGTCAATGAAACATTGTTGCTAAGTGCAGAATCAGAGGGTAGAAACAATATGACCCAGATATAGGTTAGGAAATTCAGAGCACAGATTTGACAGAAGTTTTTATGCCTAGATAAGAGGGTCCTATATAAGTGGGCATATAAGAATTCTTAGTTTTAATTTTGTAAGTGAGCTCTCCTGGTAATATCATAGGGGGACAGAGTGGGACATCTGTATTAACCCTGCAAACATGTTCCTCCCATCTATTTTTCCTGGGGATAAGTAAGAATAATAACCATAGCAATTCCAATAATAAGGGAATGTTAATAATGAAAGTCACTTAGGGGGGTTTCAGTGGATGTTTCTATCCTTCCTGTGGGCTGCTTTACAGTCCCTGTTTTCCATGTGTACCATGTTAAACAGTGTTGTTGCCCCAATTGATATGGAAAGCAAGGAAATTAGCTTAGAGATTAATATTTCTGTACTGGATATCACTGGTGATGTCTTTTAACTTAGGCATACATTAAATTTAAATAAGAAGAGCACAAAGTCAGCTTCAATCTCTCTTCCAAAGCCATCAAAATCCAAAGGCAGGACAAAAGTCAAAATGCTTGGTAATGGTACTATAGTTTTATGTTTATACCAACTTAATCATCAATACTCTGTTCAATACAAGTTGTTGATTGCTCTACTTGAAGCAAAGATAAATAGCTTGGATAGAGATCCTTTCATTCTGTGGTTTATCATGGAAAATAAGGAATTCCTTGACTAAGAAAAAAAATAAGATTCAAAGCTTGTGAACTATTAAAATGATGGTCAAGAGATTGTTATTAGAGGAACCTGAACATAAAAGAATAGGAAGGAAATTATACAGTAGAAAGAAAAAGTAATAAAAGTAGGCAACTTTTTTATTAATAGTGATTATTATTTTTAAACATATCTTTTCAATTAAAAAATGTTATTTTTTCTCTCCTGTTCCCCCTGCCCCTCACCCCAAAAGAAAGAAATACAATACCCTTTTTAGCATATAAACATAGTCAAGAGAAAAAAATCCATATCAATAATTTCCAGGAATGAGTCACATTCTACATATATTAGTACATCACCTCTTTGTCATGAGATAAGCAACATTCTTCATCACCAGTCCTCTGGATTCACAGTTATTACATCTATCAGAGTGCCCAAGCCTTTCAGAATTGTTTATCCTTTGCAATATTGAAAGTGTTATATGTGTGTGTATGTCTGTGTATGTTGTGTGTATGTGTGTATTCTCTTGGTTTTTCTCACTTTAATCTACTGTGTCAAGGAAGTTTTATCCCCTCCCCCTCCTGAGGAGCTTTACCTGTCTATCAAACATTCCTGACATACCACAGTTATGCCAGGTTTTGCATCAGTTAACTTGCTGTGTGTCAATAAAGGTCAAGGTTTGGGGCTTCTTAGGGGGTGAATTGGGGGAGAATCGAGAAAGAATCAGGGCCAGCCAGAAGAGACCAAAGAAGGAATGCAGAGTAGGCAGGTGAGAGGGAAAGAGGAAGAAACATGCAGGCTAGGCACCATGTGGTCAGGTTACTTAGAGGAATGATTGTCTACCCTTCCTAATAAACTTTATAAAATATATATCTGGGTAGAAATATTATTTCAATTCCTACAGATGGCAACCAACATTGTTTTTTTTTTTTTAGAACCTTAATTTTCTTCTGAGAGAAGCTTAGGTAAGATAAAAAAAAAAAGGCTTCAGTTTGCTAGCCCGCCTTCATATGCGAAACAAACCATGGCGGAGAGAGGGAACAGGCTGCTGTTTTTCCCAGATTGGATCACATTGGATTGGTGAGGAAAGATCCTTCCCTGGTGGCATATCCCTCCCGCCCCCCTTTTTTCAGCTTGAATAGAGGTAAAGGGGCCTTTTTGCCCATACAGTATCCGGTGGGTTTTAGGACCCAATAGGAACTCCTGCACTTTTACTTTCCACAGCACGTCAGGTCCTAGTGTTCCTTCTTTCAGCCTAGTGCAGTGAAGGCCAGGGGTGGGGGAACTCCTTGAATGCATCCTGGGGGTCCTTCCAGGCTATGGATTAGAGTTAAGAGCTCCCTGGGGCAGTAGAGGAGGGAAAGGATGTTTTTGCCTGAAACAGAACCAGGGACCCAGGCAGGGGAATGGCTGCTTTTATTTTCCCCTGGATCCTTAAAGATTCTCCTCATGTGGTTCTTCCCCACCCAACCTGTTTTGGATGAGTTAAGGAGCTCCCTGGGACGGTAGAGTACAGTGAAGAACCCTTTTGCAGGAACCGATCCATTTTCCCCAGCTTGCAAAAACACAGACTTTTAGCCACCTTGAACATAGCTGGCTGCTGGGACTGTGATACAAATCCCTCCCACTATACTGGGAACAGACAGGCCCTTGCAGACTGGGGGAACAGCTGGGGGTGGGGGGTGGGGCGGGGCTCCTAAGAATTGGTGTAAGACCCCCCCCATTCCAAATAGGACTGACTTTTCTTTTTTAAACCAAGGGGCACTGGGACCCAACAGATCTTTCCCAGTCCAGTGTCTACCTGACTTTCCCAAGTGCCACATGAGCTGGGCTGCTGCTGCAGGGACCTGCTTGGCAACACCCATTAAATTAATCCTGGGGGTCATTCTAGGCTGTGGGCTAGGGTTAAGAAGTCCCTGCCTCCACCCAACTTTGAAAAAACGTAGCCAGGCCTAACCTATGTAGGAGGGGAAACTACATTTACATTATTAAAAATGCTATCAATAATAATAATTATTAATTTTCAATAACTATTATTAGTCACTCCTATCATTAGTTACTAATAATTATTATTGATGATTGATACTTGTTTGTGGTTGCTAATTATTAATATCAACAATTATAATAAATACATGTTATTAATTATTGATGACATCATAGATAATGATAATAAATATGTTATTAATTTTTAATAACATCATTAATAATGATAATAAATACATGTTGTTATTAATTATAAAGAAGAACAATTTTACACTAAATACACATTCATGATTGATACAATTGCTGTGCAACAATTACTGTTTCCTTACATTAACTTTTTTGTTTTAAACCTCCTCTTATTGCCTTCCACAATAACATTGAAGAACTTTGTGTCTCCATTTTTTAAATTATATTTTAGGAACTTTTTATTGTGTAAGCTAACCATTTAGCAATACTCAAACTAGTTTACTATAGACCTTGAAGAATTGAAAAGAGTGGGAGTTTATGCTTTTGAGGGACATAAGTAAAAGGAGGAGAACACTGATTTAGTGGAAGCATTAAGAAAGGAAATAAAGGAATTGACTCCTAAACATGGTGAGAAGGAGAAAGAGAACACTACTTTAATAGAGACATTGAGGAAAGAAATAAAAGAATTAACTGAAACAGTTGGAAAGGCAAAGCAAGGAGAGATCATAGCTCCCTTACAAGAATCCACAAAGCAACCACTAACATTTTATTTTTGTAGGAAAGCTGGTAATGGAATTATGAATTGTAAAAAGAGGAATCAGGAAAAAAGGAATAGCAGTTTCAGGAATAATGATGGCAATAGGAAGAATAATTATTCCAATGAGGAAACTCAAAACTTACACCCAAACACCTGTACTCAATGTGGGAACTTCCCTCAGTATGGAGGACCAGAGAGGTGTGGAAAAAGGGATTGTTATGAATGATGGTACTTGGGAGGGGAAAGAACCTCAAAGGGTCTGGAGGTGAATTGTAAGCCTTATCAGACCTCATTACCTTATTGATATCAACTGTTTCAGATTGTTCTCCTCCCCAGAATGAAGTCTCTGTAACATGTTTCTAAATACAGGTTGTATGTAATTTACTGTTAACCAATTTAAAAAACTATCAAAATTGAAACATTCTATTACATTGTCTTTTTTTTGTACCTCCCCTATGACTATGATTGTACTGAAGAATACCTTTGTAAAAAGCCCATAAACAGCATTTTGTTCATTTTTTGCCTTTGTTAATTGTCACATATATGATGATAGATGGACACCATGACATTCATTTCAATTTGTATACAAGTTTTGGAGAATTTCTTTGTCTAATAATTTACATTGATTTTAATGGGTCTTCAGATATGGTTTTCATATATCTGGGAGCATCCCTACCTCTAATAATTTATTTGTCTGCCTCTTCCTTGTTTGTAATAAGAGGTAAGGGTCCATTTGTAGTTGAATTAAAGTATAATGGCATTGTTGTATTTTTCCATCTCTGCATTTATTGTAAATGTAGTGGATGACTTACCTGAAGTGATTTTTATTTTAGTCCTGTGCTCCATATGACTTACCTGAAGTGATTTTTATTTAGTCCTGTGCTCCATATGAAAATGGGTAGGACATATTAGAGACAGTTCTGTTACACTGTTACAGTCTCATGCCAAGAAGGAGGAAGGTGCCCAAGTTATTTAGTTACCTCGCAATGTGTTATAATCTCATCCACTGGGTATAATTGATTTTTCCTGTGAAGTCTTGTAGCTTCAAAATGGATTTCTTATATTTGTAACTCTTTATCACCAGTTCAGAGATTTTTCAAGTTTCTCTCCCACCAAAATTTTAGAATGATGCTAATAATAGACTTTGTTAAAAATATCTCATCCAAAGTTGAAAGACTGGATAAATCTGTAGAACTTGTGACAAATATTCATGTGTTTAAAGGTTTTTTTTTTTCATGTCACACAGCAAGTCATGTGAATCCTGATGATAGTTGGTTTCTTTGCTACTGTCATTAATGGGCTCTTATAATTTTGTGGATTTTGGTATTTTTTTAGAATCTGTATTAGTTGCTGTGCTACTGGTGTTAAAAGGTTTTTACCTGGTGAAAAAATTATGTACACTCACACTGTGGATCCTGGCCAAGTTAAGAGTGATATAAATTTCATTTTTGAGTGAGTACCTTTTATGTTGTGCCTCTGCTTGGCTAAAACGTCACATGAAATGTAAACTGTGAAATTATGAATTTTTTTCATTTTTTTTCTCTTTATGTTTGTAATGGGATGTTTTTTCTTTCTTCTTTTCTAACCTTGTTGGTACTTGAAGTACATGAAATCAGTATTAATTATTTTTACTTGAAGTCTAAAGTTTACAGTATAAGTTTACAGCATCTATTAGCCCTAGTAATATGCATACCCAGAAGCTTTCAACTATGCAAACCTGCCATTTATTGATAAATGTTATGGAACTTTGTTAAATGATTGTGTCTGATTCTAGGAGAAGGGAACAAAAGAGTCACTATACAGTGGCAAATAGCATAAGGTAAGAAAGGACCAAAAACCAATCCAGGGAAGATTGTTGACCTTTTATGCCAATACAAAAGGACTTGAACCTAGTGTGAGAATCAAGGTTGCAGTGCTTGAGGTATGCTAGGATGCAGGACTTCCTTGAATCACAGTCCATGTGCAATACTTTGAATCAAGTACCTCAGGTTGACTATCACCCTGGCTACCCCTGTTCTGAAAGTGATGGTAAAATCAGACCAGGGAATGATTTTTCCCATTTGCTGCTGAAACTTAGTCTGTTTTCTCTTATAGTTTGGCAATTTTCTGTAGTCCTGTCTGCAAATGGGTAAAGTTCTGTATTGCTGCTATTGTCCTACAGGCTTGTGGGACATAAGTCACTTTAATAGAGCCTTGCCTGTGATTCAAGAACCTGTTATAGGTTTATTTTTTTACTCAGAATTTTATACACGTAAGATTTTTATTTTGTTTTTTATAATTTCTGTATTTCTTATTTTTATACAGAATTTAATTTTTACTCTCTTATTTGGGATTTTTTTGGGTGGTTTGTTTTTGTTTTTTCTTTTGACAATTGTTTCATATGCTTCGTAACTCAGTCATGTATCCCAGTGTGGTTCTGGTGTTGGTCAACACCCTCATCAGGGAGGTTTGTGTAATTATCCTAAAATCCAAGGTTTAAAATTTTTTGGAGAAATTTCAGGAAAAGAAACTTGTCAATACCCCCAAATCAAGGAAGCGAATCATTTAGGAGAAGGTGTTGTAAAGATGCCTGAAGAAGCTACACACTGCATCAAGAGATCCAGAGTTAATTTTGGGATATAATGAACTGAATTAAAGGGGATTGAACATACTTATTCTGAATGTAAACTCTTATGCCAAAGGGGACTGCCCCATAATTGGCATTTTGTCAATGCGTCTATCAATCAGTTTTTGTATTTTACTGCCATCTCTAACTATTGTAACCCCCTCTTAGAAAAATACAATATTGTATGTACTCTTAACTGGAAGATATTTAGAGTATAAGATAGATATATTTAATTGATCCATTGGGGAGGCGGGCCTCCCAAAGGATCACAAGGGGTTTTGTCAAGGGAGTTTTATCCCCTCCACCTCCTGAGGAGCTTTACCAGTCTATCAAACATTCCTGACATACCACAGTTGCACCAGGTTTTGTGTTGGTCAACATGCTGTGTAACAATAAAGGTCAAGGTTTGGGGCTTCTTAGAGGGAGAATTGAGAAAATATCAGAGCAAGCCAGAAGAGAACAAAGAAGGAAGAAGTCAGGATGCAGAGCAAGCAGTTGAGAGGGAAAGAGGAAGAGACATGCAGGCTAGGTACCATGCAGTCAGTTTACTTAGAGGAATGACTATCTACCTTCCTAATAAACTTTATAAAATATATATCTGGGTAGAAATATTATTTCAATTCTTTTACTACATTAGTTCAAACAAATATTTCCAGGTTTCTTTCAATGTACTTCTGTTAAAATTTCTTACAACACAATAACATGGATTATATACACATACTATAATTTGTTCAGTTACTGCCACCATAACTGCATGTCTCTGTCTCTGTCTGTCATTGTCATCACAAAAGAAAAAATGTTATAAATATTTTTGTACATATATGTCAGTCTCCTTTATCCTTGATTTCTTTGGAGAATAGACCTAATAGTGATACCAGTGGGTAAAAATACATGCAATGTATATTTATTATTAGTAAATAATCTAATATTAAGATAGGCTGTAATTTGGAGCTGGCATATTATAGTGGACAGAGAATAACAGCCTGGAAGTCAGGAAGCCCTGGGTTCAAGTCCTCTGTTTGATACATATACAAACTATGTGACTTTTATTTTCTCTGTACTCCCTGTCCTATCTAAAATAAAAGCTTTTAGTTGAGTTTGTATGTCCTAGTCTCCTTTTGCAGCCTCACAAAGCCTAGACATCCCTATTCAGAATAATGTTTGTAAATGCATAAAATTCAATATATAAGAACATAAAGGGAATCCATTATGTTGAAATACAGTTATCAAGTTTTTTTATAAATGTTCACAAATTTGATTAATAACCCTACTCTAAGGTGATTGGTGATCTGAATTAACAGAGTTTTGTTTTATTTTGTTTTTAACAGCAAAAGTTCTCTACACTAGTAAATCAGAAGTTGAAACCCTCACAACAAATAGGTTCATCTAATATTACTTGTAGAAATGAATTAAATTAATTTTATACTAATAGATTAATCATCAATTATTTGAGATAATTGCAATCTGGTGCTTTCTGTCACAGTTAACAGAAAGTAGAGTCCTAGTTAAGTCTGTGGGAATTCATTTGAATAATTGAGTTACCAAAGAAAAGACTGAAAAGCTAAAATATTGTAACCAGCCATGAACTTCAATGAGAGAGAAATAAGATGGAAACATATTTTGTCCATATATCCTGGTGTGGGTCCCCAGTAGTTTCTGAATGGTGGGGAGTGGTGTCTCCTGCATAGCTGGTTGTCTCTGTACCAAGGGTGTCCTCCCCATAAATGATTTCACCATTCTGGGGACAGTGATGAAAGAACCCTTTGAAATCTGACATACCCAAGTGACACATGTTTCTGTATGCCTTAGAGAGATCTATATAAGAAAATTTAGACATGAGGGAGGTGGAGAGTGGGTAGAGCATAAGTGACTATATGTGAAATTCAAATGTGAGTGTGAAGTAGTTGTTTTGAGGAGGATCCAAACTGTTGGGTTTGGGTTTGTTTTTTTTGTTGTTGTGTTGTTGTGTTGTTTTTTTTTTTTTTGTATTGAAGAAGATAGGTTGAGATTTTAAATGACTAAACTATTGTACTCAAAGATTACTGAATAATTCATTTGTGCTAAACTGGAAGGAACTCTTTTGCTAGCATGCCTCAGGTTTTTCTACTCAGACTTGTTATAGTCAAAATTCTGAATCAGTGACTTAGTTGGAGATATGGACCATGTGGCAGTCAGATTTGCTTATTATAGGAAGCTGAGACTGGGGAGTAGGAAGGAGGAAAGGAAGATGATAATTCATTGATTGACAGCAAGTCCAAACTATTTAAGTATAATAGAGATAAGTTTAAAAACCCACAGTTAAGATTAAAGAAAAAAGTAAACTTCATAAATACAGGAGTTAGCATATGGAGCAAGGGTATCTAGATTCAGAACAGCTCATATGAAAAACACCTGCAGGCTTGGCTTTGCTATTAGCTTATTAGTGTGATCTAGAATCTACAAAGCATAGTCCAATCAAACACTATGTTAATAAAAGTATAGTTTCTGAATTAAAAAAGATAATAGAGCATACACAATATATTTCATTCTTTCTGGTGTATGAGAGAAAGGCCAGAAGCAATGGAAAATTTTGAATTTGACAACTTATCTCAGGAGTAGAGGAAATGGAACCCCAGCTGACTTCCGGGGATGGTATGGAACTTTTCAATCAAGCTCAGGAGGGGGCAGTTGAAAAACTGAAAGAAGTTCTTTGCTCCTGGAGCAGAGGGGATAAGGAACTGCCCCTTTGCTGTGAAGATACCCATTTTCTCAATCCTTTTGCCCAAGCCATAGATCTTATTTTTCAACTTGTGACACTTTTAGTTTATCCTTTTAGTTTGTCCCTTGGGGGAACCTCAGAGGTTATCCTGAAGAAAGACTCTGGTTCAACCCCCCCCACCCCCACCCCAGATCTGTATATAAAATGGCTAGGGATTGCCTTTTCCCTCTGTGTAAGACTCTATGGCTTACAAGACTCATCCACAGGGTCGGCCAGTCCTGTGACATCCTGTTTGGGGTAACGAAAAATGAAGAGTAACAAAAGAAGAGATGGACACTATATGAAAAGAGAGAAATAGTGCCAATTTTATTTGCTTCACACAGAACTTTTATAGGCAAAGACTACTTAGACAAAAAACCTACAGGAATGTACAACTCTACATTCCAGAAAACTCTAATCTTGATCAAGGGATAGTCAAGGTGAAGGTCAGCCTACATTCTTCCGTTAATGCAAATACAAACAAAGGGGAAGGAGACAGATGAGGGGATAGGCGCCCACCTAATTGCAATTAGCCCTTCATAAATTTTATCCCGAAGCCTTCTTGTTTACATTCCATCCTTGGTCCCAAGATGGGCGAAGGTGTCAATCCCTATCTTTGTCTGAAGCAAAGATAAGTAAGTCCACAACTTTATCTTAGGCAAATACAAATAAAGAAAAGAGGAGGTATTCCTCGACTACACCTCTGTCCTCATTTCTCTTCAACCCCTTATACCTAAATAAATAGACATCTTGATTTTAATAGAGACTTTGTGAATCTTAAAATTTCTCAGACTTGTGAATGTTAAAAGATTCTCAGACTCTACCTTAGAACATTTGGTTAAGACCACTCCCCATTTTAAACAATGAAGGTACTTGATCAGGAATGTGAGAACTCTCACATTATGCCACCCATACTTAAGCATACTTTAGGGGAAGATAAGGTTGTAAATTCTTTACTGAACAATGAAAAGTTCTTAACCCATACTTAAAGTAAAGCTAAAAAACCTTAAGCTGGATCTATTTTTAGATCTAATACAAAAAGGTGCTAAGTACCTATGAAGGTCAGGCAACTTGCAAACTTGCAAGGGACTCGCTTAACAAAAGAGGTGTGAAGTTTTTGTCTACTCAGGTGTGAATTAAGAACAGTCAGTCCTGTGAAAATGTCTACTGTGATTGGTAGATGTGAGAACTTAGGGGAGGTGACATAGGAGAAAATTCTCTTTAAAGGGAGGTCAGAAAGGCCTCTGAGGGGTTCAGCTTGCCAAAGTGAATTGAAGGGCTCAGTGACTGAACTTAGTTGAGCTCAGGAGCTGAACTGGTGGGTCTCTCTGAACACTAGAATCTTGCTTAGGACAAATCTTGTGGTGAGTGGATAAAAGACTGACTGAACTCTCTCTTAAGGCTTAAGCCTAGGCTGGCCTGGGCTGGCCTAGCCTTTTTCTCATTATTTCCTCTTACTCTCTCTCTCTCCCTTTCATTAATTCCTTAATTTGTATTAATTAAAATCTCCATAAAAACCCAGCTGACTTGGGTATTTCATATTTGGGAATTTTCCCATGGTGACCACTATATTTTTTATTTGAAACCATATTTCCATGGTCACAATTTATGTCAACCACTCTTTTGACTGTAACAACTTCAATCAGATTCAATGTATTAGGTGAGGAAATTCAAAGAACATCATTCAAGAAGGGGGGGGGGGCTGAGGGAAAATCTTTCTTATTCTTTTAGTCAAGTCAGAACTGACTCCATTTGTTAACAGCCCAACTGGGGGGGGGGGGGGAAGGGAGGAAGGAAGGAAGTTTTACCTTATATTTATTCCCCAAGTAGCTAGAACTTTGGTTCCTTCTTCAATTTTCCTACTAATACACTGGTCAACATTTGTAGAGATTTATTGACTATTTGGCACATAGTCAGAGAAAAATGACCAGAATGGAGTGTAAACACAGCATAATGTCATATGAAAAGAAATTCCATGAAATTTAAATATTTAGCCTTAAAGTAAGAAAATTTAGGGCATTATTACTTACTCTTTCTATTTCTTTTCATGTCAACAAGCTGAGATTTTAACTGAGCTTTAAAGGCAGAATAGATGTGTAAGAGATGGAGGAGGATTTATATCCATCTGATAAACAAAACTAGTTGTTCAAGGAAGATAAATGAATTGTAAGAAAACTTTAATGGGAAATGAATTGTAAGACATTCTTTCATAATTTGGTGACAATACATTTTCCCCTTGAATTTAGTCAACTCTAAAATATCACCAAAAACTAACAACCAGTAGGGAGAAAAAAGTGAACTTTAACTTGCACTTCACATATGGTTTCTCCCTCTCAGAAAATGTATGTGTTTAAAGTATTTCATGTCAATCATAGACTTTGTGTAAGGAACAGGAAGTAAGCCAGTATATGTGTTAAGAGAAGTAAAATGTAATAAGATTGAAACTTCTGGAAGGAGTTTGGCTGTGAAGAACTTTAAATTTCAAACTGAGGGTTGTGAGCTCTTTAAGAGTGTGTATTATTTTTTACTTTTCTTCTTATTCCCAGCATTTAGTACAGTGCCAGGCACATAATAAATGTATACTGACTGACTGACAGAGATTTTATATTTGATTCTAGAAGGAATAGAGAACCACTGGAGTTTATCAAACAGGAGAGTGACATGTTAAAATCTTTACTTCTAGAATCACTTTCATCTTTGAGTGGGTAATAGATGGGAGAAGGAAGAAATATGAGTCAAGGAGACAATTATGACAAGATTATGGCTGTAACCTCATTAAAGGATGGTAAGGCTCTGAAATGTATGAATAAATGAATAAAGCACTTAATAAATGCTCACTATGTGTAAAGCACTGGGGACATAAATAGAAAAGTAGAACAGTTCTTACTTTCAAGGAGTTCATGGGAAGAATAGTATATATAGGAAGTTTCAGTTGAAACTAAGATGGAAAAGTTATGTGCTCCTTAGTGGGTAGTGGTAAAATGGGTTATTCTTCTTTTTAAATTGAATTCCACTTGACATAATTATATCACTTTCTGATGCTGAAATATTTGGCAGCACCAAAGATTTTAGTGACAAGAAATGTATTTTCTGGATCTTAAGTAACACAAAATGGAATAGTTGCCATGCTATATCTCCACAGCAATTGCTTCCCAGTTTAATTGCTATGAGAACTAGCCTAGAAGCACTGCTACTCCTATAGTTCTTGGTTTTAAGGTACTGGGCTATCTGCATCATGAGGAAAAATAATGGTCAAGGTGATGGTTTGTCTTGCTTGGCACATGTTGCCTTCTGAGTCTTCCTTTTATGGGGACTTACTGTTCATTGAGAATGGCCCAACAGCTTGCCTGTTTGCCTGCCCTGTTGGTAGTAGTTGACTCTTAGTTGGTGATAGGTGTGTTTTTGATTCTTAGTTGGGATAACTGACCCATTTCTCCTTAGGAGTTGCTTCCCTGGCTATGGAAAGAAGGGAGATGATGGATACAGTAAAAGCAGAAATGTCAAGATGTGGCACCAAACAGGATGAATGGTATAAGTGTGAGTGAAGAGTCAGGAGAGACATGAAGTTTGTGAATCCTGGTTACTGGAAAGAAGGCTCAGGGTGTCCTTGACAGTAAGTTTGGGTGGGGTGGAGTTAATGAATTCTGCCTTGAATGTTTTGAATTTAAAATGTCCAAATGGTAGTTAATGAAGTGGGCCTGGAACTCAGTCTAGGAGTTAGGGATAGATAGTTCTATGGACCAACTGCATAGAGATAAAAATTGAATCTATGGAAACTGAGCTCACCAACAAGATGGTATAGAGAGGGAAGAGAAGAGGTTTCAAGGAAACACATTGGCATACACTCAATTTTCAAGTTTGATGTGATTGAAGAAGCTGAAAAGAAGATAGAGGAGCAGTCATAAAATAGGAGAAAACCAAGGAGAGAGCAGTGTCAAAAAACCCAGAGAGGATAGACTTCCAAGGGTGAGAGGGCAGTTGGAATTTTCAGATACTGTAGAGAGGTGAAAAATGATGAGGACTGAGGTAAATCTATTAGATATAACAATTAAGAGATGATAACTAGTTACTTTGGGGAAACTAGTGTAATTTAAATGATGAAATCAGAAAGCTTATAGATGAAATGAGAGGATAGGAAGTAGAGGTAGGAAGCGTATATAATTTTCTTAAGGAGAATAACCAAGAAAAGGGAGAAAAGATCCAGGAAAATAACTAGTGAGAATGGTTAGATCAAATGAAATATTTTTTTATTAAAGGATTGAAAAGACCCTTGATGTGTTTAGGAAGGACTCAGAAGATAGGGAGATATATAACATTGGAGACAGAGTGTATGATAAAAAAAAAGGCAATCTGACGGAGAATATGGGACATATGTTGCTTATAAATGGCCTTAACTTGTTAAGGAGAAAGTATATCTCTTTATATGAGAAGAAGGAAGTAATGGGGAGTTGATACAAGAAGAGGAGGAGGAAACAAGAAAGAATAATGTGCAAATGGCTTGATTTTTCAGTAAATTATTAAAGGAGGTAACAAGCTGAGAAAATGGGTAAATGGAATACAATAAGAGGTTCAAGGAGGGATAAAAAGGTTTGGAATAGCTAGTAAATAGGAAATAAAATTAAATTAGGCTAAAAAGTATTGCTTTATTTGCAATGGGAACCCATTTGAGATTATGAAAGCCTAAGTTGTAACATATCCTATTATCATAGTTCCAGTTTGGAAGCAGAAAGATGGAGGCAGTAATCTATAGTTAGATTTTAGTAAAATGTGATTGGCAATGGGATTAGGGGGCAAGAAATTCAATTGTAAAGAATAATATGTAGTCCAATTGATTCTCTAAGGACTTGAGACAGGGAAAGAGAAGAGTATAGCCAGTTCAGGCATGATGGCCTGGGGAAGAACTAAGGGATGGAGAAAATGAATTGAACAATAAGTGAAAATAAAAGGGCTAGGAATCATGAATTATAAGGAAAGATTAAATGATAAAACATAATGATCATATATGGGAATATGGGAGTTCATCTACATGAAAGTAGAAAATTTATGTGATGTCAGCATAAATAATATATCTCAGTGTAGTTTAGTTAGAATGAAGGAATTGTGATAGTTGAATAGATTGAGGAACTAGGAACTTAGATAATTGAGGAAACATCATTATCTATGCTGAAATCCCCTGGTATGAGATAGGAATTGTGGAGGAAAGAAACCCTGTCATCCAGGCACTGAAAAACGTTTCAAATATTTGCAAGAGATTAATGCTGGCTATGGTCCAAATACATTAAGACTTACAGTAACTGTCCAGGTGCTGAAATAAGCTAAGGGTTATATCTAATCCTTCAATTCTGATACTACTATAATTAGCTGAAGTCACAGTCTCACCTTTCCAGTAAGTCTGGTACAGTTACCTTTAAAGATTCTTAGAAGAGTCATCTATAAAAGGCTCAAAATATTTTCTGTCTGGTTTTTGCTCTGGCCTCTCTCCCAGCACTCTGAGCATTGATCAGAAAGTCATACTCTCAAAAGTGTATATCCTCATAAACCTCAGAATGCCCCCATCTAAAGATCAGGTCTTTTCTATATGAAGGTGCCATTATTTTCCTATGGGTGTGTGTGTGTGTGTGGTAGTGGTCATTATACCTGTGTACCTTCTAAGAGGTTAAACTTCCTTTGTCAATTTGCTTGTCTGTACCTCTTTGTGTGGAACTGGGAAGGAGAGTAGGGTGGTGGCGGCAGAGAAAGTAGTAGGCACTTTTCTCATATTTCTCTAGAAGATATCTATCTGTCTGTCTCTCTATGTATCTAACTATGCAAATCTAGACATTTCTATATCTACCTGTCTATTGATCTTGTGTGCTTGTTTAAACACTCATTTATATGAGAGGTGTTAAATGACTGTGCTGGATCACATGGCTAATATGTATCTGTGATGTGATTAAGTTCTTCCTGACTCCAAATTGAATGTCTTAATCATTACATTATTCTGCCTCTCTTAAAAGGTGAAAAGAAATGACCTTGAGGGACCTAGAGATGTTCACCTTTGTCATTTTATTCCAAGCACTTTGTTTAGGACTTGGCACATAATAAGAGATTAATAAATGACTGTTGACTGACTGACTCTTTGAATAGGCCAAAGATCTTACTTCCCTAAATAAAAAAGTAACTGTGAATTCTTTACAGGTTCTGTTCCCAAAAGAAAGAATTTGGGGTTCAAAGAGAGGAAGATGGTATGGAATGGGCTTGATAAGGTACTAGCCTTTCATATTGCCAGCTAAGGATTAAAATAGTTAATTCAAAAGGACTGAGATACCTACTGTTCTTGCCAAACCAAATACATCACAGAGAGAGAACTGACATAACTGAATCTAAATAGTAGTGACTTATTCACCCCAAACAAGAAGGAAAGAAGTCAATAAGAAAGTAAGGAAAAACTAATTAAAATAAATAACATTTTACCTTTAGTGTGGCAGAGTCAAAAAGTCAAAAGAATACTGGAATTTGATTCAGAGAAATTGAATTCAAATCTTGGCAATATCTTTTCCTACCTATGTGATCTCAAGCAAATCATTAGGCCTTAGTATTATCATCTGTCAAATGAGATGATTGAATTAAATGGTCTTTGAGGTACTTTCTAGTTTCACACCTATCATACTATATAATTGTTTACTTACATTCTAATAATTTCTGGGAATTGACAAGTAGGACAAAGATTAAGTCAGAAGAGCATTATTTTACTTACCAGTTTTTCTAATTGTTATATGGTTATGCTCCTTCGTCCTTTACCATATCAATCAGCAAGCTTTTTTATTAAAAACTTACTGTGTGTCTATCATAATGGTGAGTACAATATGAAATATTTCCTTGAGGGAGCAATCCAGGCCATTAAAATCACATGTGGACTATCAAAAATGTATTTTGGACACATTGCCAGTATTTCACTACTTGACATATCCCTGTTCATAGACAATTGCCTTTCCTTGATATTGTTCCTTTTTTTGTTTATATGTCTTTTATCTCATCCAGAAAAGACACTCTGTCCCAATAAATATGGTGCTCTCCTTCACCTGATTATGAGTAAGCTGAATTACATACAACTTTACATTAAGAGGTACAAATTTCTTTCTTTCTCCCTTCTCCCATCAAGGAAATATTAAACATTTTTATCTAGGTTATTCATGTATTATCACCTAAAATATATTGCACTTCCTCTCATCTTTTACTCTGTCTCTTCTCAAAAGTGTTTTGCTTTTAACTTCTACCTCCCGCACTTCACCTTTCCTCCTATTATCTCTCCCTTTCTTATTCGCCCTGCCACTTCTCCATAGGGTAAGAGGGGTTTCTAGATGCAACTGACTATGGTTGTTATTCCCTATATGAGCCAATTCCAATAAGAATAAGGCTTAAACATTGCCAGTCACCATTCTCAACCTCCCCTACACGTTAGTAGTATTTTTGTGTCTCTTTAGGTGAGAAATATTTTCCCCATTTCATCTGTCCCTTCACTTTTCTTTCAGCAAAATCCTTTTTTTCACCCCTGATTTTTTGGAAATATTGTCATCATTGTCAACTTATTCATACAATCCTTCTCTATGTATACTCCTAACTACTAATGATAAAAAATTTTAAGAGTTACAAGTATCATCTTTCCATATAGGAACAAGAACTGTTTGACTTTATGGAAACTTAAATTTTCTCTTCTTGTTTACCTTTGTAAGACTTGGAAATAATATTTCTATCCAGATATATATTTTATAAAGCTTATTGGAAGGGTAGACAACATTCCTATAAGTAAACTGACCACATGGTGCCTAGACTGTCAATCTCTTCCTCATTCCTTCCTCACCTGCCTGCTCTGTATCTTCTCCATTCTCCCTTTCAATTCTCCCATGGTTCTCCCCTGAGAAGCCCCCAATATTGACTTTTATTGACATACAGAACATACACAGATGCAAATCTGGCACAACTGTGGTATGTCAGGAATGTTTGATGGACAGGCTACTCAGGAGGGGGAGGGAATAAAACTCCCTTGACACAATTATCCCTGTGATCCTTTTGGAGACCCATCTCCCCAATGGATCAGTTACATATAACTATCTTATACTCTAAATATCTTCCAGCTAAAAGTACATACAATATTGCATTTTTCTAAGAGAGAGTTACAATAGTTAGAAATGGGAGCAAAATACAAAAACTGATTGATAGCATTGAGAAACTCATTGAAAAAATGCCAATTATGGGGCAGTCCCCTTTGGCATAAGAGTTTACATTCAGAATAAGTATGTTCAATCCCCTTTAATTCAGTTCATTATATCCCAAAGTTAACTCTGGATCTTTTGATGCAGTGTGTAGCTTCTTCAGGCATCTTTACAGCACCTTCTCCAAAATGACCACTTCCTTGATTTGGGGGTATTGACAAGTTTCTTTTCCTGAAATTTCTCCAAAAAATTATAAATCTTACATTTTAGGATAATTACACAATCCTCCCTGATGAGGGTATTGACCAACACTAGAATCACACTGGGATACATGAATCAGTTATGAGGTTTATGAAACAATTGTCAAATGAAAAACCATTGAAAAAATCCCAAATAAAAGAGTAAAAATTAAATTCTGTATAAAAATGAGAAATACAGAAATGATAAAAAATAAGATAAAAATCTTATGTGTATAAAATTCTGAGTAAAAACATAAAAATAACCTGTAACAGGTTCTTGAATCAGTAACAAGATTCTATTAAAGTAACTTATGTCCCACAAGCCTGTAGGACAATAGCAGCAATAAAGCACTTTACCCATTTGGAGCCAGGACTACAGAAAATTGCCAATCTATAAGAGAGAATAGACTAAGTTTCAGCAGCAAATGGGAAAAATCATTCCCTGGTCTGATTTTACCATCACTGTCAGAGACAGAGGTAGCCAGGATGATAGACAACCTGAGATACTTGACTCAAAGTATGGTTCAAAGGAGTCCGGCATCTTAACATATGTCAAGAGCCACAACCTCGATTTGCACACTAGTTTCAAGTCCTTTTGTATTGGCATAGAAATGCAACAATCTTCCCTGGAATGGTTTTTGGTACTTTTTGACCTTGTGCTACTTGGCACTGTATAATAGCTCTTTTGTTCCCTTCTCTTAGAATCAGACATAATCATTAAACAAAGTCCCATAATATTTATCAATAAATGGCAGATTTCTATACTCAAAAGCTTTTGGGTATGCATATTACTAGGGCTAATAGATACTGTAAGATTATACTATGAACTGTATCCTTCAAGTAAAAAAAAATTAATACTTATTTCATGTACTTCAAGTATCACAAAGGTTAGGAAAAAAGAAAGAAAAAAATCAAATATCATATTAGAAACATAAAGAGAAAAATGATTAAAAATTATAATTTTACAGTTCAAATTCCATACATCGATGTGTTAGCCAAGCAGAGACACAACACAAAAGGTACTCACTCAAAAATGAAATTTATATCACTCTTAACTTGGCCAGGATCCACAGTATGAGTGTATATAATTTTTTAACCAGGCAAAAACCTTTTAACACCAGTAGCACAACAACTATTACAGATTCTAAAAAGTATAAAAATTCCCCAAATTATGAGAGCCCTTTTAAGGATAACTGCAAACAGACCTAACTATCTATGAATCTATCATTAGTATTCACATGACTTGCTGTATGACACCCAAAAACCTTTGAAATCATGAATATTTGTCACAAGTTCTACAGATTTTGCCAATATTTCAATTTTGGCAAAGATACTTTTAACAAAGTCTATTATTACCATCATTACACAATTTGGTGGGGGAAAAAAACAGAAAAACCTCTGTACTGTAGACAAAAAATTACAAATATAAGAAATCCATTTCGAAGCTCTAAGACTTCACAGGAAAAAATCATTCCCACCTCCTGATTGATATTATACCACATCATAGGGTATTTAAGCCACTTGAGCACCTCCCTCCCTCTTGGTATGAGACGGTAACAGTGTAACAGAACTGTCTCCAATATGTCCCTCTGATTTTCACATGGGGCATAGGACTAAAAGGTGGAAATCACTTTAGATATGACATCCATTACATTTACAATAAATGCAGAGATGGGAAAAATACAGCAATGCCATTGCACTTTACTTCAACCACAAATAGACCTGTACCTCTTGTTACAAACAACTCAGAGGCAGGAAAATAAATGATCAAGGGCAAGGATGCTCCCAGACATTAGAAAACCATATCTGAATGCTCATTAAAACAAATTTAAATTATTAGATAATTAAATTCTCCAAAACTTGTAGGCAGGTTGAAACCAATGTGATGGAGTCCATCCATCAGCTCTGTGTGACAATTAACAAAGGCAACCCCCCCAACCCCAAGTGCTATTTATGGGCTTTTACAAATATAATCTTCAGTATAATCATAGTCATAGGGGAGGTACAAATAAAGACAATGTAACAGAATATTTCAATTTTGATAACTTATGAAGTGGTTAACAGTAAATTACATAGGAACCTATCTGCTGAGACAGACACAGGAACTATATGAACCCAATTATATGAACTACAAAACACTCTCCACACAATTAAAGCTAGATCTACACAATTGGAAAAACATTGAATGCTCATGGGTGGGATGAGCTAACATAATAAAAATGACAATCCTAACCAAATTAATTTATTTATTTAGTGCCATACCCATTGAACTACCAAAAAACTTTTTTTTACTGAATTAGAAAAAACCATGAAGAAGTTCATTTGGAAGAACAAAATATCAAGGATATCCAGGGAAATCATGAAAAAAAATGTGAAAGAAGGAGGTCTTGCAGACCCAGATCTCAAATTATACTATAAAGCAGTACTTATCAAAACAATTTCGTACTGGCTAAGAGACAGAAAGGAGGATCAGTGGAATAGACTTGGGGTAAGTGACCTCAACAAGACAGTCTGTGACAAGCCCAAAGATCCCAGCTTTGGGGACAAAAACCCACTATTTGATAAAAATTGCTGAGAAAATTGTAAAACAGTATTGGAGAGGTTAGGTTTGGATCAACATCTCACACCCTACACCATGATAAACTCAGAATGGGTAAATGACTTGAATATAAAGAAGGAAACTGTAAGCAAATTAGGTGAACACAGAATAGTATACATGTCAGATCTTTGGGAAAGGAAAGACTTTAAAACTAAGCAAGAGCTAGAAAAAAAAAACACAAAATGTAAAATCAATAATTTTGATTGGATCAAATTAAAAAGTATTTGTACAAAAAAAATACAACCAAAATTAGAAGTGAAGCAACAAATTGGGAAACAATCTTCATTACAAAAACCTCTGACAAAGGTCTAATTACTCAAATTTATAAAGAGATAAATCAATTGTACAAAATATCAAGCTATTCTCCAATTGATAAATGGGCAAGTGATATGAATAGGCAATTTTCAGTTAAAAAAATCAAAATTATTAGTAAGCATATGAAAAAGTGTTCTAAATCTTTTATAATCAGAGACATGCAAATCAAAACAACTCTGAGGTATTACCTCATAACTAGCAGATTTGCTAACATGACAGCTATGGAAAGTAACAAATGCTGGTGGGGATGTGGTGAAGTCGGGACATTAATGCATTGCTGTTGGAGTTGTGAATTAATCCAACCATTTTGGAGGGCAATTTGGAACTTTGCCCAATGGGTGCTAAATGACTGTCTGCCCTTTGATCCAGCCATAGAACTGCTGGTTTTGTACCCTGTAGAAAGGAAACAAGACTGACAGTTTGTGGGGGAAGGGCCCAACTGGGAGTGGCAGTTGGGTCTTGGGACTAGCACTTCCTTCCTGCGGGGGTGGTCTTGCTTCCAGGTATTGGAGGAGAGAGGAGCTTGTTCAGCCCAGTCTGGAGTGGCATGCTCTTCTTGGTTCAGCCCAAAGACACAGGCTTCTAAAGGTTAGAATTGTTCTTGTTTGCTTTCTGTGTACTGCTAAGATTCTGAATTAGAACAACGAGAGTAGGCTGGAGTGGGACAAACTCTCCCCCAGCCTCTGGCCTGGCCTCAGGTCTGAAACTGAGAAAAAACGCCAATCCCAACTAGTTATTAAACATTATATTATTTGAATACACAGTCAGATAAGTGGACTATCTTTACTGATCATAGAGGGAGCTGAACTTCAGTTTCAGTCATTCAAAGACAAATAGACCTCTTTGGACCCCTGCGGTTTCCTCTTAGCAGGGGGCATCTCCCTCCCCTGCTTCACCAAACAGTGTTCCCTCTCTCCTCTTAACTCCTCCTTACCCCTATACAAACCTCCCATTATTCCCCATTTATCCCCATTTTTCCCAATCCTATTTCCTTTCCCAATAAATATTACAACCCCAAAGAGAAAATAATGAAAGAGACATGAAGAAGAATATTCATAGCTGTGCTCTTTGTAGTGGTAAAAAAAATGGAAAAATGAGGGGATGCCCTTCAATTGGGAAATGGCTGAACAAATTGTGGTATATGATGGTGATGGAATATTATTGTGCTCAAAGGAATCATAAAGTGGAGTAATTCCATGTGAACTGGAATGACCTCCAGGAATTGATGCAGAGAGAAGAACCAGGAGCACATTGTACAAAGAGACTGATACACTGTGGTGCAATCAAATGTAATGGACTTCTCCATTAGTGGCTTTGCAGTGATCTTGAATAAGTTGGAGGAATCTATGAGAAAAAACAACAACATTATGCACATTCAGAGGAAAAACTGTGGGAGTAGAAACACAGTAGAAAAACAACTGCTCGAATACATGGGTTGAGGGGATATGATTGGGGATATAGACTGTAAATGAACATGCTAATGCAAACACCAACCTGGAAATAGATTCTGATCAAGGACCCATGTAATACACAATGAAATTTTGCATCAGCTACAGGAAGTGTGGGGGAGGGAAGGAAATAATGTGATTCTTGTAACCAAGGAATATTCCAAATTGACTAAATAAGTTAATTTAAAAAAAAAACAGTAAATTACCTATATCTTACATCTTGAATTGAGTTACAGAGACTTCTACATTCTGGGGAGGGGAACAAACTGAAACAGTTAACATCAATAAGGCCATGAGGTCTGAAAAGTCTTAAAAATTCACTTCCAGACTCTTTAAGGTTCCTTCCTCTCCCAAGAACCATCATTCATCATAATCCCTTTGTCTACTCCTCTGGGGTCTCCCATGCAGAGGGGAGTTCCCACACTGAGTACAGGTGTTTGGGTGTGAGTTTTGATTTTCCTCATTTGAATAACCATTTCTCCTATCACTATTACTATTCCTAAAATTTCTGTTTCTATTTTCCTGATTTCTCTTCTTATAATTCATAATTACATGACCAACTTTTCCACAAAAGTAACATGTTAGTGGTTGTTTTGTGGATTCTTGTAAGGAAGCTATGATCTCTCCTTGCTTAGCTTTACAACTGATTCAGTTAATTCTTTTATTTCCTTCCTCAATGTCTCTACTAAAGTAGTATTCTCCTCCTTGTCACTCTGTTTAGAAGTCAATTCCTTTATTTCCTTCCTTAATGCTTCCACTGTAAAGATTGAAAATTAGGAAACTGAGGCAGGTAGAAATTAGTTTCTCTCTGCAAGGAGTATTATATATATATGTATATATATATATATATATATATATATATATATATGAGGTTTATTAAAGATTAAGGATTAAAGAAAATACAGTGACTAGGCCAGAGAAAGGCCTAGATACAACCTCACCAACATTATGAAAAGAGCCATGTCTGCTTGCAAGCAGAAAACAGGGAAGAAAAAAGACAAAAGGGCCTTTCCAATCAGGTTAAATACCTTCTTGATCTCGGCCCACGTGAGAATTCAGTGAGATTACAAAGCATTTTGGGGAAGGGGAGCAAGGGCTTCTGGGGATTGAAGTCCTGGATTTGAGTCTATTTTTACATTTTTCCGTGTGATCATTTTTGGAAAAAATTATTTTTTCCCCAAAAGGATCATGAAAACATAATCAACTTAAAGATTACAATAATGAGGATAAGAGGGGAAAAAACAAAACCAAGAGATATTAAAAAGATATCAGAAAATCTAAATAAAAAAGAAAAATTTTTGGATGAAAATATAGACTACAAAGTCTTATTTGTAAAAATTCCAAATAAAGGAAAATAAATCTATAACAAGTCTTTGAATCAGGGCCCAATTAAATGATCTAAGCAATGATGCATTTACCTAGTCAGTAGCCAGGACTACAGAAAGTTACTACATTATGAAAGACAGAAAAGGGGACCAAATTATAGAATCCAAGGTTTCAGGGATACTCGTCTGTGAGTATTTTCAGAGTGAGTGTGGACACAAGGAAAGCCTATGTCGTAACAACATGTTAAACACAGTAACCTCGAGTCTTCACACTAGGTTCAAGACCTTTGTATTGGCCTAGAAGTGCATCAATCCATCCTGGATTGGTTTTTCTTTGGCCCTGTGCAATGGCTCTTTTGTGTATATCTTGTCCTGGAATCAGACAGAATCATTAAGCAAAGTCCCATAATTTTTAAAATAACTAGTGGCATCATTTTTATAGTCTCAAGCTTTTGGGGCATGCATTGACAAATGTATTTTAAATTTGTAGTACTGAAAAATCAAAAAGTTAAAGAAAACCTTAATGCTGGTGACATGTGCTTGAAATATAAAAAAGAGAAAAAAAATTAAAACAAACCTGAAATAGTATATTGCACATGTGAGAAAAATATAATAAAAGTTTTAAAAATTCAAAAATGTAGCTTATAATCATTGACACTGTGTCAGCTAAGAAAATATAGAATGCAACGCTTTGTCACCAAAAATGAGATCCATTTCCTCTTCATGTCTGGCCATACTCTACTATGAGTAGAAGGCAAATGAATTGAACAAGCTAACATTTTTCATTTTTAAAGATACAGTAATACAAATATGTAGATATCAATATCCCCAAAATTCTCAATAGCCCAATTAATTACAATAGCAAACAAACACTCTATCATATTTCACATAAGTTGCTGTATGACATTATTTTTAAAAGCCTATGAATTGATGGATATTTGTCACAAGTTTTTACAATCATAGCAATCTTTCAACCTTGGTGAATAAACACATTTTTAAACAAAATAAAACTTATCTTGAGTTAAGAACATAATCAAGAAATATCATTCTTGTGGAGGTAAAGTAGTGAGCTGAAGAGTATAAATGAGAGGTGTTCCTTTTTTGGAGGCTTTTTAGGGGTACAAATGCCTTGAGATTAACTGCCCCAACTTTCATTCACATATTTAGATATGCGGGAAGGTTGGGGGTTATAAAACGTATATCACTTCAGCTATGGGCCTTACCTCATGGTAGGGGCAGGCAAAAACCACCAGAGATTGTTAAAAAAAATTCCAAAAATCATGTTTAAAAAACCCTTAAAATCATTTTAGGTATTTAGCACATTAAATTTTCCAAAGGTTGTTATAGCAATTGTAACCAGTTCTGAAGTCCATCTATCCTCTATGTGACAATTTACAAAGGCAAAATAGAAAGGCTATTTTTTTTTCTTATATGAGCTTATTCAAAAATATTTGTTCAGCACAGTTATAGGGGAAAAACAACAGAATTTAACAGTAGTTAACCCAGTTCATTAAAATGAACAGTATAAGAGAATAATATTGAACCCAGTAATATATGAACTTAAAATCACAAAGTTAAACCTTAAACAAAAAATGCAATAGAATACAGAGATTTGTATAAACCATTGGAATCTGAAATGCCTTAAAACATAGCCTCCAGTCTTTAAAGTTCCTTAGGTGTGTTTTTTTTATTATTAATTATCCATTTAAATGTCTATTGTCCAAAGGCAAATTGATGAGGGGGTAAGCAATGGGGGATAAGGGACCCATCCAGGGCCCCACAGCTGGGAAGTATCTGAGGCCAGATTTTAACCCAGGACCTCATGTCTTTAGACCTGGCTCTCAGTTCGCTGAGAAGCAGAGTTTTTTCCCCAAAGTTAGATAAAAGGAATGAAGGTAAAGTCAATAAAATTACCAGAACAGTCAAAAGGTATCCTTCTAAATAGCCCATTGCTTTTAAGTTCCTGTTTGGAAAAGTCTGTTTCTTCTCCTCTCTCTTTTCTCTCTCCCCTGCTATGATCTGCCCACGTGGTCAATACCCCCATCCACATGGAGGCTTAGCCTAAGGGAAAATTACTCATTCTACTTTCCCTCTTGTCTCTCCCCTCCACCCATGTGGCCAATACCCCAGTTTTTTTTTTAACCAGCTAGTTTTTGATCCTGAAGATCAAGCTCAATATATCTTCCTCCCAGCTCAATATGTCTGTCTATAAATTTGTTGGGATTTTCACTATCTTCTTGCTTCAGATTTTCAAATTTAGCCCATGTATCAGGCCTATCAGAACAGGCTCTCATAGCTTTTATCAATGCATTTCTAGCCTGGCATAGTTGTAAGTAATCTTGCTCTGAATTTGGGTCCCATTTGGCATCTTCAGTTGGCCAGTGAGCCATCCCCTCTCCTTGGGCATGATTAACAATAGAAAGAATGTTATTTCTTTCCCTTTCTGTTAGCAAGGCCTGGAGCAAATCTTCTACATCAAGCCATGTGGGATTATATGTGTGAAAAATGCTTTCAAACTTATTTATCACCACCACAGGCTCAGCTTCATATGATGGTGTTTTTTCTTTGAACCTCTCAATGTCCTGTGGAGAAAAGGGAATATGATGTCTAATATTTACCAAATCTCCATGTCTGTTATATGTAGGGACAACTCTTGGAAGGAAAACACCTTTATTTGAATCATCTGTGGTAACTTCTGCTCGTACTGTGTTCTGGAGTTCAATGGAGTGGGTTGCAGTGAGGCTGATAGGGGATGGGGGTGGGGTGTTGGAATGGAGCTGGTTAGCAGGTGAGGAGGCACAACAAAAAAACTGGATGCTAAAGAGACTCTTATTGTATATAAGGGGTGGAGAGGAAGGGTGGTGGGACCCAGTACTGGGTGGAGAGGAGTAGGATGGGTGAGGTCTAGAAAGGTCATAGTAAAGTGGGTAGGAAGGAGAATATGGAAAAGCATTGAAGTAGGTATGGTTTGGGTGGGGCTATGGGAGATGGGTAGGCATAGGAGGGTAGAGAGGTAGATTGGGAGGAAAGGGGATGGGAGGAGTGGGGGATAAGAGAGGTCTGACAGGGAGAGGACCTGAGGGGTTCAAATCCTGGTCTGGGTCAATATGAGGAGAAACCTTTTTACAGGCCAGGTGGGATGACAGAGAATGCTTCTTGCTAGACTTTACTGAAGAAGTTAAGCTAGAATGGTTTGGTTCCAAAGAAAGAATTGATTTCCTCACTGGAGGGAATGGCCGATTTATCAACATGATATGCTTATAAGTACCAGTATTTATAATCTTTGGAATCTTTGTTTTTAATGGCTAACTTCAAATATTTTAATATCTTGAAGTCAGAAGAGCCATATTTTGACCATATAAAAGATACATCCATTCATTCCTTACAAAGCTTTCTAGCTTCTTTCTTTATCATCCAATTCTCCTTAGGCAAATTAGGATCACTCCAGCAATTTAGAAATTTATGCAGGGTGAATCAGAAGGAATAGTTCATGATTTCCTTTGATGTGTTGCAGTAGTTCTCATATTGTCTAGTCTGTATGTCCTATTTAAGCTATTGTAAATATTGCTAAATGGTCAGCTTAAACAATGAAAAGTTCCTAAAACATAAAAAAAAAATAGAGACACAAAGTTCTTCAGTGTTATTGTGGAAGGCAATAAGAGAAGGTTTAAAACAAAAAGGCTAATGTAAGGAAACAATAATTGTTGCACAGCAATAGTATCAATAATGAATTCCTGGTTTACATCCCACCTGGCCATAGTGAATTATCCTTGAAACATATTACTGTTCTCTCTTTACTAGTATTTTGTTTAAATTTTTTTGCATCAAAATTCAATAGGGAAATTGGTCTATAATTTTCTTTCTCCATTTTTGTTCTTCCTGGCATAAGTATCATCTCCATATTTGTGTAATGAAAAGAATTTGGTAGGACTCTTTCACTGATTATTTGGCCAAATATTTTTTATAGTTAAAGGGATTAATTGTTCTTTAAATGTTTGATAGTGTTCACTTGTGAATCCATCTGGCCCTGGGGATTTTTTCATTGGGAGTTCATTGATGCCTTATTCAATTTCTTTTTCAGAGATGAGATTATTTAAGTTTTTATTTCATCTTTTGTTAATCTAGACAATTTATATTTTTGTAAATATTCATTTCACCTAGGTTATCAGATTCATTTTCATCTAATTGGATGAAATAGATCCTAATAATTGCTTTAATTTCTTCTTCATTAGAGGTAAAATCACCTTTTTCATTTTTGATATTGGTACTTTGATTCTCTTTTTTAAAAAAATCAAATTAACCAATACTCTATTTTATTTTATTTGTTCATTGAACCAGCTCCTGGTCTTATTTATTACTTCAATATTTCCTTTACTTTCAATTTTATTAAAATTTCCTTTGATCTTTAAGATTTCCAATTTAGTCCTTAATTTTTTTAGCTTGTTCTTTTTTCTATTTTATTTTAGTTTCATGCCCAATTAATTGATCTATCTTTTCTTTATTTTATTGATATAAAAAACCAGGGCTATAAATTTTCCCCTGAGTACTACTTTGGCTGTATCCCTTAAATTTTTATGTTATCTTCTTCAATGAAACCCTATATTATTTCCACAATTTGTCCTTTGACTCACTTGTTTTAAGAATGAAATTATTTAGTTTCCAATTTATTTTAATTTGCTTTTTCCATGCCTTTGTTGATTACAATTTATTGCATTATGATTTGAATTTGATATTGCATTACAACAGTGAATGTAAATGGGATGAACTCACATGAAATTGATATTGCATTATGATTTGCAATATGATTTGAAAAAGTTGCATTTATTATTTCTGCTTTTCTGCATTTGATTGTAACATTTTATGCCCTAGTACTTGGTCAATTTCTGTATGTGTACCATGTGCCGCTGATAAGAAGGTATATTGCTTTTTTATTCCTATTCAGTTTTATCCAGTTATCTATTAAATCTAATTTTTCTAAAATTTCATCCAGATCCTTTACTTCTTTATTTATGGTTTCATTAGGTTTATATAATTCTCCTGGGGAAGGTTGATTTCCCCCACTAGTATAATTTTACTACCTATTGCCTCCTTAAGCTCCTTTAGTTTCCCCTTTAAAAATCTGGATGCTATACTATTTGGTCCATATATATTAAGTACTGATATGTCTTCATTGTTTATACTAACTCTTATCAAGTTGTAATTACCTTCCATATCTCTTTTAATCAGGTCTATTTTTATTTTAGCTTTGTCTGAATTCATGATTGCTACTTCTACTTTTTTTTTTGGTCTCAATTGAAGTCTAATAGATTCTACTCCCAGTCTCTTATCTTTACTCTTTGTGTTTCTATCTGCCCAAAATGTGTATCTTGTAAACAACTTATGGAAGAATTCAGATTTCTAATCCACTGTTATCCACTTCCATTTTATGTGTGAGTTCATCCCATTTACATTCACTGTTGTAATTACCATCTGAGTAATCCTCTCCATCTTGATTTCCTCTTTTAATCCCGGTTTTCTCCTTTTGCTCTTTCCCTTTACACCAGTGCTTTGCTTTAAGTCACTACCCTCCTTCATACTTTCTTATTACCCTCATACTGCTCTGTAGTGTATTTTAATCACTCCCTCCCACTTCTCCCTCCCTTATACTACTCCCCATTCTACCACCCTCTTTCTTATTGCCCTTCTACTTGTCTATACAGAAAGATAGGATTCTATATCCCAATGAATCTGGCTGTTCTTCCCACTGTGAGAAACTGATTATCACAACTTACAAGTAGATGCAAGGAATGGAAGCTTGAAGGACTGTCAATCAAGGAGAGAATGGAAGATTCCAGAGAAGAATTCAGTCAGGGAGACAGTTAAGAAAGTCCATCTGAAACTTCACTTTTGCTCTCCTGAACTTTGAGGGAAGGAGCTAGCAGACGACTACTCTGAATTCATGATTAATAACTTAACATTGGAAAAGATTGAGGCATAGCTCTGAAGATCCTTTTCAATTTATTAACAAAATCCCCTCAGAGACAAATCAGCCTTACTTCCTTATATTGAATTTTATAATAGATCAGGCAAGCCATAAATTCCCTCTGTGCTATCCCAACTCCCTAACTTCCTTCCTTTAAAATAAATCCCCTTTTGAAAGTACTATTGGGTGAAATTAGTCTATTGAAAGCTGCTATTAACTTACCATATTTGAAGAGCTGTTAAGATCAACAGAAAGAGAAAGGAAGTGGGTGGGGGGAGGAGTGAGTATCCCAGTTTCTCCTCTAACCTTATTTCCTAGTGTAACCATTACAGCACTTCTCTTACCTTAAATACCCTACTTGAAGGAGTCTTTATTATACCACTCTGAGCCAATTCCAATGAGATGAAGTTTTAAGTATTACTGATGACCATCCTCATCCTCCCCTTCACTGTATTCTTCCTTGCCTTTTTTGTGATATAATTTACCCCCTTTTTACTTCTCTCCTCCCATTTATCTTTGTACAATCCTTTTTTTCACCTCTATTTTTTCCTATCACGTCTATGTATACTTCTAACTACTATGATAATGGTAACCTATTTTAAGGGTTACAGATATTATTTTTCCATATAGGAATATTAAAAATTTGACCTTATCAAGGCCCTAAATATTTTTCTCTTTCTCATTTGCCTTTTCATGCTTCTCTTGAATTTAGAATTTGGAAATCAGATTTTATGTTTAAGTTTGGTCTTTTCTTCAGGAATCCTTGGAAATCTTCTATTTTATTAAATGACTATACTTTTCCCTGAAAGAATATAGTCAGCTTTGATGGGTAATCTATAAACCCAGTTCCCTTGTTTTCCAGAATATCATATTCTAAGGCTTCTTGTCCTTCAATAGGGAAGCTGCCAAATCTTGGGCAAACCTGACTGGAGCTCTATGATATTTGAATTTTTTCTTTCTGGATGTTTGAAGGATTTCCTTCATGGTCTGGGAAATCATGAACGTGGCTATAATACTCCTGGAAGTTGTCATTTGAGAATTCATTACAGGGGGGAGGCAATCTTTGGATTCTTTATATTTCTATTTTCCCCTTTTGTTCAACAATTATCAAGGCAGTTTTCTTGTATGGTTTTATTATAATATGATGTCTAGGCTATTGTTTTTGGGGGAGTCATGACTTTCAGGTACTCCAATAATTCTTAAATTGTCTCGCATGGATCTATTTTCCAGGTCAACTGTTTTTTTCAATGAGATATTTAGTATTTTCTTCTATGTTTTCATTCTTTTGATTTTTTTTTTTTGGTCTCTTGATGTCTTATGAAATCATTCACTTCAATTTGCTCAATTCTAATTTTTAAAGGCTGAATTTCTTCCATCACCTTTTGAACCTCTTTTTGTAGTTGATCCATTCTATTTTTCATGGTACTCTTTTCTTCATTGGATTTTTTTTTCTCTTTTTCCAGTTGACCAATTTTATTTCTTAAGGTGTTATTTTCTTTTTGTATTACTTTCATTTCTTTTTCCTATTTTCTTCTACCTGTATTATTTGATATTTTAATTATTTTTTTTAGTTCTCCTACCAGCTGAGACCAATTACCAATTTTCTTCAAAGTTTTGCATGAAGTTGCTTTAATCTCATCACACCCGATGCTTTTATCTTTGTCCCTCTAGAAATTTTCTAGGGTTAGGTGTTTCTTTTGCTGTTTGCTCATTTTTCTAGCCTCTTTTTGCCTATTGACTGGGATTTCTGAAAGCTGTTGATTCTATCTCCTCTGCTGCTGACTTGCAGGGGTCTGCACTGTGAGCTACTTTGCCCTGGGCCCATGTCATTGCTGGAGAAATGTAGACTGGAAAAATCCCAGCACTATGGACTTTTGGGCCTTGCTATGAGATGATGCCAGGGCCTGGGACTTGAATGAGTCTTTTTGAAGTCTTTTGTTGGTATAACCAACATCCTGGGATTCTGAAATTAGCCTTTGCCTATTTGCAGAACCTGGCACAATAGGTGTGGGTGGGGATCAGCCAGCACTCCTGTGCATGGTGTTTTGCTTCTAGCTCCCCTTATCTCCTGTAAATCAATTTTCTCTGCTTACCTTTCAAATGTGCTCAGCAGGAGAGCCCCCTCATTCCATCTTGCTGTTAGTGACACTTTTTAGAGATTGGTTTGGAAGGATTATCAGAGTGGTTTCAGCTTTGGCTGCTACTAAGTCACCATCTTTGCTCCACCCTGTAGGAAGGAATATTCCTAGTCAGAACCAATTGTGGTGGGAAATAGATATTATAAATCAAAAGCATCTAAGTGGTATAGTTCAAAGAGTACCAGACTTGAGCCATGAAGACTGATCTTCCTGGGTTCAAATCCAACCTCAGGCATAGCTTAACTTAATTTCATTTGCCTGTTTTTTCATTGTAAAATAAGCTAGAAAAGAAAAGGGCAAATCTTTTCAGTATCTTTGCCAAGAAAACTCCAAAATGAGATCGCAAAGTGTTGAGCATAACCAACATGACTGAACAATGTACTCTAAATTAAATGAGGGTTTGAATCTTTAATTGAGGTTCTCAGAAATGAGTGTTGGTCCAAAGCCTCTGCATTTCTCTGGGAGTATTGTACAATCAGGTGTCAAAATTTTTATTTTAAAATTATTCATCTGTTGTTTTTGTTATATTAAAGTTCTCAGTTATCCACTTCTCTCCCCTCCCCACATTAGAGAAGATCTTATTTGTCTAAATAAATAATTAAATAAGTACACACACACACACACACACACACACACACACACACACACACACACTATGTCATTATGTCATTGATGTTGTGTGGAGATGGACATTCAAAGTATCAAAGTATTTGATATGTGTACAATTTTTTTGGTTCTACTTATTTCCATTTTATTTATAATTTCATATAAGGCTTTCCATTTTATTTTCCCCCATTAACCTGCTTGTCACAGTTTATGGCTCAGTTGTATTATATCACATTCATATACTACAACTTGCTTATCCATTCCCCAAATGAGGAGAATCTCCTCAATTTCTAATTATTTTGGTACCACAAGGAGAGCTACTCTAAATATTTTAGAACATATAGGTTCTTTTTATTTTTCTCTGATTTTCTAAATAGTGTTATTGCTAGGTCAAAGGATATATCTATTTTTATACCATTTTGAATCATAATTTGCTTATATTGACAGTGTCAAAATGAGTCAAGATAGTGGAAAAATACAATCTGTCATAGTTTATTTGTTCATATTCTCTTTATTCTCATGTCTTAATACACCTTTTTCTTCAAACATTATATTTATCCTCTGCAGTATATGGAGCTTCTGACTACTGATGTATCCTTTGATATGCTCTCTTCTCTTGACATCATCCTGATTCTCCCCCTTCCTCCCTATTCCTTCTCTGTCTATTTCACTGGATATTTTTCCTCTTCCACCAATCTGTCTTTATAGAAATAACAATTGATATGAAGATAATGAAGGATTTCTAGCAGCATTGAGAGCCCTCTATTCAAAATGGATCTAATCTGTATAGTTGGGTAATTTTCCTCTCTTTTGTTCATATGTAGGAGAAAAGGCAATAGATGATCAGAGTAATACAAGGTTGAGGACTGGTAAGATAAAATCACAAGGCAGCATAATAAGAGAGTATTGTAAAAATGGACCCAAGGGTTGTTGTAATAAAGGGTCTTGTTTTCTGGATGAGATGGTATGCCAGTAAAATATTGAGTGGAATATGAGAGCAGGAACAGGGTGTGAGGGAATGCTTACATGAGAAAAGGAATAGCAGCTCCTTCTCTCTCTTTCCTGTGATAACAGGCTGTCAGTTATCACTCAGAGTCCTTTGAAGAAATGGCTGAGAGGATGTGCTGTCTCTCCCCAGTCAGTCCACTTGTGAATGGTTTCAATGTCCTTCTCTTTTTAAAAATGAATTTTGCGAACTACATAAAATAAAATACTTTGATGGAAAAACTGTTCCAATATAAATTCAAAACTGTTTAACTCACCAATCAGGTTCAAAATGTTTGGATACTTTTGATAGAGGTAATCAAAAGTGTCCTCAGTGATGAAGTGAAGCTCAAATGTGAACTTCCCTTCAGGGCTAGGTGCAAGGATGCTAAAGAGACTCTTATTATATATAAGGATAAATAAAGGATTTCTAATTCTAAGGGATTCTAAATCCACCCAAATAAACTCCCAGGTTCCGCAAGGAACCACTTCTCCTGTGTTTCACAAGCTACACTAATCCTCCCTGATCTGACTAACCCAAATTTATACTATCTAAATAAAACTACCTCTATTATCCTTATGAATCTTAACTTTGCCTTCAAATTATAAAATAGTAAAGGCTAGCTGGTTGAGTCTCAACAAGATTCAAGTTAGGACTCTGAATCTTTTTTTTTAAACCCTTACCTTCCGCCTTAGAATCAATACAGCGTATTAGTTACAAGGCAGAAAAGTGGTAAGGGCGAGGCAATGGGGGTCAAGTGACTTGCCCAGGATCACACAGCTAGGAAGTGTCTGAGGCCAGACTTGAACATTGGACCTCCCATCTCTGGACCTGGCTCTCAATCCACTGAGCCACCCAGCTGCCCCCTAGACTCTGAGTCCAAACCAAGGTTTTTCTTTGTCTTCTCAGAGTTAAACAATCTATAAAAACCACAATAGATATTCAATAGCATTTTCCAAGTTGGGAAAGGAAAACACTGAGCTCCTTCAGGTCTTTCCCTTAGACAGAGAGAGAGGCAAAGATGTTACCTCCTCCAGCCCTGAGAGTAAGTCTCTGAGAGTGTTTCTGCCAACTGCCAGAGGGTGACTGACAGAAAAATGGTTATAGTTGTCATCAGTTGAAATTAACATGCTCTCTGAGCTCTGCTTCAAACTCCAGTTCTTTCTCAAGCAGCCACTTTACTTCTTATCTCTAAACTAAGAAAACAATACTTATTTTCTAATATCATCCTTACACCTCACAGGGGTTCAGTGGCAGGCCTTAGTCTGGAAGGTTTCCATTCAAATTCTGTCTCTGATAGGAGTTGTATGACTCCAGGAAAGTCATTTAATCTCTCAAATTAGTCTCAAATTCCTTGTGTGCCAAATGGACAGTTTTGATTTAAGGGCCTTGAAGTTCAAAATTCACATCTAAAATTATGATCTTAGATAAGTCAAGTCAGTGTCTGAGGTAATCCAAACTGGGAGCATTCTTCAGATACAGAAAGGACTGGTATACTTTTCACATACAGAGCAAATAAACCTAAAATTTCCCATCTCTCCCTTCTGCTTTAGGGAGACCTTGTCAAACTTTGATTTACTGATGTTGGTCTTTTAATATAGGAAGAGTAGGGAGCTCCTTTCTCCAAATACCCTAAGAAAATACGGGGATGTATTGTATTTCTGTTAGGAGATGTGACTGAGATCATTTCTATTGCTTTATTATTCATATCTAAACCAATTAGTGCTTCAGTACTATTCTTGTTACATAAACAGGAGCCAAGTGATGACTTAGAAAACTGTCTTCTAAATACAAGTCATACTAGAAAGGTTATGTAATTTTATTATCTTTCTGCTTCTGTTCAGATGAGAATATTACACTGGTAGAGGTTAATATTCAGTTGTATCTAAATATAGAAATACAAAAAAGACAAATTACAAAGCACAGCGATTTATTTCAATAAATATTTAATAAAGCAGTGAGGGGAGAATACTGTCTCTTGCCTGTATCCATTGGCACAATAAACAATTGAATTTCCAAACTGGAGATACTTTTTAGAAGTTTCTGTTTTTCTAAGTGAATTGAAAAAATTGAACCAAAAAAATGTAACTTACCATTAGAAATATCCAACTGGACCTCAGGTCTATGAGTGATGTTACTAATTGTAATAGGTGGGTTAAATAAAGGTTAAAAACTATATATATATATATATATATATATATATATATATATATATATATATATATATATATATATATATAACAAAATAACAGATTTATTTAACTAAAGGGAGAAAGGAAAGGGGATCAGGGAATAACTAACTTTACACCCAAATCAGAGAACAAAATCCTAACAACCTTTTATAACTATTCTAAACTAACTCCTTAATTACTCATTAAGATTGGGGAGAGTTTGGTAGGAGCAAGAATAAAGGTCAAAGTTAATCTCACACAATTGGAGTCCACTTTGGGTCAAGCAGAAGTCCCAGTAGGAAGTCACCAGCAGCAGCTCTGTTGAAAATTCACTCCTCAGCAGCAGCAGCAGGGATAGGCAGAATCTCAGGAAAGGCACAGGAGAGGGAATCACTGGCTCTCTGGGTCCACCCCAGAATAACCATACAGAAAACCCTCTTGGCTCTCCTGACTATTAGGGAAAGCAACAACCTCTCACTCCTACAGAGAAGACCACCAACTGCTCCCAGAAACTGTCTGGGTGATCAATTCCTCAGCCCCTGAGAGCTCTGGGATGTTGGCCCTGACTTTGTCCTGTGGGATCTCCTGCTTTCTGCTTTTAGCAAAGAGCTAATCCTTAAAACATGTTCTCATTTACAATCATATTATCTTTATCCAATCCATATTCTTCTCTATTTTCCATTATTTCACAATCACTAGAATTTTCCACTAATTTTACATTATAATTTTTTTACCTCACTATTATTAACACTAATTAGATTATCCTTTGTTCCAGTCACATTATTTATAAATTCATTGACCGTGTCTCCATTACATTCAATTCCACTTAATTCCAATCCATTTTCCCTATATTTTTCAAATACTGGAGAACTCCAGGTACACTTTCATAATGAACATGCCTGTTTGTTCTGATTACCCTTATGTTCACTAACTACTTAGTTGTACTTGGGTCTGGCTCCTGATTATACCCACTCTTTCATTGTGTTCAAATCAGGTGCTTGAGCTCCCTGACAGCAAGCATTTTGGCATATATAATATATATTTATGTATAATATATAATGGACATACTTTATTCATAAATGATTTTACTTTTAAAATGATATTTAATACATTATCATAATTAATTATTATTAAAACTATATCTAATGAAAAGCATTGAAAGTCCTGTAGAGTTAGTCTACTTGAAACTTCTCAAAAATTCATTTACAAAATAGGAAGATTTATAGAAAATATCAGATGAAGCTATCCTTATCTAGAAAAAGATTTTTCAAGATTCTTTTCATTTCTATATATAGAAACATTTGAGGACTTTTCCTCACATCCTGAAAGTAAAAATAGTGAAAACAATTAAAATTGAATGAAATTATAAGATCCTAGTAAAATCCAAACAAATAAATTATTTTTAAAAATTTTATAGCTTATTCTATTACTAATGCTTTAATATTCATTTACCTGGGACAAAACTGTGTCTGAACACATTAAGCTTAAATTATCTTAAATATAATTTCATTTTCAATAATAAGGAAATAGGTCTTGATCAATAATGCATGTAAAACCCAGTGGAATTGCACATTGTCTATGGGGGGAGGTGGGGTAAGGGAGGGAAAGAACATGAATCATGTAACTATGGAAAAATATTCTAAGTTAATTAATTTTTTTCAATTAAAAATAAATCTAATTTCAAAATATATACAAAATAGGTTTTAATTAATATTTCCAAACTACAAAAACAAAGTATAGAAATAATTGAGTTTTCACTCACTTGGAATATCATTTGGAAATACTTTCAAAATTTGAATAGTTCTCAACTCCAAGTCCCTATGTTTTATAAGTTAATTTTCATGACTGATATATTACCTAGAACTGTAGCTGTTAGAAAATTTATCTTCTTGTATATAGAAGTAGTCCTTTGGTAGAACATGTGTTTGCTAGTGGAAAATAAAATATATTCTTCTTTATCTTACATGTTTCTGCCTGCAACATAGTCTCTTAACTTAATTGGATCAGCTAACTTTTTTTAAAAGATTAATTCAGGGTAAGCCAAGATGGTGGATTAGGGGCAGCCACTGAGTAGAACTCGCCTAATATTTCTCTCCAAACAACTTTAAAACCACATTTTATATCAAAATTTGGAGTAGCAGAACCGATGAAAAATCAAAATATGATATTTTTTCCATCTAAGAAAACTCAAGGAGTAGTTTATAGTATCAGGGTGGAGGTCTAGAAGAGGTCTTTCTAGAGCCTACACACATGGTTGCAGCAACAGTGATGTAGCAACAGTAGCAGGCATAACAGCTGCCTCAGCAGAAATAGACATTTCAGCATTTCTCAGACCAGAAATAGTGAGGGGTTTGGACAACTGGCCAGAACATGATTTTCCTACTCTATGGCTATAGTTTGCAGTTCCAGGGCTGAAAGGAGCTCTCATAATTGGTCACGAGGGAGAAGAGACCCTACTCTCAATTCCAAAGCTAAGAGGAATTGCCAGTAGGTGAAGCTACAAGGGACCAGGAGTCCTTCTTTGTGAAGAAAAAAAAAATAAAATAAAACCTGAATGCAAACAAGTAGAGCAGTGACTGTACTCCCAGGATCCTACCACCTTGGAACCCCAAAACCTTACAGATCCCCCCAAATAGCTACAAAAATGGCAAAATGAAAAATCCAAATGCTTGGGACAATGCCTCCCCACACCCAGGTGAGCAAAGTCCAAGTTTAACATGAAGATCAAAGTTTAAAAATATTGGAAAAATAACAACAAATAAGAAAAATTAATCATAGAAAGTGTTATGGTGGCAAGGTAAACCAAGACATAAACTTAGCAAACAACAAGGTAAAAACAGTAACCAAAAAAGCCTCAAAGAAAAATGATGATTGGACCAAATTCCAACAAGAATTCAAGTAAGTATTAAAGAAAGAAATAAGAAGAATAAGAAAAAAATGGGAAATGAAATGAGGATTACATAAGAAATTTCTGAAGAGATAATTAACAATTTGAAAAAGGATACATAAAAATATTAAAGAATACAATATCTTTAAAAAGCAGAATTAACATAATGATGAGACAGAAAAATCCACTGAAGAGAAGAACTCTTTTTAAAAAGTAGAATAGGTCATATGGAAAAGGAGATACAAAATCCTATGAAGAAGAGAAGTTCTTCAGAAGAAGAATTGATGAGGGCAGCTGGGTGGCTCAGTGGATTAAAAGCCAGGCCCAGTGATGGGAGGTCCTGGGTTCAAATCTGTCCTAAATACTTCCTAGCTATGTGACCCTGGACAAATCACTTAATCCCCATTGCCTAGCCCTTACCATTCTTCTGCCTTAGAACCAATACACAGTATTGATTCTAAGATGGAAGGTAAGGGTTTAAAAAAAATAAAGATTAAAAAATGCAGAATTGATGAAACAGAAGGAAAAAAAGAGGTACAAAATCTCACTTAAGAAAATGATTCCTAAAAATTTAGGGTTGGACAAATGCAAGTTAATGACTCCATGATACATCAAAAACAAAATAAGGGCAAAAGAATGAAAAAAAACAACCCTGAAATATCCCATTGAAAGAAAAAAACTGACCTAGAAAATTGATCAAAGAAAGATAATTTAAGAAATATTAGACTATGTAAAAGGCACAATTTAAAAAAAGAAATTAAAAAAGCTTATACCTCAGATTTCAACAAATGATCAAGGAGAAGTCCTAATATATTAGATTCTGGTTTGGGGGGGGGGTGTGGCAAAATAGAATTTGAAAGAATCTACTGACCACCTCCTAAGGGAGATCCCAGAATGAAAACTTCCAGGAATACTTTAGCCACATTTTTACAGTAATTTTTTCTGATAAAGATCTCCTTTCTTGGGGATAGCTGGGTAGTTTAGTGGATTGAGAGACAGGTCTAGAGATGGGAGGTCCTGGGTTCAAATCTGGCCTCAGACACTTCCTAGCTGTGTGACCCTGGGCAAGTCACTTAACCCCCATTGCCTAGACCTTACCACTCTTCTGCCTTGACAGAAAGTAAGGGTTTTAAAAAGGGAAAAAAAATTATTTCCTTTCTCAAATATACACTAAATATAGAACAGATTCAAATTTATAAAAAAAGAAATATTCCTCAGATGGTAAACAGTGAAAGGCTATGAACAGTTAGTTTTCAGTAGAAGAAATAAAAGCTATCTAGAATCACATTTAAAAGAAAAGCTCTAAATCACTATTGACTAGAGAAATGCAAATTAAAACAACTCTGAGGTCCCATCTCATACATATCAGAAATGCAAATGCTAGAGGGGATGAGGAAAAACTATGTTAACTAATGAACTTTTGTTGAAGTAGTAAACTAATTCAATCATTCTAGGTAATAATTTGGATCTAGGTCTAAAGGGCTATAAAACTATGCCTTCCCTTTGCACCTGCAATACCACTACTAAGTCTTAATTCAAAAGAAATCAAAGAAAAAGGAAAAGGACCTATATGCAAAAAATATAGCATTTCTTTTTGTGGTAGAAAGTATTGGCTATTGAGGGGATGCTCATCAAGTGAGGAATAGCTGAACAAGTCGTGGCATATGTTTGTGAAGAAGTACTGTTATGCCACAGGACATGGCAAGTTTCAGAAAAACATGAAAAAATCTATATGAAATGAAGCAAAGTGAAGTAAAAAGAACTGAAGCCATAACGCATAGTGAGAGTAATGCTGTAATTATGAAAGTCTTAACTACTCTGATCAGCATAATGATCTAAGATAATTCAAGAGGACTCATGATGAAAAAATACCATCTCCAAATCATGATGATAATATGAATTTGTCTAAAATGACATCGTTTTCATCTTGGTTTTCCTTTAAAGTTAAATTTTTTATCCAGTTATTCACTAATTCATTTTCATTCATTTTCTTCCTTCCTTCTTTCTTCTTATTTTTCATCCTTTTGGTCTCTCTCTCTCTCTCTCTTTCTGTGTCTCTCTCTGTCTCTCTCTCTCTGTCTGTCTCTCTGTCTCTCTCTGTCTGTCTCTCTGTCTGTCTCTGTCTCTGTCTCTCTCTCTGTCTCTGTCTCTCTCTGTCTCTTCTTTCTGCCTGAATTTTCTTATCTCACCAAGGCTGACAGTACAACTGCTAATCACCACAATCTTCTGTTGCTGATAAGGAAGCATTTTCTGTGTTTCCAACTTGGGACAGTTCAGCTCTTCTAAGGGAGACTGGTGGTTCCTCAGTATCAGATGCCTGCCATATTGGTTACACACTTACTGTGAATACCTCATTAGTTTTAGTTCTACTGCAGTTCAGAATGTACTACTCAGAACATCCAGCCCCAGTTTCCCCAAATAACAGAAATTACAGATGCATGCATTCAATACTTGGCAGATTATATTTTTTATTATTCATCACCCAATATACTCCAATGTTTTCTGATAATAATCTTGTCATACTGTAATAACTATTTAATGCTTGACCCAATCAAAATATGGAGGATGTTCTGGAATTGTATTTTGCAAAGAAAGACAATAAGGATGAATAGATCTCAAAAAAAAATAAATCCTAAAAACACAAAGAAAAGCAATAATAATTCAGAATTGTTGTGTATACTAAAACATTGAGGGAATATCCAATATTAAGACATTATATTGAACTAAATGAAAAGGTACATACTTGGGTTCCAAAAAATCAAGTTCATATTTAAAAATGGTTATTGCTTGACTAGAAAGTTGAGTTAAAAAATGAGGCTATATGTTTAGTGGTCTTTTTTAGATCAGATGAAATGATAATATGACAAGGCCTTCAAAAATATTAGAGAAATTCTTCATGACACCAGTTACAATTTTTCAACCACCCTGTCAATAACTAGCTTCTAGCTTTGGAAATGATTAATGTTGAGTAATCAGTAACAAATCAGTATCAGAAATCTGCCAAGTAATAAAGTAAAAAAATATGTCCATGCAATTTAGGGAAGTAGTGCAAGTATACTATGATCCCTCCATCACTTCCACCACTGCTAATAGCAATGAAAATTATCTTGGCTTTGGCACTCTGTGTGAATACCTTTGGTGTCCCTCGTCCCCTCACTGTATCCTTCCACTTTGAACTTAAGATTCTAGCTTAGAAAATTGTAGCTCTAATTCTTGGTAATTCTCAACTGGCCTGAAGAGCATCATCTATTGGGTTGTTAATCCCTTAGGAGCCATAATTTATGTACCCATGATATTATTAATGGATTTGGAGGCCTCCATGACCATGAACTCAATGGCAAGTGCACTAGACTTGAAGTTGGAAGAACTAGGTTGGAGTCCTGGCTCCTCTACTTACTTAGGTAAGTCATATGTCAGTCCCAATGCCATTTGACATTTTGGAGACTCAGTTTCTTCATCTGAAAAATGAAGATTATAATATTTTTATACTCTCAGAGTTTTGGTGAAGAAAGAGTTTTGTATACTGCAAAATAGAATATGTGTGTATTATTATCTTATTATTAATATTTTGTTTCCAGTATCACAATTTAAGCCTTTATATAACTTCACAGTTGGAAGGTAAAATATGGAAGCCAAAAGTCTACCTTTTAAATACATGTGTATTAAATAAAAGAACAATCATAATGTCCTTCTCTATGGGTTGGGGAATAAGTCCAAATTCTCCATGCTTTTTTATAAACAATCTCTAAACTAAAGTTCATTTGAAAAGCTAATTCACTGAAAATGATTCCACAAGGCAGAATGCCAGTTTGAGAATAGTTATTAAGATAAAATATTAATGGGAATGACCTCAATCAATAAGATGCTATGAGCTCTTTTAGATATCTAACTGGCCGTTCTCTGCTGTACATTCAGGATGCTCTCAGAAGGACATTAGTGGTTTGGCTTTTTAAATTGCCAAATAAAGGAAACAAGTCATGAACCCTAATTATTGCCTAGCATGTCCAGGATAATGAATGAAGCTTTATCCAACCTTGGGAAGAAGAGGGGGAAGGGTACTGGCAATTTCCTTCTAACAGCACATTTTTTAGAAAGGATAAAAGCACACTTAAAACAATTCATGTAATATTTTACTAATCTATCTTTTTATAGTACTGAGGACTATTTATCCTGGTTCTTTGAGAAAGAAACTCTGCTTATTGACTAAACTCCCCAGTTCTATATGGACAGCCTTTGTCTATGCAAGAAAATTAGATGCCAATCCATTGCTCACAAATCTGCAGGGACAAAGGCTATTTCTGTAACGGTTACACAACTAAGATGTAGCATCTTGGTGTAATAGAAAAACAATTGAAATAGAAGCCAGTAGACTTGGATTCAAGTTCTTAGATATCAAAGAGGTACTGCATGACTCTGTGAGTCATCTGTGCTCTCTGATCATCAGTTCCCTCCTATGAAAAACAAAGGGATTGAACAAGATGATTCCTAAGTCTCCTTCCAGTTGTTCCATTATATGATTCTACATATCTAAGAAAATTTTCATCTATCTTCATAGCTGATAGTAATTGTGTTAGATGAAATTACAGTGGAAGCACCATTATTGATTAAGAAAAATGAGCCCATGGTACTTGGTGTAGACCCATAATTTAATGGCTATGTAGGTCCTTCTAAATACAGAGTGATGCAGGGAGAGGGAAGGTATTCAGAAACATCCATTCTGTTGGATAATCGATCATGTATCTAAAGCATGCAAAGTGTTTTCCCAAATTTTGCCTCAATTGATAATCCTGGCAATGTGAGGTAGGTGCTAACTTACAAACTATTTTACAGAGGAGAAACTTGAAGATTGGAGAGATCAATTACTTGTCTCCAGTCACTCAAGGCAGAATTTGAATCTAGACCTTCCAACATATAAATCCTGACTCCTATTTCTTCTACTGTTCGTCCTCTCTGTCAACTATAAGGATAGTCCCTGACACTAAAGGAATTCTGCCAAACATTATTTAGCTGACTGACATTTAGCATATTAAAAAGGAGTCTGCTCACTCTAGATTAGCACAATTGAGAAAAGGTTCCATTTTTTTTATTGGCCTCCTGAGTAAAAAGAGTGCTAGCCCTAACCTCTGTAGCTCCCCAAGACTAGCCTGAAGTTCTAGCCAAGCCTTGATAACTGAAATAAATCTGTGTGTGTGTTACTTTGTCTTCCAGAGAAAAGATGACAGCTGAGACTTTGGTTAGCCAATGAAGCTGATTAGAACACCTAACCTTGTCACTTTTGTTTTTCTTGCATAACTGATAGTTTCTGTGTTTTCCATAAGACCTGGAATTAGTTTTAAGGAGTATAGGGCTATGTTTCTATTCCTTGAGATTCAGAAATGGAATAATTCAAACTCCATCAGGCTTATGTATGTATATAGATCTGCATGTATGTATGTATGCATTTATTTTTATTTCTTGATATTCACAGAGAGATTGTGTAAGGGATTTCTTATAGATGTAAATATTTTGAATAACTATCAAGTGAAAAAATAGAATATAGAAAGAGAACACATTTTTTTCAAGGTCTCAAAGACAAATACAATTTTTTCCCCTTAAAAATACTTTTCTTTAAAGAAAACAGTATCAGGGTTTTTTATATTTAGGCAAGTAATTTAAATGACTAATAATATGTTCATTTTCTAGAAGGAGATTTGTAACCACTACAAGGTGACTGGATATTTTAGATTATGATATAGGAAAAATATTGAAGGAAAATATATTTTGAGAAATAAGTTCTTCCATGGGAGGGAGCATGATATAGCTGAAAGAACATAAGGCTAGGGGTCAGGAGAGTAGATAAATAGATTTATAACCTCAAGAAATTCACTTGATCTCTTTGAAACTCAGTTTCTTCATTTGTAAAGACTTTATGTAATGGGGCCTTAGGGCCCCATTCCAGCTCCAGAATTCTGAGATTCCAATAAAAATTATCTTTGATCTAGAAATTATTTTAGTCATGATAGAAGTCTTCATTTGTTTTTGCCATTATAGTGGTCTCCTAATGGAGATTCCCAGGTTCTTCCTTAATAGAGAGTCCTGAATCAGGGCATTTGAAAAACTATCATGTCCATTATTTCTTATTTTCATTTTTTTTGCATAAGTTTTTCATATTAACAAAAGCTGGAAACAATTTAGATTGCTCCAAAAGGAAGGAATTTCATTCAGCACCAGATGGTGATCAAAAAAGGTGATCCTTTATCAAAATTAAAAAAAAAAAACATCTTCCAAAGGTCAGTTTCTATTGGATCACATAGAATCTATCCCCTACTTTGTTTGGGAGTAGCTTTTTATTTTGATAGCTAACATATATTCAGCTCAAAAATTGTATGATTCTATCAAATTCTGGATCTCCAGGCTTCTATTTCTTCCTGAGGAAATAGGAGAGCTTCACCAATGTTCCCCTAAGTTCCTATCCAGTATTAAGTTCAATGATTTTATAAATTTACTTAGGAGTGTAAGAGAAATTCCTTGACACTCAGGAAAGAAGTGCCACTCTACTGAGATAAAAATTGCTTAATGATCAATCAAATAACAAGTGATTAGAGAATGTTTTGAGAATAACATAATAATAATAATATAAGAGCATAAAATCCTAAATTTAAATCTAGAAGGAACCTCAAAGGCCATCTAGTCCAGCTTCTTATTTAACAGATGAAAAACCTCAGGTCAAGAATATACATACTATCATGTTATACTTGTCTTGCCCCTTTTCTTCTGTTTATCTATGAACAGTAAGGAGACATGCCACCTCTTCTTCTTTCCTCCAATCCCCAAACTCACATTTTCACCTGTTCTTTTCTTTGTAACACAGCAGAAATGATAGAAATCTAAAATGAACTGAAATGACCTTGCCTAAGTCATTGGTATCTTTTCTACCCCTTTTTTCACTGACAGAAGTCATTTGAACACAGGTTGACTTTTAAGGTCATTCAAACCATTTACCCTGCCCATATTTTTAGTTCTTGACTTTAGCACTTGCTCATTGAGAGAAAAATGTGCCATGGGAAGGAGGGTGGAGAAAGGGGACAAAATGAAAAGTTGACCTGATAAATCCTATACAAATATCATCCTTCTAATCAATATTAAAATCAATACAAGATGCATTTATTAATCACCTGCTATATGTCAGGCACTGTTCTAAAAGTTGAAAATAAATAAAAATAAAATATTTTTCTACCATTAAGCTACTTATACTTAACTACCAAATATTGAGGATTATATTTGTATACATATATGTATTTGTAAACATGTATTATATATAAAATTCTTTTTAAATCATGAGGTGCTATATCAATACAAACTAAGAATATTATTACAATTGCCAATAGATATTCCTACTATTTTTAATAGGTGGTTTTCATTAAAATTGTTTCCTTCATTCTCACCTTTTTAAATTTTAGAAATTTTTATTTACTTAATTAATTTAGAATATTTTTCCATGGTTGTAAGATTCATGTTCTTTCCCTGCCCTCCCACAATCCCCCTCCCATAGCTGATGAGTGATTCCACTGGGTTTTACATGTGTCATTGATCAAGACTTATTACAATTTATATCCCCAACCATATCCCCATCAACCCAGGTGATCAGGCAATTGTTTTTGTTCTATGTTTCTATTCCCACAGTTCTTCCTCTGAATGTAGATAGTGTTCTTCCTCATAGATCTATCAGAATTTTCCTGGATTATTGCATTGCTGCTATTCACTGTCACCTTCTGCAGAATTTCCAAGTTTGAAAATTTTCTAATCTAACATTCTAGTAAAAAAATGTATGTGGTTTGGGTATATATATATGTGTGTGTGTGTGTGTGTGTGTGTGTGTGTGTGTGTGTGTGTATGGTGGGGTATGTGTATATGTGAAAGAGATAGAGAGACAGAGACAGAGAGAGACAGAAACAGAGACAGATACAGACAGACAGAAAGAAGAGGGAGAGAGAGACAGAAAGAAGAGAGAGATGGTGAATAAAGAATGAGGGATGAGGGGAACAGGGTGAGGTTGATTGGATTACTGAGTCAATTAGTCCAAGAATCTTGCCTTCTTATAAAAGAAAGGGCATTTCTTGGACAAAAACTTCAAATATTACCAGGATGTGGATCCAAACTTCAACTGGCTTCTGGCACTAGAATGGCAAGGGGACTAACCTAACCATGAAGATTAACAAAGAGAACTAACTTTTATACTAATCCTTTACTGGGAGTTATGAAGCTTGTGTAGGTCTCATGGGCAAGACGGGGAGGGTTGTTAATGTATCTAGAGACCACAAGTATGTTTCCTGTCCAGTAAAACAGTAAAGCCAAGACTCCTATTGAATGCCAATAGATATTCCTACTATTTAATTTTTAAATGTGCAAAATCACTTAGATGAAGTGATATCAATTCAATACTTGCAAGACTTGTTTATGTTCTCTTCTATATGAAAAGAAAAGGGTCTTCACTTGATGAAAACACTGTCAGGTTCTAATATTTAGTGCGAGTTGGATAGGTGGGAGCCACAGATTTCAATAAGAACTTGTGTGTCTTGCACAGCAGATGTGAATTCACTATATTGCAGTAGTCTAACAGTATCCGCTGCTAGAGCATCATAAAGATAATTTCCATTAGCTTCTTAGCCTATTCCTGATTTGAAGTAAGGTTTTCTTTCTTAGTGGGCTGAGTATGCCACAGACAGGCAGGAAACTTGAGTGATGGGAACATTCCTAATAGCCTTTAAGAAATAATGGGGGAAAGAGTTCTGTACAGTATATTGAAAATGGCAATTAAAACAATTTATCACTTTTCTTCTTTCTGTTTTCAAAACTAAATGCAAGAACAGATTCAGCTTTAAAATAGGTATGTTGGGGTTGCTGGTTATTTCCCTCTCAGTTCTGACAAATATTACTTATAAATTGGTAAATAAAAGTCACTCAATTTCTCTGCCTTAGTTTCTCAATTTATACAAAATAAGACTAACTAGTTTCCATGGGATGTTTTGGGAGTGAGTTTATGTTGACAAAAGGGCTCAAAATGGGAAAAACACTGTTTAAAATTCCAAGTTTAATTCTTCTGAGAAAGCCAGATTTAACAAGTTTGTGTTCTCTCCCAAACTTCTCTTGACAAATTGTGAAATAATCTGGGATTCCTAAGCTTTTTCTCAATTACAGGAGCTTGAAACAATGTTCATTTCTTACTCACAAAAAACCTGATTTTCTAATTGTTAAGAAGCTTTGTTAAGATTTTTAATTAATGAATTAAAGCATTTATTAAGCACCTATTATATGCCAAGCACTTATCTAGATGCTAGAAAATTAATACAAAAACAAGATTGTTTATACCTTCAAGACACTGTGGCTGAGGAGAAATAACATATTCAATTACTACATTAGCATATGCTGAATACAGAGTAAATAAAAGTGATCCCACAAGGGTTTGAGGAATGGATAATTAGGGATAGTAGGAAATGTCTCTTAAAAGCAACAGAATTTGAGATGTTCTTTGCAGTATGTTTTGGTTCCAAGCAGAGGTGAGGCAGTAGATATATTCTAAGCATGGGGTACAACTTATACAAAGGTACAAAGAAGGGAGATGAAATGTTATATATAGGGAAGAGCAAGTTGGCCAATTTGGCAGAAGTACAGAGGGCATAATTTTGTTTGGTTTTAAAAATAAGACTTAGGCAAGAGATTTTTACTTAAAAAATATGGTAGAATATGAATTATGACTTCTTATGTATCTTATTTTGTTTCCTATTGGGAATTAGGTCTCCAATGTTTGTAGCATCATTATAACATAATTAATAGTTTTTAAAAATTAAACAACAGGCAGAAGAGAATGTGACCATTTGAAGTAGTGTATTCTCTCCATCTCCTGTAGATTTGTAGAAGACATGTATTATTTACAAATATAGTTTATGAAATATTCAACCATTGCCTCACACACTCTATGCTCCCCACATTCAGAGAGATGCTGCTCTGAATTCTGGAATAAATGCAAAGATTATGCTTTTGGCTCCACCATGGAGCTGAGATAAGTAACTGCAAGCTGAGTTTTGAGACACAGTGCATAATGGGATTCCTATCTGAAGCAGCTGCTAGGCTTTCAAATTAATCTTTGGAGATTTTTTTTTCCTAGCCTTCTACCTTGACTATTTGTGGAAGATTGTAAGTACTTTCTATAATAGGTAGTCATTAGATATTTTCAAAGCATGGAAGTCTTATACCTTGAAATAGATAAACACATATATTTAAATAATCAAAAGCTCTAAATGTCATTTGAAAGTTAATATGTTTTTGATGCTTTAATTGAAAAACATAAACCAGTTGGGGAAAAAAATCATCAGTTGCCCATCTTGCAGAAAAACAGTTTCTTTTTCATTCAGCCTTAAGAAAGGAATTCTTGTGCTATACACATTTTTTTCTGAGAGTCGCCTACAATTTTAAAACACATTCTCTACTTTCTAGAGTTATTCTCAATTTGTGAGTATTGTTCATTGTAATAAGATTATTTCTCAACTGTGTCTTCTAAGGAAAACCAAAGTATAGCTGAAAGCCATTTGAGTCAATATATGATTTAGCAATGAAAACTTCCTGGTAAAATAATCTAAAGAAATATACTTTCAGTTCTGTCTTTCTACACAAGCAATGTAAGTCTACTGTAGAATATGATCTGGATTTACTCAAGGTAAAAACAAAATAAATGAAACAACAACAGTAAAAGAACCCCACACCTTGCTTTTTATTTTTCAATACTAGTGGCAGTTATTTATCTAGAATTATTCAAGTAATTCAATTTTCTACTTGTTTAGATAGAAACTGTTCAGGTCACAACTAAAATCAGCAGATTGCTTATACTTGATCCTATGATTCACTGGAATCATTTGGCAAGATAGAAGAACTTTCTTGACACTCTGTAGTTATAGTGTATGAGTATATATAGAAACACATAACCAAACATTTAAGACATTTCCGAATACTCACATGTGTTGTATCCCATAGAGACAAAGTGCTCACAAATTTGTCCAGATCTTCAGCTCTCATCCTGGTGGTGGACATTGTTGTCAACATATTAGGAGAGAAAATTCGGCACTATAGAAGGTGGGAGAGAGTAGATTCAGTCCTTTATGTGAGTGTCACTGCCTGTGGCATTGCTCAATGAAGCTATAGGCATTTAAAGAATGAGGCAATGATCTTTTGACCATTACCTTTATGATACTTTAGATACAGAGATAAAGTAGGAAGTGAACCAAAAAGGGCATAATGGGAGCTTTGGGCAGAAAAATGGAGAAGCTGTGTGTGGGTGAATGGGAAGGCTGGAATCCTATGGTGATATCTCCTCCCTACTCCTGTCTGACTTAGTGTCTTTTCTTTGGAGTCTTATCTTGTAGGAAGGAAAAGCTCCCAGCTATTTCCTCTCTGTGGTATCCTCTCAATTTTTCTTCATATGTTTAACTAAGCTCACAATTTGTTGGTGGTTTCAGCACGTGAAACACCCAATGAAACTTTTTGTTGATGAGCTAAGAGCAAATGGCTTGACATTGCAAGGTTTCATTTCCACGGAAGACAGGATGATTCCCTCAAAGAAAAAAAAGCAATGCTTGAATGAAAATGCATTTATTATTATGCATTTACTGTGTGCAGAGAAATGTTCTAAGTACCAGAGAGAAAAATAACAAAGTAAGATGTTTCTGCTTTCATGGAGCTAACATTTTAATGGTAGGAGACAGCATCATCATCATCATCCACAGACACAATCATTACATAGCGATTTTAGATCCACTTGTCTAAAAAGAAAAATATGTAATTTACGCCCCTGGAACTTGCAGTCATAAGTGACTACTCCCTGCCTATAGACAGACTCCCACAACATTCAAACTGACCTTTTTTATCATTTGAAAAATACACTTAATGAATGCAATAATGTAATAATCTCTTCACAGCTGTGTCTCTCTTCATATTAAAATATAATTGTAAGACTATTAGTATTATGTTACTTTAACTTCCTCACATGATGGCTCAGGGAAAACTTCCATGAAGAGATATAAAATGAATAAGCAAGAGAACAATAAACATAAATGCCACAACAATGTAAACAAAGCTGACCCCTGAAAGACAAAAACAAAACAAAACAAAACAAAACAAAAAACTGCCTCAATTGCAGCTGAACAATTTTGTTCTTGGAGAGTAGATAAGGAGTTCCTTTTTGGAGGAGTTGTGGGGGAATAAGGGTGCACAATTTTGCTTATAATATCAGATTTAATCATTTTCTCTAAAACTGTTAACTTTTTTGTTTAACATCATAACATGTAAATTTGCAACAAATCATTTAGAAATAAATTCATTGTCAATATTGGGGAATCATGGTGAAATAAAAAACAAAAGGCAAGAACAAAACTTTGATGGTCATTGCCTCTGGTGAGTTACTCTACTGGTGTCAAATTCAAGTAGAAATGAGAGCCATTAATTTATACATGAGGAGCCCTCTGGGCTATATAGTGACTTATTTTTCAATGTGATATTTCCTCTTTGTGTATTTTTATGTTCTTAAAAAATCTTTTGTTAAATTCACAATTGCATTTTAATTTGGTTTGGGCTTCTCTCCATATTCAGTCAGCCCCATAGGCTGTAGGGTTGATACCTTTCATTTATATAGTCTGGGATGACTTGAAAGATAAATTGAAAGCATTAAATGTATGGACTCATGAAGGCAGGGAAAAATTCTTCTAAGGAGCTAGTTCAATGCCTACCTGAAGGTTAGAGTACCTGTCTCTAAAGCTCCCAGTGAATGGTTTGTCCATTAGTGAATATGAACAACCCCCACATGTCCTTTCTTCAGATGTTATAGGTCTTTGTCAGAGAAAACTTTGATTCCCTTTTGCTTCTTCTCTTATTGTTTTCTATCCCTGTTGCCTATACAGTGTACCTTCAAAAATCCAAAGCAAGAGAACTTCCCATGTGGCATTAAACAACAAACAAACAAATGATTTTATTTCTTATGAGATAGCAAAATATAAGAGAAATGGAGTTATAGTACCTTTCTTCCATATCTCCTAAACTCAATGAGCCTTAATTCTTCTTGTCTCCCACATAAAGTTTACCATTCTTGTACTGCCTTCCTCTGTGTTCTTGTAAGAAAAGGACTTTTTACATGGCAAAAAGTATGTAAATTTGAGCTATTATTGCAAAGACTTTTGGTATAAAAAGTTTTTGTATCTTGTTTTTTGTTTAGATTTTTTTATTTTTATTTTTTGAAAAAAAATTTTATTTAGTCAAATTAGAACATTATTCCTTGGTTACAAGAATCATATTTCTTCCCCCCCCCCTTCCCATAGCCAATGAGCAATACCATTGGGCTTTACATGTATTTTTGATCAGAACCTATTTCCATGCTGTTGACATTTGCACTACGATGATCATTTAGAGTCTACATCCCCAATCATATCCCCTTGTCCTATGTAATCAAGAAGTTGTTTTTCTTCAGTGTTTCTACTCCCACAGTATAAAAAGTTTTTTTTAAAGTAATATTGAGCCCCAAATTTACCTTTTACTTGTTCTCCAAAACTATAAAGGGTGACATATGAAGGAGTGCATAAATTTGTGTGTCTCCGTGTTTGTATATGTGTTTGTGTGAAAGAGATAAAGACAGAAAAAGATAGATGCATTATTATTAGTATTAGAAAGTAACTAGAAATCCAAGTTACTATACCATAAAATGATTTTGGAGGGCAATCTTGAAGTATACAAGAGTCACAAATATGATCATATTCTCTGAACCAGAAATCTCATTATAAGGTAATATAATGAAAAAGAAAAAAAAATAGAACACATTTTGGGGGAAGGTTAAGAGAAGAATTATTTATAATGACCCAAAATACAAAAGCAAATGCAATTCCATTGAAATGATAAATATGAAGAAATTTGGAGAAAATTATAGGATATGATGTGAAGCACACAAAGCAAAACCAGAACGATTTGCATACTAACTACAATTATCAAGAAGGAAAATGTGTATGTAAATATGTAGATGGAACCCATAGGTATATAGAGCAAACAACTTTAAATCTACAATGGGCATTATATGGGCAAAATTTTACTTTTAAGTGTAAATAGTTTTAAATATATCTTTATTTGGTTTTGTTATTGCTTAAAGTTAATTACATTATAATTATTTGACTAAATGGCAATCTTCCATAATTGAATATAATAAAAAATCCTATTTAAGAAAATGAAAAAACTTGTGAGCAATTCACAGTCATTTATTTATTTGTTTATTTAATCTATTTTTTTTCAGTTGAAAATAATATCTATACTATTCAATGGACAAGAACAATGTTATATGAAGTCAGGATGGGGAGGGGAAGTTGTTAAGTTACTTTTTTCCCTTTTCATCAATAAAAAATGCCCTTTTGCAGTGACATCTTTGAGTGCATGTGATTGTTATTCATGGAAACTGTCAGTATTCTTAAGTCCTCCCAGAAACATGAAAGGTGAGTGACAGATAGGGAGCCATTATCTCTGTAAGGTAGATCTTAGCTGGTAAAAAGTCAAGTTAAAAGGAAATCTGAAATAAAAAAATTTAAGAATAGAACTATTTTTATGTATTCTTATACTTACACTGCATCTAAACTATATTGTTTTATTTTAAGGCAAAACTCCACCATAGTTGTATGTAAACAGTGCACCCAAACACATGAAGAAAAAATAATATAATGTCTTATAGTCATTGACCTATTCATTAACATCTGAAGTTTTAATATCTTTTAAAACTAAAATTACATCTGTTTACTCCTGGTTTTCTTCAGTCTTCCAGTTCATATAATTTGTTATCATGATCATTAATTCAATCTCCTACATTAATGTATTTGTCAGAATTGAACATTACTTCCCACAATGTTCTCAACTCTGTTCTTCTTCCCACCTATGATTTTATACTACTTAATCATTTTTTCTATTTTGCCAACTTTGAAGCACTATTTAAATATTTATCATCACTATCAACATCATTATCAGTAGCAGCAGCAACAGCATTATTTTCACCAGCATCATATTTGACACAGTTCAGCTAGAAATGTTCAAAGATAAGTTGCTGCCTTATAATTCTTTAGTATTTGAACTTCTTTCAACTATTGGATAGGTGGGTAACATTATTGATTTTTATGAAAAAATAAAAAAATTGAAATATAAACTTATCCTTGGTAGATTTGCTAAAATCCTGTATAATGATAAACCAGTATTTGGGATATCATAAATGCTTCACTATCTGACCACAGGATAGTTTTATTTTTTTTCCACTAAGTCTCTATATTTTGAAAACTCTTGATTCCATATAGTTTTATGATCAGAAATATTTAATAGAGGGTTGTCTGTTAAAGCTGTTGCTGATTTTTCCTCACCATCATTATTCTTAATTATATTCCACAATATTTCTCACATATATCCCCTTGCTATTCATACTGTCACCAGCCCAATTCAGGTCCTCATCACCTCTCCTTTGGCATAGTGTCTGACCCATAATAATACTTAATACATTTTGTTAATTGATTGATCTTGTATAGACTACTGCAAGAGGTTCCTAACTGCTCTTTCTGCTTCTACCCTTTCCTTTCTCCAATCCATCTTCTATGCACTTACATTCCTAAAGCACAGACCTGACCATGTCACATCCCCTGCCTCAATAAGCTTCAGTGCTTTCCTCTTACTGGGTTCTAAGTATGGCTTTTAAAGCTCTTTTCAATTGATGAACAAGTCTATAGGTCTACTAAGAGTATTCAGGAATACCCTGATGTCTCAAAAAAGTATTTTGTATTTTAATTGAATTGAATTATACTGTATTTTGGTTTACTATGTGGATTGTTTTATCTAACAAGTGCCTATTTGAATGGTAAGTATTGGAATGTATTGAAAACCAATATTCATTAGCAGCATCTGTTTCCACAGCAACCCATGATAGTAGATCTAGAGATAGAGGTCATAATCCAGTAGAAAAATTTTATATTTCATTCTATCAAAATTAATTTAAAAATAAATTTAGAGTTTAAATTTATCCAGTTGAACTAAAATAAGAATATTCTTGAAGGTTTTACATTTAATAGATGTTTTCCTCTTAAAAATTAAGAAATAAAATTCCAGAGGTACAAGCTCTCTTTTATAAATTGTGCTGGTGCTGGCTTGTATATACTTGGCAGGCTTAGCAGGCTGATTAGTATATTGCTCTCCTTCATGTTCCATGTTCTATGTTCCAGCCAAACTCACCTTTCTGCTCTCCCTTCTTAGGGCTTTTTCTGGTGCCTTCACTGATACCTCTGATATCCTCACCTCCACTTCATAAAACGCCCTAATTTCTTTCAAATTTAAAGCAAATGCCAATCTACATCTCTGCAATTGCTAGTACCCTCTACTCAGAAATACCTTTTTGTCTATTTTATTTGGATGTGATCTGCTCATTTTGTCCCCTTATGGCTTTGATTTCTTTTTATAGGGCTTTATATTTTCAGAATTTTCTATTCTATTTTGTTTCTATGTAGTATAGAAATAGCATATTCATTATGATAGCAAATGTTGAAAACACTATTCTTGAAATTACATGGATCAGTGTCATGTCTGAGTGGTTGTGGGAATATTTTTCTTTAATTAAAATAAATATTATTGGTAATTTTTTACAATACATCGCTTCATTCATTTTTCTGTCTCCTCTTTTGAGAGAGCCATCCTATATGAGAGTGAATATCTTAAAGAAAAACCAAGCAGAAATAATTTTTTAAATTAAGCAATCAATAAACCACCAGTATATTAAAAAGCTGAAAAAAAGCTTAATGTTCCATACCTGTAGATCAATATTCCACCTCTACAAATGAGAAGAGAGAATTGTTTTCTTGTAGCTTTTCTTTGGGATCTTATTGTTCTTTGTAAATTGACAATATATACTTTAAATTGTTTTGTAGTCATCCTTCTTTATATCATTGCAAACTCTACACTCTTGGTTCAGCTTTTTCATTCTGCATCAGTTCATGTACATTTTCCATTCTTTGTATTTATTATATCTGCCATTACTTACAGCTCAATAATGTTCCATTATGTTCACACAGGTGTTGAAATTATATCTCATTATGGTTTCCACACCTACCCCACCACTCACTTAATAATTAAGTGTATAAATACCCAGTGTAAGGAATCAATAAATTAGAACTGAGTGTAAGGGAGAACAGAAAAAAAAAAAACACCTGCAAAAACTGTTTTCTACATGACTTAAGGCCACCGCCAGAGACTATACGCTAAATTAAGAAAAGCTAACTAGGCTACCCCTCAGAGCACTTCTCAGGTCTATTGGTCCAAGCTACTGAAATAGAATAATAAACTGAGGGAAACTGTTTCTTATTGAAATAGAGAGATAAACTGAGGAAACTACTACTGATTGAAATAGAGAATATGTAAACTGATGGGGAAACTGTTTCTTCTTGCAATGACTGCTGTTCTTTGGCTTTGACTAGATATCACTGCTAAGGGAACTTAAGGCTGCTTATTTGTAATGGAAGTAGGAATAAGAAATGCTGGGGAATGCTGCCACACAGGGATGCTAATACACAGGGGAACTGCTACACAAGGGAACTGCTCTGGGGTTTACTCTGGGGTTTGCTTATTAATCCCTATTGATGGCTGATGGATCAGTATATCTTTCTAATCCCCCCCCCTTAATTCCTCCCTTCTCCAACCCTCTCCTCCCAGTTCTTCTTGAAGCCTTTGGCTTCTTCCCCCCCCCCCCACCCCCCAGTGAACTATAAAGATATTCTTTTCCTTTTCAAGTCAGGAGGTTTATTGGGATAACAGGATTGGAAACTGAGGTAAGAGGGATGAGGATTTCCCTAAATTACAAGGATAATTTTAGGAGGGTTTGAGGAAGTAATCCAGTCACAAACTGTGACTCTAAGACAGGGAGATGGAGGACAACAGCCTTTTAAAATCTTCTTTTTTCTTCTTCTTCTTCAAAAAGTCAGCAAGGTCTCTCAGCTTAATTTCTGAAGCCCCCCCCCCCCCCACACCAAGGGTCCTTCAGTCTGAGTCAACTCTCTCAAGAGAGAAAACAAAGTTCAAAGTCTCTCAGTTTCTCCTGGCTAGCTCAATTCTCAAAACAGATCACCAACTCAAAAGCCAAGTTTCTCCTTCTTGTCAACTTCAACTGTCCAAAACCAGAGAACCCCCAAAACCAAGTCAGCCCCACCAGGATCTTTCAGCCAGGTTCAACCTCCAGAGCGAATGACTCCAAGTCCTCTCCCCCTGGTCAGCTCAACTGCCAACCCCTGGGAACATTCCGTTTTGGAAACTCCTTCTTTTGATTGACAGATAGGTCTCCAGGTTAGGTCCCCAGTTCTTGCATTGTAGTTTACAAGTTCTCTCTTTCTCTAGCCTCTACCACACTACCTGAGTGCTCCCAACTTCTTTCCCCTTTCTGAATCCTCTTACCCTATTCCCTGCATCTTCTCTTCTCATCTGCCTCTGAATTCTCTGTGCTTTATACAGGTGTGATTGATGCATCCTCAATTTGGTGCCATAGTGAAGTTTTTCAGTAATATATAGAAAATGAGGCTTGTTTGTCATGGCCCAACTGGGTCCTTTTCATGATTCTTAAGGCATAAACCAGATACCTGGGATGGGACTTTGATAATAGCTGTGCCTACCACTGGCTAGCTTGGTGCCATGAATCTGCTAGTAGAAATGATTCTGGATAGGGAATTCCCATCATGGTTGGATTTAATAAGGCAGTGTAGAACAATTAATTTAGTTATTCCTTAGTTGATAGACATCTCCTTTGTTGTCAGTTCTTTGCTACTACAAAAAGGATTCCTATAATTATTTTGGTATATCTGATAATTTATCTCTCATGTCCTATATGCCTAGTACTGAAATCTCTGGGCCAAGGGAATATTTTTAGTCACTTTATTTATCTATTCCAAATTGCTTTCCAAAATTACTATATTAATATATAACTCTTTGGTAAAGATTTTGCTGTCTGTAAAAATGTTTTAGTTCCAGAGAAATTTTTTTTAATAATTAAGAATATTTCAAATTCTGAATTTTCAGTATATGGGTTTCTCATTTGTTGGCTTCTAAAAGATAAAGAACATCTGTATAATTCTAGCTATGCTGTTATTATTTTTCTGTATTCTATTATAATAAGCTTATCATGAGTTATGACAATTTCTAATGTTCAAAATTATATTTGTAGGTCCTATTTCTGAACAATTTGTGACTTCAGAATATAGGAAAATTAGGGACCAATTTTGGGAACAAAAATGAACAGTTATAGCATTGTTCCTAGGAGAACCTTACACATTCTAGACATATATCTACTATACCTATATTTGAATAGAAATGAGTTTTAAAAATAAGTATAATGAAAAATATTCTGGGAAAAATGTATCATGCTGAAAGCATAAGGGACCAATTCTATTCTAGTCTATTAGAATTGCCCTAATGGGAAAAAGTATATAATCATTACAATTGAACAGTAACAGTCCCCAATGCAAGGAATCTTCTATATCTTGAACTTCTTGAAGACTGCCAACAATAACATGCTTATAGGAGGAAATGAAAAATGCTATATATCATATAATCTTCCAATAGAAGTTGTTAAATATCATACAACTTTCCTATAGACTTCTTATATTCAGAGATTTCCCACCAAGCACATGCCATATGCTGTTGGATGAATGAATTAATGAAAACTAGATTTGATAATGTACTCCTTAATACTTCAATATTTATAATTAATGTATGATCAACTATAATTGACCTCTAATTGCATTTATGTGGACATTGCTTCTATAGGTGTGGGTAGTGAATGAATGATTTTTATTTTCTCATGAAGGCTACCTATTTTCCCCCAAATAAGCAAAAATAATTTTAAAAGGCATTAGAAAAATAAATAATTATTTTTTTAAATTAATGACTAGTATATAATGAAGAAAGCAGTATTTCAAAGAAATTCTTGAAAGTGATAATATTTTTAGAGATTCATTTTGACTCATTTTCTCTTTTTGCCAGATATTATATGTCAGTCAATATTTGAAAGCTGGTCTCCTTAACTCCATTTCCTTAAATCTACTTTTGCTGTTCTCCAGTCATTTTCATCATGTCCAACTCTTTTTAACCCCATTAGGAGTTATCTTGACAAATACACTGGGATTGTTTACCACTTCTTTTTAGAGTTCATTTTACAGATGAGGAAACCAAGGCAAAAGGTTAAATGACTTTTCCAGGGTCACATAGCTACTAAGTGTCTGAGGCTGGATTTGAACTCATATCTTCCTGACTCTAGGTCCAGCTCTCAATCCACTCAGTCATCTAGCTGCCTCTGGACCCCTAATATATTCATTCTTTCATTCAGCAAGCAAGAAAAAAAATCAAGAAAGCAAGCATATTTTAAGAACTAACTACATGCCAGATCTAGGCTATGTTAAGAACTAGAGGAATAGAAAGCCAGAAAGGAAACTCCTTGCCAGATGTATGCTAGAGTCAGCTTAAACCATCTCCTAAGAACCAGCGGTTTAGTTTTCAGTGTGAGAGCATTTACACCTCAGAAAATTAGCAAATGTTACAAATTTGGGCTTAATTTGTTTTCTTGATAATTTCTAGATTCAAGAAATGATGGAGAAAATATTAATAATCTAAATTAAATTGAAGTTGTATCATGCATAGTTGTTCCTTGTCCTCAAGAAAATTGAATTCCATTGGGGGAAAAACATGTACACATTTAAATAAAACATAAAACAAATGCAAATGAATAGAGCAGGGTCTGATATATCTATCCAACTATCTATCTATATATATACATATATATATGTGTGTGTTTTTGTGCGTGTATATGTGTGTGTATAATATATATCCATAAATAGACATATAATTTCCTTCATGTAAAACTATTTGTTCATGCCCTGAATTCAGTAAAATTATTCAATTGATCATCAAACACTTATAAATACCTACTGTTGTAGGTTTTTTTGTTTTTGTTCATTTTAGAAGAGGACCAATGACATGAGAGGGTGATGTCTTGATTTGCTGGTGAATTGGATTTAAGTGAGACAGAGTCGCATCAAGTCATCAGCCTTGCTCTTTCTTCTAGTCTTTAAAGTCCAGGAGCAGGACAAAAGTCAAGGTGACTGGCAATGACTTAGGAGGCAGTGGATGACATTGGCATTTTAGATGACTCATCAAGCTCTAAGTCCTTCATAGCACAAGCTTCAGTTGTCTTCATGGTAGTTGGAACAAATTGTTTTCCTGTTCATTCTTTGGTCTTCACATAATTGAGGTACATACTCCCCAACTCACTAATGGTCTTGTGTGTGGCCCATCTGTTACCCTCAACTTGGTTTAGCCCATCTTCCTCAATGGTTTCCTTGAGTGTGCCCACTGCACCAGCTACAGTTTCTTGGAGCCACAGGTGAGAGTTGAGTGCCTAGTGGACACCAACAGTGGATGAGAGTTTTGGCGAGCCCTCCCACCAAAGATGCTTGTCCTCTTGAAATACTCACACACCCCAGTTAGGCATGGTGTTATGCTTTAGGTATCTACATGAACAAATAATATTAAAGAATTCTTGCTTAGAGGACTTTAAATTTGAACAGGAGAGGCAATATATTCATAGATGAGAATATCCAAAATACATACCAGGTATTTTGGAGGGAGAAAGGCCCTAGTAATTCAGGGTAGGTGCAAAGGATAAAGGATGGTCTCTTGTAAGAAGTAGGACTGAAACTGAGCTCAGAAGGAAAGTAAGGATTCTACAAGACAGAGCTGACAAGTAAGTCCACTGTGGGCAGGAGGGACAGCCTAAACTGAGGCACAGATTTAAGAGATGAAGTGCCCTTTTAGAGTAATGGTAAAAAGACCAGTTTGGAAGGATTCTAGAATATGTGAAGGGAGATCATTTATAATAAGACCAAAAAGGTAGGTTGGAGCCAAATTGTGATATATTTGATGATAATCAGTAAGCAATCACCTCCTTTTGTGTGCATATGTGCCTTTTAATTAGGAGGTTCTGCCCCTGACAAGGGAGAGTAGAATATTATCTCTGTGCACAGTAAGCTCTGTTTTCTGACTGCTGACTCCTCTCTACCTTTTTGGCAATCTGTATGCTGCCTGTTTGGCATCCTTTAGGAGTTGGAACAGCCAAATGCTGCCCTTGGAAACTTGCATACATTTTCTAATGAAGAGTCAGACCAGAATATGGTCTCAAAAGTTAATTTGGGAAAGATGAATTTTAAAAGTAATCATTTTATGAGTTCTTTGCAATATGATGGTAGAGATTTTTGTTGCCTTGGTGGCTTTTTCAGCCTTCCTGAGGTGGCAACAAAATAAGGTTTTAATGTCAGTAAAACTAAAATAGAAATTAGACTGTTTAACAGGGGTTCCACTAATATCTCTTTCAATGCTTCATTCTGTCAGAAATGTGACCTTGTGTTCCTGAAGGCTGCATCAATGAAGCATATATAACCTCTGAAAGGTCTTAACAAGCATAGCCCAGTTAAGTTTGAAACATGTCATCACCTGGTTAGCCAGTCAAAACCATATTAAAGACTCTACTAGGCGCTGAGAATACAAAGACAATAGCCTTCAAGGAGTTTACATTCTAATGGAGGAGGCAACAGGAACATATAGAGGCATGTATAATATAGATGGATGTGGACAGAGAAAAAGAGTCAGAGACAGAGAGAAAAAGAGAGAGAGAGAGAGAGAGAGAGAGGAGAGAGAGAGAGAGAGAGAGAGAGAGAGAGACAGAGAGAGAGAGAGAGAGAGAGAGATGGATAGATGAATAAATAGATATAGATATCTCCAAACCTAAAGACACAAGGTAAGTTTGGAGGTAAAGATACAAACATCTCGGGGTAGGATAGGTGTGTATATTGAAAATCTGTTACCCTAAAAAAAGAACTACATTTCCCAGGAGCCCACTGGCTTCCTGTTGTTTTGTACTTCCTGTAGACAGAGGATATTAATGAGTGGGCGTTCCTCTTGGGTCTTTTTCTTGGGCTTGCAGCCAGCATGGTGACTATGGTAAGCTAAGCATGGGCATTTTGAAATGGCTCATCAGCCATGGTCACATGTTCTTTATTTTGTATCCTCTTTATTCCTTGATTCTAATGATCATTAATAAAACTCCTGAAATATAACATTTTTATTATTTGACATTAATTTTAATTTTTACAGCTGACAAGGAAAGGATTAAAGGAGGATCTTTCACAGTCTTGAAGGGAACCAGAGTTCTTAAGAGGCACAGAAACAAACCACCAAAACATATAAAAACAACTTACTAAGGCCTAGAGGGATATTGACCTTCCTTACTGGAGGAAGAACACTAACTTAAACAATCACAAAAACTTGAAACATTGATCATTAAATTAAATGAATCAACCCTAGAATTAATCAAGATCACATTTATTAAATGCAATTAAACTATCTGATCTAGCAGTCTTTGTTTGTTCTTATATAAAAAAGTTTCATTCTTTGCTGTTGTATTTGAAAGAGCAGTTCAGTTGAGGTTCAGTTAAAATAAACGTGATGGCAGGTTTGGGTGATGATGTGCCTTCTCTCTTCTCTTTGGAGGTGGATAGCCCCTTGAAAGGAAGGACGGAAGGAAGGAAGGAAGGAAGGAAGGAAGGAAGGAAGGAAGGAAGGAAGGAAGGAAGGAAGGAAGGAAGGAAGGAAGGAAGGAAGGTAGAGAGAGGGAGAAAAAAGGAAAGGGGGAGGAAGAAAAGAAAGAAAGAAGCAATTATTAGGTGGCTTCTATGTCCCAATCACTGTACTAAATACCTTACAAATATGTTCTTATCTGATCCTCAAAACAATCCTTGGAGGTAGGTCTTATCATTAGTCCTTTTTTACAGTTAAGAAAACTGAAGCAGGCAGAGCCTTAGGAACTTATCCTGGGTCATGCAACTAGTCTGAATCCACATTTAAATAAACATGGGTCCCCCTGACTCCTAGGCCCAGTGCTCTGTACGTAGTGCTGCCCATCTAGCTTCATTCTTATCAAAGAAGACTAGTTATAATTTCACTGACACACTGAAAAGGCAATGACTTCCTGATGCATCTGATCTATGTAGAAACTAATCTAGCTATTAAGGTCAAAGGGCATTATTCTTCCTCAAATAGAACTTTTCTCTGTTTTATATAGATGAGATATTTTGGATTTCTACTTCACATTGCTGAAACCTCCACAACATACTTCTCTTTCATTCCCTATCTGAATGTAGAAGTGCAAAAGACAAAATTAATACATTTTCAGAGGGAAACAGAATTTGGAGCCCATTTATCAGTTATTCCATAGGGGAAAAGATAGAATTTATCAGCCCTGAACTTTCTATTTTCAGAAATGATCGTTTTGTCCCCTTGTAAAGTTGAGAGAAGAGAATTTAAAGGATTACCTTTTGATATTTCATGGCCACTTCAATTTGATACCTGTCAGCCTAGAATTTACTTTGGAAACTTGAGTTTTGCATATTGGCCTTTAGTGGATTTATTTTTATATTTGAACGAAGACAGCACCTCAACATAGTTGGCATTAAACAAATTCTCAATTGCTTCATTTCGTCCATTTATCTGCTACAAATTCAGTAAAACCTGGCCATAAATTAAGTTTAAGAGAATTATAAAATGGTTGAACCAAGATTTCTATTTTAGTTTAATATTTTACTTCTGATCTAACCATTTCACCTTCATTTTTTCACTCATCTTATGAATAAGTGAATGAATAAAGAAAACATTAATTAAATACTTTCTATGTGTAGAGTAAATGGCCAAGTACTAGGTTTAAAAATAGAAAAGCTAGATAGCCCTCTTTTCCAGAGAGCTTATATTCCAATGATGGAGACAACACAAATGGGAAATTCTAACTGCAAGTCAGATGAGAGAATCTGCAGGATCTTTTGGATGTAGTGACATAACATGAGGTCATATTTCTTTAATATTATTTCGGCTCAAAAAATCATATCAGTTGCTGATATTGAAGCATTTGACAATACCAAAGAAATTGATTATAAGAACTTTATTTTCTAGATCTTCAGCAGCACTTGCTGGAGAAGTGACCAGACTATATCTCTTCAGGGGTTGCTTTCCAGAACAAGGGCTAAAAGGCATTGATCTGGAAGCACTGCTTTTCCATCTCTGTGTGTGTGTGTGAGAGAGATAATAATTTGAAAAAATATCATTTTTATTTTTTTCAAGATTGCCTGTCAATGCAATTTTTAATAATTATTTTCTGACATTTTTCATTTCATATTTTCTCTCTCCCTCCCATTCCCTTCCTCCTCCCCAAAAAGTCAGGTAATATGATATAGAATGTATCTATTTAATTTCCATGTTTGCCATGTAGTAAAACAAGATGCATATTGCTTATACGAGCATTACTTTTCCTAAGGCTCTTGCGTTCAAATTTGGGAGCTGTCTCTATTGAGGTCTGAGGAGAGATAATGGTCAAGGTGTTGTTAGCATCCTGACTTCCCTGGCACATCCTGTCTACTGTCACACCCATGGCTTCAGCTTTAGCTAGTCCCACTTGCCTATCCTATGGAGGGGCAGTTGCTTGCCATTTGGAAGTAATGGCTGGCCCCTTCTCCAAGGGCATGGTTTTCTGAATTTGGTCATGAGGGCTGGGCTGAAAGCGTAACTGGTGGTCTGACTGGCAGAGGTGGGGAAAGCTCTTCCACTCATAGAGCCCCTGTGATCAGCCTCCTATCAGTAGCAATTGGTCAGCAAACAGGTGGTGATGACAAGGAAAGTAGGATTTTCCTCCACAATAATTTCTCCCTAAAGCAGTTAGATGGAATGGCTCCAAAAGCAAATGTGATGCTTTTAGAGACATTGCTTTCCTAAGGTGCTTGGCCTCAGAATCCTGGGAGATCTACATCAGGATATGAGGGAAGAAGGTGGCCAAGAGGGTGGTGTTTGTGGTTAGATTTTATTGGCACTAGCTATATGATTCTGGAAAAATGACTTTATCCATAATAATCTAAGTCTATAAATCTGGGAAATGGGGAGAATAATCACATGTATTTCACAGGATTGTTGTGAGGATCAAATGAAATAGCAAGTAAATTGCTTTGCAAACTTAAAGTGCTAATTAACTCCTACTTATTATTAATTATTAGTATTATCACTTAGCTTTTTGGTCAAGGTTGGAAATGGAAACAGAGAGAAAGACAAAAATCACAGGACAGAAAATCTATAATTCTGATACCTTGTGACACTAACTTCTCTGTTTTTTCCCCCTTTTTTTTATAATTTTGCCCCTTCTTTCACTAAAAAAAAAACTATGTTTTTCTTCTTAAATCTCATTGTGCTACAATATTCTCCCTTTGGACAATATTTTTCCTTTTCATTTATTTAATGTTTTCATAGTAAAGTGTTTGTGTCATCAGGCAATCTGATTTAATTTTCTAAAAATGTAGACAGAATGCCAGAGCAATGTCCAGAGAGTGGGACAGGATGCCAGAGATCCGTTTCTGAGTAGAAAGGAGTATTGATTGGGTCAGGAGGCTAACAGGAGGAGAGCAGTAAACTCTTCTTAGGATTAACTGATGTGTGTGTATGGAGGTGGAGGTGGTGAGGAGGTGGAGGTGGTGAGAAGGCGGAGTGAGCCCCTTCTGTGGTTTTAATGAGTTTTAAAGATCTGTGAGAAAGGAGATAATAATTTTGGAATTTCTTAATACTATGATAGATCCAAGTTTTCATTAATCTATAGCTTTGGTTGGTGTCAACTTCACAGAAAATGATGTTCTCCCAGAAAACGCTAGTCATTTCTCATCTAATCAAGTGTTGAGTGCTCAGTACCTTCCTAGCTCCTTTGGTCTCATCTCAATACCTCCCAAAGCCTTCCTTTAAAGAGAGAGAAATTGGGGGGCAGCTGGGTTGCTCAGTGGATTGAGAACCAGGCCTAGAGATGGGAGGTCCTAGGTACAAATTTGGCCTCAGACACTTTCTAGCTGTTGTCCTGGACAAGTCACTTAGCCCCCTTGCCTAGCCCTTACTGCTCTTCTGTCTTGGAACCAATACACAGTATTGGTTCCAAGACAGAAGGTAAAGGTTTGAGAGAGAGAGAGAGAGAGAGAGAGAGAGAGAGAGAGAGAGAGAGAGAGAGAGAGAGAGAGAGAGAGAGAGAGAGAGACAGAGAGAGAGAGAGAGAGACAGAGAGAGAGAGAGAGAGAGAGAGAGAGAGAGAGAGAGAGAGAGAGAGAGAGAGAGAGAGAGAGAGAAATTGGACTTTCATGCCATTCTACTTCTTATGCAACTTTGCATTGTTTCAACTCCATGGAACAAGACTATAACTGACTTGAGGGCAGGACCTGCCTTTCTTCTTCTCATTTGTATACCCAACTATCATCATGGCACCTGACACATAGGTGGTACTTAATAATTGTTTATTGAGTTAAATTTAAATTGAATGATGTCCTTTATTTTTCATTCTTGTTTCCAATGTTTTGTCAGGAATGATCCAAAGATGTTCTATTTAACTTCTACAGAACAATTCAAAAACAAAATATATGATGTCCATCTGAATAAAAAACATAAGCACAATTAAGCCTATTCTTTTCATTGACTTCACATTACTATTTATTCTTTTATTCAATAGACATTGAGTAAATAATTAGTGCTCCCTCTGCATTGTCCTGTGACATGCAGGCAATACCAAAAAACTACCAAAATAATTATCACCTGACCCAAAATTCACTTTTCTCCTTTTATCTACTATATAACAGGTGTTTAGTAAATGCTCACTGAGTTGAATAGCTTCCTCCTTTTGCTACATGACCCAGCCTACTCATTGTTCTAGTGAAACAAAGACAAAAATATATCTTTTACTGTACTTCTTGAGCAAAAGTTGTTATTACAAATGTACTGCCACCTGCTTGTGCCATCTGTATATCTTTCCAATAAAATGTTAAAGAAGAGGGAAAATAACAAAAATCCATCCACTAGAATTTTTTTTTCAAAATCTATTCATTATCTACAGGTATTTATCCTCAGAAGCAATTTTCATAGCATAAGATAAAACTAAATGGATTTCTGTTTCTTTGGTCATCAGCTTGTTTTTCATTAATGGAACAATAATTGTTTGTCACTCTATGAGATATGCAATACTAAAATAAAGAATACACAATACCTGCCCACAATGTGTTATCAAAATAATAGCTTTTTTATGACCGTTCTATCTTCTGCTTCCTTATGTTTGGCTCTTTTCCATACTACCCTCCATACCTACAATGCTCTTCCTTATCGCTTTTACCACTCGGAACCCATATTTCCCTTCAGGGCTACACTTAAATGCCATATTTTATATGAAGCTTATGCTCATTCCTTACTTAGTACTAGCTCCCTTCATTTCAACTTATCATATGCAGATGTGTCTGTTTATGTATTATATCCTCCCAGGAGAACATATGTTCCTTAAAACAGGAAATAATCACCCATTCATTCATTTGTTCATTCTTCATATTTTTATTCATTCATTGATTTGTATCTTCATTCATTCATTCATTCACTTGCTTGCTTAATGTTTTGCCCGAACATAGTAGATACTTAATGAATCCTTGTTGGTTTGGATGACCTTTTTGAAATTTTCCTATTCTGGATTTTACATTCTCCCATCAGAAAAACACAGTAATCAGTTTTCTTTTTTGGTTAAAACTGAATATAAATTTTAAGGTGAAAGTTAAAGAGAATTAAAGATTATACTAAATGAATCTTGTTTTCCAGATTATTTTCCTAAGGTCTTGTTGAATTGCCATAACTAGTTTATTTGAGAGTCAAATACATTAATCATTCTTTAATAATTTAATGTTTTAAAATATTTCTTTATGTGATTTCATTGTTTTTTCCTATATAGTATAATTATAGTATATAGTATCTTTATAACAATTTTATGTCTAATATTAGTAAATATTTAAGCAACTTAAAACTTATGATAGATCAGGACCTTTTTTATTTCCATAAATTAAAGTTATGTTTTCTCTTTTATTCTCTTTGGCTTGGAATTTTCAATTTCATGCTGTTTTCATATCCAGAAATCTAAAAATTCATTCAGCACTTTCAAGTCTCATCTAGTGATTTTCCAGTGTTAATAGTATTTTCAGGTCTTCAATTCCTTCCCTATTTGCTCTTCTGTGAATTTTAGTAATGATATTTTCTGAGTTATGGTGTAAGAAGCTGTGTGAAATATGAAAAGAACAGTGGATTTGGACTAAAAAAACAATGTGATCTGGGGAAGGTCCTTTAAATTAAATTTCTTAAATTAAATCAATTTCTTTTTCTTTAAAATAATAATAATAATGTTTCCTCAAAGGGTTTTTGTGAAGATCAAAGGAAGGCAAAGTACTTTGTAAATCTTACTGCGTGTTTTATTGTTGCACTGTGATCATGATTATGATTTAATATATGTAAATTGTGATTTAGTCTAAATCATTATTTAGATGAAAAAGAAAGTGATATTTCAATTTCATATAACAATCTATTACTTCAGACCTGATACTAAGTACTGTTAGCATTTTGTATTTTTTTACTTGAACATATATTTTCAGTGAAACTCATGGGAATTTTGTATGATTATATATAGTAGAGAAATGTGAGAGAATGGTGGGGTCAAACCAATACTATAAATCGATTTACCAATTTTTAAGTTCTCTTCAGAGTATACCATTATTAAGTCATTTTTCAATAGTATTCAGTGCCTTATGTCCCCATGTGCAATTTTCTTGGTAGGGATATTAAAATGATTTGCAATTTTCTTCTGCAACTCATTTTACAGATGAGGGAACAGAGACAAAGTGAAGTGACTTGCCCAGGGTCACACAGCTAGTAGGAATCTGAGGCCAGATTTGAACTCAGGAAGATTAATCTTCCAGACTCTAGACCTGATAGTCTATGTACTGTACCCTGTAGTTGCCTCACAGGTGAATGGTCTAAAGGCCACTGGGAACTTTCTACTGGATTTGGAATTTCTCAGACCTGGAGGAAATTACTTATGAGCTCTTTTTATATGGAGAATCAATAAACATAGAAGATGGTCAAGGAAAGTTGTGCTCACTTATAACTCTGCTCAGTAACAGTAATTCTTGATTTAAATCCTCAGGATCTCAGTCATCAAATATCCTGGATGAGGAACCTCTCTCCCTCCTGGGACAGACAGCCAATGAAGAAACAAGAGCCATGAAATAAAAGTGCCCTACGTGAGAAATAATGAGAAGGCCAATTTGTCTGGAGCTTAGGGTGTATGGATGGGAATAATGAGTAATGATTTTGAAAAGTTAGGAAAGGACTGATTTGTAAAGGTCATTAAATGCCAGAGCAATTTATATTTGATATAAAATGTAATAAGGATCTATCAGATTTTATTGAGTATGGTTATGCCTGTGCTTTAGGAGTATTATTTTGGCTTCTCTGCATGATGGACTGGAGAGTAGAACAGCTTAAGGCAGGAAGACCTATTAAGAGGTTATTTGAATAATTCAAGTAAAAAGTGATGTAATATAGGATGGTGTCCTCCTATGGTCAAATAAAGGAGATTGACTCATTTGAATGAATTTGATATACTTGTACCATATTTTTGTTGAATATCCTTCCTTTACCATGGCTTATAAAGTTCCTTTTTTAAACTTTTGAATGACCTGCAATTTTCTCATTTTGTTACACTATCAGACCAAACTACCAGAGGAATGGCCATAGATTTCACTCAGCCTAGAAAACCACAAAACATAAAAATAATCTCTTAGTGAATAATAAGTATATTATTTACTAATTCATAATTTCATGAGTAAAATATGAAGGTGAAAGTCTTCCAACGACTTCCACAGTATTGACTGTTCCCATCTTTTGTCCTCTTTGCCAATTTGCTAGGTATGAATTGAAACCAGGGGTTTTTAGATTTGTATTTCTTTTATAATTATTGAGTTGAAACATTATTTCACATGGTTGTAAATAGTTTGCAATTATTCTTCTAAGTTCATATCTTTTGATTTCTCTTCTCTTATACATTTCTTTTTATTTTCTGTGTCTTGGACACTACTAACACTTTTCAGAAACATTTGGTCATTATTTACTTCTCTATCTCTTCATTAACTCTCTCTTAAGTAATATGTTCTAGAATTTTGCCAGGAATTAAAATCAAGCTAATCAAGATAGTCTGCCAACTCAGTCAATCAACAAAATTTTATTAAGCTCTTACCAAGTGGCCGAGACTGTTAGATGCTGTGGATACAACAAGTATACAAAATTAAATACTTCTTACTACCAAAGAGCCGGTATTCTAATGGGAGAGACAAATGCATATTAATATATGTAAAGTGCATAAAAACAAATCATATACAAAGTAGTTAAATATAAGGTAATTTAAGAGGACTACACTGGTCATTACTTTGATCAGGAAAGGAATCATTCATAGTACCTGAATTGTCTTAAAGACTATGAACCAGAGGTAAAAAAAAGTATATTTAGAGGCATAGAGGACATTCAAGGTGAAGGTGTGGAGATGAGAAATGAAGTATCACCATGATGAATAGACATGATCTTTTAACTGAGAAGTTAAATAGCAAATTTTTTTTAATTTTTCCTAAAAGTCATTAAGACAACATTTGCCTTTATCTAATCCTATAGTACTTTTTTTCTGTCAGAATATTTCAAAGATATCTAACTGTGGTTCAAAAGTTATACCCACAATTTATTTCAATAACCAAGCATATAATTTACCTTGGTCCAATAACCTGAACTCAATGAAGGCAGTTGTATGTTCTCAGAGCTTCAACTTCTTGTACATTTTTATTATTTTCTTTCCAGCCCAAAGATCATTTTTCTTAGTAGAAAAAAAAAGAAATGAGAGTTGATCAAAATTTAAGTAGCTTTGCTTTTCTATTGTGAGTTGGGTATATCCTCAAATGGAATTAGATATTCCCTGTCTCTAAGCTAGATGAAATAAAGAAGACATTTATTGATGAGGTTATTGAGGTCAGCAGTTCTTTAGAATTGAATCAGAACCAAAACCAAACAATTCACTTTGAATTAGTATGAGCTACATTAACCTGCAGGTCCTCTTTGCCCTTTGATTGGTCAGACACCAAGTGTGATTTCAAGTAATTGTTCATGGTAAACAATAAGAAAGTCAATTGGAACTCCAATATGCCTGTCTATTCTACACAGTACAAGAGGACCTTGTTTTCTGGGGATTCAACACATAGTAATTCAGATATGAATGGTTGGTAATTAATAAAATGAAGGTAGAAAAATAGGTAAAATAAAAATTTTAATTACACGCTAAATTTGCATCATTTTCCCAAGCAGCTCTGTGTGGTGTAATTCTCTCAGCAATTTGCCCAATCATGCTCATTCTCACTTTGATGCATGTTAGTGTGAGCCCATTATATTGTTTTGCACCAAATATTAGCTCCCCCATCAGTCTTTGCCCAGAGTTCTCCCTTGTAGCAAGTTATGTCTATATCAGAACAGTGTTTCTCTTTGTTTCTTTAGCACTATTTAGTTATTAATAGTGGGCCTAAAGTAAAAAAATGTATTGATGATAGTGGCTAAAAGGCCTGAGAAAAGTGACAAAGTGCCTAGGGTATAACAAGAAATACTTGTTAAATAATGGGATTCATTATTCGTCATGACTGCCAACTTACACAATGGATTGGTCCCATAACATGAGGTCCTACTATATGTTATTATGCAAATTCCTCTTAGACTATTGAGGAAGACATTTCATGGCTATATAAAATTCTTCATTAAAAGATCTTCCCTTATTGAAGACCACCCTAAGCCTTGAATTATGAGGATAGTATTATATTAAGACTCTGATGTACTGGTGTAGCCTGACAAATTATAGGAAAACATTTTGTAAAATATCAACAAGTTTCCATGTAGATTTTTATAGACTTTTAAAAAATATTTTCATCATCATAATAACTTGATATGGTAATATAGATATTATGTGCATTCTAAAGAGAAAGAAGTGTCAGAGGAGGTTAGTCCATGGCCCACCAAGAATGCTATTTCTATACCATTACAAAAATCAAGCCAAATTATGGTTAATTCAATATATAAGTATGTTTTTACATGCATTTTTAATAAAGGAGTTGACTCAGCTTTTCTGTTGATTAAATTTATCTTCCCAAGTTGGATATAACAAATGGTTATGCTACCTGTTTTTATTTATTTATTTATTTATTTATTTATTTATTTATTTTAAACCCTTACCTTCCGTCTTGGAGTCAATACTGTGTATTGGCTCCAAGGCAGAAGAGTGGTAAGGGCTAGGCAATGGGGGTCAAGTGACTTGCCCAGGGTCACACAGCTGGGAAGTGGCTGAAGCCAGATTTGAACCCAGGACCTCCCCTCTCTAGGACTGGTTCTCAATCCACTGTGCTACCCAGCTGCCCCCGCTACCTGTTTTTTTTAAAGAGATTTAACTTTTTTTCTCAAGATCACAGAGAAACAAAATTTTAAATCCATTGACAATGACTTAATATCTTAGTATTATTAACTGTATTTCCTAAGCACTTTGTCTTCCACTTTTCTGTAACCAAATTGCCTCATGTCCACAAACTTAGAGAATGCTGATAGAATTTATATTAATTTCATATATGTCATGCCTTCCCCAAACCAAAAGCCATTTCATTCTGTTTTAATATAATTCCCATATATCCATTATAATTCATATTCTCTATAGTTCATAGCATGATAAATAAACTGTGGAAATATAAAAACCAAAGGAAATTCTGATTTCATTGAAAATCAGAGCTTGAAACTGCTCATATATCAAACTGAAAAGGGATAATCTATGTGATTTCACAGGCAATCAAAGGAATTGGAAAATAATGTCTTTAATAAAATAAAAATGTCAATAATATGGCCAATGCATTAAATTTTTAAATATTTCACAAATGATTGCAAAGCCAATTAGCTTCAAATTTGTTTTCCTTTTTGAAGCTTGAGAAAATAGTGGGCTATATAGTAGTTAACCATTCTGAACCTGGAATTAGAGGACTTGGGGTCAACTCCTACATCTGTTGTTTTCTATCCCTTGCCATTCTGGGTCTCAATAGTGCATCTGTAAAATGAAAGGGTTGTACCAAGAAGATGGGCTCAGAAGCGCCTTGAAATGTTGATCTATTATCCTGGTATTTTAATAACATGTCCTCTGCACTCTTCCTAAATATTGGCTATGTATAAAATGAGATTTTTGAGAAAGAAAAGGAAACCACAGTAGCCTGAGTAGTTAAAGTGATGTAGACAAATATTTTTGAAGTACAAAAGTATAGATAACACTAGTAATTTTGTTAGATGTGACACCTTCCATATGATATTTTGATAAATTGTATTCAGTGAAGGATTAAGATGAAACAATGATAAAACCAGTTCAAGAGTTCCCAGGTCCTCTACCAATCCCATGTCATATGCTATTAGACACTTACCTGCCATTTCATGCTAGTATAGGAGAAGCTTGTTTTAAAAATCATTGCTTTCATTGAGTGAATGGTCAAATGATATTTAAATAGGGCTTCAGGACTTTAAAGTAGAATCTGGTTATTCTTTATTTGTAAGACTGCTGTAATCCTCTTCCTGCTCCCTTGATTCAGTATCATTAAAATATAACTTGAGGTTTTCTGCCAGTGTGTCTTTTCTCATGACCAGGAGAAGGTACATTAACTTATGTTCCACAGTTTTTAAGACATTCTTCTTCTGACATCAACCATGGTGAGGTAGATAGGATAAGTATTATGGCATTTATTTTATAGAGGAGGGAATGAGCATTTTATTAAGTACCTACAATGAGCCAAGTACTTTATAAACATTTTGTACTTGTTTACTTCCAACAAACTTTGGAGGTAAATGCTCTTACTATTTCCATTTTATAAAGGTAGCTAGAGATTAAGTAACTTGCCTACACAAGGAGCAAATTGTCTGAGGTCAGACTTAAACTCAGTTCTTCCTGATTCCAGACTCAGTCCTCTATCCACCGAGCCATCTAGCTACCTCCTGAAAGTAATATCCTTATGTTCATTTGCTAGTACCACCTAAGGCCTTTGACAACTAATCTTTCTTATAGAGGATAATATCCTTTTGTCCAGCTGTCTGTTCTCATTTAAGCTCCTTGAGGGAAAGGACTATTTTGTTTGGGTCACTGTATCTCCAAGGTCAAGTTAATTTACTTACCCAAAGTCACAAGACTAGTAGGTACTTAATAAAACTGTGCTAGATTGATCTACAGAAGAGAAATTGCATCTCAAGAAGTTAACTACTTACCCATGGTCACAATAAAAGCCAATATCAAAGGAGAGACTGAAACCCAACGTTTAAAGACTCCAAATGCATGGTTCTTTGACTTCAATGAAAGTGAGTCACCCTGCCCATCATAAACACTATCTGACTTTCTTTTCACTTATTCAAAACCCATCCACTATGGAGCCCCACTCTGTTCAACTTTGTCATGAAGTCATCAAAGACAGCTCCAGCCCACACTTATCTTTCTTTCATCAATTCAACATCAACATCTCCCAATTAAAGATGTGCTTGTTCTTTAAACATTTTCCCACATTAATTCTATTTCTCTAGTTAGAATATGAATTTGAAGAGAACAGGTGTGCTTCATTTTTCTTTTATAGCTATTCAATAAAACAATAGTAGCTATAGCTATTATTTGTAGGCATAAAGAATATCTCTCCTTCCCCTCCAATTCAAAGTGATGCTGAAAACAATTTCAATTGAGTTTGGGGAAGGGGTCAAGATAATTAAAGGATGAAAAATATCTTCTTATGGCTATCTTATATATTCAAAGATATCATCCATATACAACAAATTTTCAATGAAATCAATATTCACAGTCACTCTACCTTTTTTTTATTTTTTTTGTGCATGCATTTTGCCCTAAATTATTTGGAAAACCAAAAAGTTATGCTTGAAATAGGTAAATTAAGAATACTTTGATATTCTACTTTATTTTGATGTAGGGAGATTTTGCCAATTAAAGGCAGAACATAAAGTTTAGTAGAGTACAGGAAAAAGATTAGACAACAATAGGACTAAAGATGACCAGGGAAGTCCAGGCAGAAAGAAAGAGGGTAAAGATTAACATAAAAATGAAATTATAATAGCAGTAAAAAGAAAATTTGGTTTGAGAAATACTTTGGGGCTGAAAAAAATAATGCAGTTCAAAATAAGAGAGCTCTTTAATATTTTTATTACTTTAGTTGTTTTCTCTTGAGATATTTTCTTTCTAAAAGACTTTAAAATAGCTCCCTTTGTACGTGTGTATAAACGCATACAGGTGTACATATCTTTAACCGTTTTAATTTTTCCAGTCTTTTGTTCAAGGCACCAGACATCAATGAGCACATCTGTTCCTTAATGCTATTTTTCAGAATTCATACTTTTTCAATTCTGAGCTTTCTTAAGAACTAAACATGAGTTTGACAAATAATGAAGAATCTATATTGGATGGGGAAAGAATTAAATGAGGAAAGAAAAGTTACCTCCTGTTCTTTCTGGTTTCTGAGATTCTGATTTTGTAAATACCCATATGTTCCATCTTTTCTATAGAGAAGGACACAAGTTAATAAGTATGTTTCTTTTTTCCAGTTCTTAATATATTTTTTCTGTAAATTTGTTTTACAAGTGAGTTGATTTTTTTAAAAGGCAATTCATCCACACATGTTGCATGAGTAATCCCCAAAAGTCTTACAAAGAAGAAATAATAAGCATGTTAAAAAGCATATAAGCAATTATTTTTGTAATTGTTCACTTTTATTTTCCTTAGTGATGAAAAAAAAAAAAAGACTAGCTCTACACGCTTATCTCTAGGGAAACCATCAGATTTTCCTAATAACAAAACATCTAGTGTCTCAGTCTTGTCTCCTCAAGTTCCTTCCAAGTTGGATTTAAAGATACCCGGGCAATTCCCATCTTGATCTTGTGACAATTTGTGCAGGAATCCTCCCAACTGAATGTCCATCCCCATCCCTTCAACAGTCTCAGATCCTAGAATCCTGTCTATAGCCACCCTGATGGATCTTTGTAAAACTCAATATTGGTCTGGCTTGCACTTTAATCCTCTGGTACAGACTAGTACATTGCAAAGGTTTATAATTTCTTGCGGGTGGGGTGGAGGGAGTAGGTAACGGGGGTGGAGATGAATACATTCTGACCATGAATCTTTGCGATTCAGAAACTTTCCTGGGGGGGGGGGGGGCGGTGAGAAGGGGAATGGGGAAGTGTGGATATAGGAAAGTGGAAAGGAGGAGGGGGACACAGGATCGTTGAGGGTGAGAACCGCAGCAGCAGCACACAGCAGGCAGGAGGGGTGCTGGGGAGGAGGGAAAGGAAAGCTGGAGTATCCCTCTTCGAACCAGCTAGAGATCCAGATGTTTGCAGACTGGAGCAGAGCTTCTCCCATCCCCCAACCCTCCCCCGAACCTGGACGCTGCAGCCCCTGAAGCTGCTCCTCTAGGCTGAGGAGTCCTCCCAAGTGCCACCTCCCAGGGTTATTTGCAGAATCTCTGTCTCTACTTGAGCCATTTCTCCCGCCTCCATACATACCTGTTTTCGAAGGCTCTGAAGGCTCTAGGAACCTGGTGCCTCTTCCAAGATGTTTTCCTACTCCTTGTTTTCTGTCGATGCTGCTTTTCTGCTGCTGCTGTTGCTGCTGCTGCTCCAGCACTCTCTACCACCACCACCACCTTCAGCTGCTCTCCGGCTAGGCTCCTAGATCTCTACGCTGGCTCTCTGCTGTCACCATGGCCCAGCCTTGGAAGAAGAGAATGAAGACAAATGCAGCTTCCCTGCCTGGCTTCCTCTGGCCCAGGGTCTTATTATCCACGAGGTGACCAGAGTGGATGTTTTTAATCCTGCAGCCGCAGGAGTAACCTAAGTGAGCCCGTGACTGCGAATCCACGGACATATCCGGGGACAAGTGATGAGAATCTCCGAAGACTCCTTCTGCACCGTCCTAGCTTCCTTTTCTTCTTCCTCTTCTGGATTTGTTTATATAGCATCCTAACTGGGAGGGATTTCCCATCCCCCTTCCCTTTTCTCATTTCACCTCCGCCTCCCACCCACCCCCCCTTCCCCCACCAGGGCTTAGAGCTTTTGCACGTGTTAGACACCCTCTGACATCTCAGCTGAAAAGAGGCATCAGGGAGAGAGGGAAAGAGGAGGTTGGGGAGAAGAGGGCAACATATCTTCCTTTCTCTCTAGCATCTTCCAAGTCTTCCTTCCACGTTAGAAGAGTTCCTTTTTACCCTTTCTGCATTTTAAAGGGGGAGGAGAGAGTCAGAGTTTCGGGGGACAAGGGAAGAGGTGAGGTGTAATGAAAGGTCCTTGCCGCTGCTGCTCCAGCTGCTGCTGCTCCTGCTGCTGCTGCTACCGCGCTCAGTATGTTTCTCTATGTTTGATAGTTTCCAGAGAAGCATGGTAACATGAATAGTCACTGAGGGTGAAAGCCAAGCTGGAGAAAGGGAGGACGAGATTGATCTGCGCAGCCTTTACTTTGGGAACAATAACATTGGGAGGAGGAGGAAGAGGAGGAGGAGGAGGTGGACTTGGAGAGGAGGGTAAGTCGCCCCATTGATTCGCTGGCTGGATTCCGCGATGACATCTGTAGCCTCCCTTCCACTTTCTCTCACGATTTCCTGGTGCCGCTGAGAGCAAGTATCGGGGCGCCCAGTAGGCGGAGAGGGAGAGAAGGAGGCAGTCCTGTGAGTTGACACTGCCAGGGAATCCAGGAGTTCACAGACTTCCTCCCCAGACTGGCTTTCGGCTTCCTATCACCAGATCCCTTTCAAATGCCTGGGCTTCAGTCAGCAGTCCCAGATTCAGGCAGACCCTGCTAAGAGGGGCGGGAGGAGGGTAGGAGGGGAGTCTGAGTGGATCTCAGGTCAGTCATTCCCTCTGCTGCTCAAGAAGAGAGAAGATGGGCAACTCATCTTCTAGTTGGAGAAGCTTTCGTGCATGCCCCTCCTTACTAAACTAATCTGGGCAGTAAGCTTTGGGATAGCACTGCTTGTCCAGCACATCTCCCTCACACCCCCTTTACCCACCCTACTCTAAGACAAAAACAGAAACTCCCTTCTTTCCAGGAAAGTATTTTGGCGAGCAATTGATTTCTCCATAATTTCTGATTAGCCTACCAACTGATCATATTTACTCCATCGTTTTGTATTAATGGAGATCGATACACTTCAATGATTTCCTCAGTAAAGTCATTCATTTCTGAGCCAATAGATAATTCACTCGTCATAGTTTTTTGTTTTTGTTTTTTTGTTGTTTGGGTTTTTTTGTTGTTGTTGTTTTTTTCTCCTGAGGGGGGGAAAAGTGACTGTGCGTTTGTTCTGCAGATTGCCAGCTCCCTCTGAGGGGTGTGTATTGGTGCTGAGCCTGCAACAAAAGTTTCTAGCCACTCGTCTCAGTCTTGGGGGTTAATCGCAGAGGAGAAGAAAGGACATTGGCTTGGCTCACCGGGAACCGCCAGGGATCCTGCACTTTCCTCCAGCCTTCCATACTGGCGTTTTTGTCATTTGCCATGAAGAGGAAACAGAAACGATTTCTGCAAATGACTTTATTGTTTATGGTTGCTTTAATTTTCCTGCCCAATATTGGTCTCTGGTCTCTGTATAAGGATAAGCATCTGATGAAATCCACGGAACCTGGAGAGCAGCAGGTAAGTAACGGGAGGGGTTAGGGGAGGATGAAGCAGAAGAAAAGCTTGGATTGGTGAGGCAAGAAACCATGAGGGGAAAAAGACATATCTGGGATGTCTTTAAAGGATCAAAAATACATGTTGCATGTAAAATAGATTTCTGTATAGGACTTTTTACCTTCCTTTGGATTGAGTTGGAGGGTTTGTGATTGTAGAACTTATAAGAGATTGTCCCAAGGAGTAAACAACTTGTCTTTGAAATAAACATACCTGAATGAAATTCAAATGATCAATAAAAGGAGAGAAGTGGCAAAAATAGTTCTATGATTAATAGTATTTATGCTTATTTTGAGGTATGAGCGAGCAGTGACAGACAAAAGCATCCTGAGAGACTGAAAGAAATTGTTTAGTTAGAGGGAGGGAGGAAAGCCAGTGGAGGCGGATTTCCCCCATAATGATGGAAAGGACAATTAATGCTGTGCTGTTTATGTATTAGTAGTACTTTGGTAATTCTTAAAGATCACAATGTTGTGTACATTATTATTATTTTATTATTATTATTGCTTAGCAACTGTCTTTCTCCCTGTGAAAACTTAGATAACTGAGTCCCTTTCATGTTACTGTTGCTAAGGTGGCATGCTTTTGTACACAAGTATAGTGGTTAAGTCTGTTTTTTTAGTTTGCAGTCTGGTAGTACCAGGTGTAGGCAACTAACAGTCCCCTTCATATGATTAACTTCAGTTAACATAATTCATTTTTTCTTCTGGCTAATTATGCAACTCATGATACATTTATAGGCATATAGACATATTAAAATCAGCACAGTTTAACATGGAAACCTATATATCAATATTCTCTGGTAATAAAATGTAGTAAGGTATTGTTGTTGCCTTAGAAAAGGTTTGATAATTAAATTATTGATTGGTTAATTTCTGAATAAAATAAACCATAAAATAATTTTAATTTATTGTATCATTGAAGTTATTTACAACTTATATAGCCTATATATATGTGATATGTAAATATATACATTTATCATTCTTGTACATTATTTTGCTTTATTAATCCTTTAATTTGGGGGGCTATCACCTGTATGAATAATATGCTTCCTACATTTAGAAAATATTTAAGCAGTTCATCCAATAAAATATCCATATATATTAATGATAATCAAATATTTGCTTTGATATTCAATGTTTGGATAGCATATTACATGTTGATTAGCAGTGAAATATTCAAGAGTAATCAATTTTCATAATTTAGAGTAGGTGCTAGTTTATAAACTTCAAATTATTCTTTAACTTTGAATGAATTGGAGTTTTGAGGAAAGGTTCAGAATACTTTTTTTCCCCAACAACAAGCCATAATTTCCATCTACATAGAGACTACATCTATATCTACATACATCTACATAGACCTTTCTAGTAAGTATAAAACTTTGAATGGAAGAGTTTTTCATTACTCCTTCACTTGAATTAAAGTAATGAAAGGATATTGGAAAGGATAAAGGAACTGTCCCTAATCCTCTTCTTTCCTCTCTCCTATAAAACATAAATTCATTAAAATTGACAGTCATTAAACCAGTATTTTTAAAACTGATGATCCAAAGTTGATATAAAAATGAAACCTTAAAAAGGATAATCTGCTTATAACAATTATGATAAAGGAATAAATTCTAAACCTGGTGATTTACACCTAGCTGGTGTAATATGTGAGACATTAATTAATGATACAAATAAGATCTTTTCAACTTGGAAGTTAACTATTTTTCTTTTGACAGCTAAGATATTAAAAAATGAAATTTTATAGAGCTGAAATAAGCAATAAAATGTTGCAGTTCAACTCTATGACTTGTCTTTAACATGACTCTGATTGAGATTGTCTCTTTGCATTTGATTATTCCCTTAGACAAAATAAGGTTTGGTGACAAAATTAATTTTTTAAGTTGCTAAGAAGAGAGAGGTTTCTTATTCTCCCAAATATGTAAGAATCCTTAATTCCTACTGACCTCATAATTTCTTATTTACTGTGTTCTGTCCAAGTGACCTTACATCAATCTATTAGAAGCAGAGAAAAAAGAAACTTTGGTTTTATGGGCATAAGAAAAGCTTTATTATGTCCATGGTGAATGGTAACTTGTGTGTGTGTGTGTGTGTGTGTGTGTGTGTGTGTGTGTGTGTGTGTGTGTGTGATTCTGGGTACATTTGATAGAATCACCATTTAATTTAAAAGTGATATTTTTTCAGAAATAAGATGATCATAAATGGGTCAAATGCTTATTGTATTTCAGCTAAGTAAGTTAAGCTTCAAGTCAAGTTAAAGCCACATCATGAAAGAAAACATAAATGAGAATTAACATTCTTTTAAAATTCTATGATTAACATTATCAGTGATAAAAACCAAAGCATATGAGAAAAATTGAATATGTTTTGAATGACAGTTGTCTTTAATATCTTTTTAATTGATCAGATTAAGTGAGACTTCTAGAGAAACAAGTTAAGAATATTTAACTTTTATGATGTATTTTGGCATTGGATCCATGTTCAATTTTGGTGTAATGTAAAGTAGGCTAAAAACATGTTCTGTCAGCAGCATAGAATCACTATGGGCTAGTGTATTACACTCTCTCTGAACTTTATTTTAAAATTTGCAAAGCAGTTTTACAGAAGATATCCTCATCTGTAATTGCTGAATGTTCCACAGACCATTTTGACTATATTTAACCACTAGTTGTAGAGTACTGAAGATCGTGGGCTGATTGAGGCATTGACAGCAATAAGTATTGAAGCTATTCAAAGTGAGTCACGTGGTCAGTGGAGGACTCTATTTTTATCATCAGTAACATGTAGAAAAGTGGTTCTACTGTGTGGAGTGGAATCAGAGCTTACGAAAGCTCCACTATTGTATGAACTTGAATGGCTCACTCTAACTGCCAGTTAGGGTGAAAGATATTTATTGGTGTAGTTTTAACAGAATAGAATAAATTGAAACTATGAAGCCACCTTCTACACCCAAATATACATGTGTTTTTAAATATATTCAGACATAAACACACTATTTAAATACATATATGAGTGTATAAACACATGTATATATGTGTGTCTATCTATCTATCTATCTATCTATCTGTCTGTCTGTCTTTCTGTCTATCTATCTGTCTGTCTGTCTGTCTATCTATCTATCTATCAATTTAGGGCACTTCTTACCTAATCTTCTATGTTCTCTACCTATAGCAAAACTTGAGACTTTTCAAAGAATTCAGGTTTGGGGGATAAACAATTTTGAAATGTAAGGCAGGAAATAGGAGTTTGCTACTGTAATGTTAATTTTCTGGGCATCCTTGTGCCTTGCTTTTGAGTGTTCCCCAAAGAATTGTTTGTTTTTCACTTCTGTCAATCCTTAGAGTTGTCTACCAGTGTATTCATTCTAGTTAGATATTTTAAAATAATATGCAACAGCAATATTTAAACACACCTCACCTCAACAGTACAGTACTAGAATCTAACATTTATATAGTGCTCAGGGCTTGGCAAAGTGCTAAACACATATGATCTCATATGATGCAATCTTTTATAATTGGGAATTGAAGAAAGGGTACAAGAAGATGAGAAGTCCCTGATCTACCCATAGAAGATAATACTTCTCAGTGCATCATCACTGGGATTGATCAGGCAGCCCTAATGACTAAGTCCTGCTAAATTTAGTGAGTTCTTACCAAGATAAGAACTGAAGTATTATGCTCGGACCACTTCATGCTAATATTTCTAAATGTATCTTTTGTTTGATATAAGTATATTTTATTGTTTTAGAGAAACAGATATGTTTAATGGAGTATACTTTACAATCTTTGTTTATAGGCTATTAAATTGCCTAACCTAAATGCCATATAGTGTTTATAGGAGGTCTGGTGCTTTTTTCCTTCCTTTGGAGGGGTTTTGGAAAGGTTGCTTCTTCATTTTGTTTTAGAAATATTTGTACAAGGTATTTAAAGGAAAGTCCCACATGATAGGGAAGAAATGAAAACTCTGGAGCTGGAGACTGTTCAAATCTACATTCCAACTCTGATAGCTAGTGCACATGTAACATCTATGATTGTTTTGGATATGACTGATTCTCGCTTAAGTCAGTCTATTAAATCTAGATGTACAGAAATTCTGTTCCTTAGTTTTCTTTTTCTTTTGTTTTCCTGTTATTTTAGTCTCTTATTTTCAGATCTCTTCATATTTGAGCTGTATTTGGATATTGCCTTAGAAATATATCTATAGTCCCAGTATACCTTAATCTATATACTAGGTTCTTCAGGAGTCAGAGTGCTGGGCTTGGAGTCAGGAAGATTTGAATTAAAGTTTGGTCTCAAATATTTAATGACTGTGTGACCTTGGTCAAGTCATGACCTTCATTTGCCTCAGTTTCCTCAACTGTAAAATGAGGATAATGCCAGCACCTTCCTCTCAAGGTTGTTTTGATTATTAAATAAGATTATATATAAAGTGTTTACCACAATGGCAGGCACATAGTGGGTGATATGCAAATGTCTATTCCTTTCTCCCCTCTTCCCTAGTTACCCCTACTTCAGCCTTGTGTAGCTTATTAGTCATCTTTCTGTTTGGTCTATTCATGCTCATCTAACAAACTCACACATACACAAATGCACACAAAAGCTCTATTTTCATTTTTATTATAGCATCTCAAAACACTGCATAGAAAGAATGATCAGAGTTGTCCCCGTTATTGTGCTGTCAGTAGAGACTCTCGTAACTTCTGGAAATAGATAAGAAAAGTAGAACTTGACAGTCCTTAAATGAATTTGGCCTTACCTTGTGGAACTGAATGGAACAGCTCTCCTCAACATGTTCAATATAATCTTAGCATTTTGTTTGGCCTGTATCTTCTAGTGATTAAAGGAATGAGCATGACCCCAAAGATCTTCTAAACATATTGTAAGGTAGGCACTAGATTCCACTTTGGGATTTTGAAGATTCTTTTAACTGCTATGAACTAAAGGGTCTTCATTTGTAAAACGGGGTTAATAACATATTCACCTTCTGAGAAGGGTTTATAAAATGCTTGAGATCATAACATAATAAGAATAGAATGCAATTGGAGACCATCTCCTTTCTTCCCTCAACTTCAGTTTAAACTACATTCATGACATCTGAGTAGTCAATATTTTTCTTAAAATACCTAGTGAAAGAGATTCCCCACCTCTTTTCTCAAGCTACTTTAATGTATAACAAATTGCATTTTAAGGAAATTTTCCCTTATGCTTGAATTTTTTTCTTTTATCATGCAGCTAAAGCTGATTTTATCATGGAATTTTCAGAAAACAAGACTAGTCTGTATGTATATGGGCTTTAGTTTCTCCTTCCTTTAACCTCCTCTTTTAACACTACTCTTTGGTTCTTGGTATAATAATATTCTGTTATTAGCCATCATGGTGGTCTTTGGTAGACCAGGGGAAAATGAGGCAAAGTTTTCTCTCGTTTTTTTTTCTCCTCCTACTTCTAGGACAGTGTTTTAGTAATGATACCTCATTGGCACCCTGGATAGAGTGCCAGACTTAGAGTTAGGAAGACCTGCGTTCAAATCCCCTTTGCAATACTTATTAGCTATGTAACTCTGGACAAGTCACTTACTGTCTCTCATCCTCAGTTTCCTTATTTGAGAAATGGCGATAATGAAAATACCTGCCCCAAAGGGGTATTGTGAGAATCAAATCAGATAGCATTTATAAGGCAATTTTCAGACCATAAGGCGCTATATAAATTCTAACTATTATGATGATTATTTGATGCCCTTATGTGAGAAGGAACATTTGTTTAGCCATAATATATTTTCCAACATAAAATACTTCCAACAAAGTCTTACTCCAGGGCCACATTAGTGAATGGAGGTGACCCTGAGCTCCTGAAGGCTATGCCAAAAGGCCATAAAATTTGGCAGGCCCTGCCAGCTGGGCAGCCTCCAAGAATAAGCATGGAAAAGGATCATCTAGCATCTTAGAACTGGTCTAGTGATGATTAAAGAGGCTAACCACCAGAGGCTTAGTCAACAGCTGATTTTTTTTTCTGCTTATTTGTATCAACTATTACAGCCTAACTAAAATCTGAAAGAGATACAAACTGTCAGTTCAGGGAGTTCCTATATTTGCTTTTCTGTATTCCAAGTTAACAGACAGTGTATAAAATTTAAAACTAACATTAATTGTATGGAAAATCCACAATAAGTCTCTATAGGGATGACAGACTTATTTTTCGATAACATCTCACACAGCAGTGTAGGGAGTGCCTTAATTATTAGCTGTGAGCTGTGGGATTGGATCATTACATTGCCCATTGAGGGAATTAGAAAATGGAAGACAATCTCCTACTTCAAGGCTAATGCTGATTGGAGAACATTCTTCTCATCTCCACAGCTTCATTAAGCACTTTTTGATTTCTAAGAAGGCAATCAAATTGAGACTTTGACACATGATGGTCTAAAGGGAGAGTGGTATAGCATATGTAGTGATGGGATGATGTAGGAGACTTTAAAAATAATTATATATAACCGTCAAGACCAGAATAATAAGAATCTAATGGACATGGGGAGTACAGTTATAAACAGATGACATCAGTTTAAAATGAACATCAGGAATAGTCTTGACAGGGAAGTATTCAGAGGAAAGGTGGGAACTCTCAATGACCCAACCAATAAAAATTTATTCATAGAAGGTTAGCATATAACCTGATGGCATTGTGAAGGCAGGGAATGGGAAAGGTATATTGTTGCCACGGTGACAGAAGAGCAAGGCTGATGCTGAGAAGCCAATCTTTCTCTCACCATCCCTCCTTTTTTTCCTCATTCACTACATCTAGGACTTAGTGCTTAAAGCATTGCATAGGATCTTGGATGATTCCACTCTCTCTAATTTTCCTGTGATGCTCTGGGTGGGTCTAAGTGTTTTCTGGAGAGAGCGATTAGGTATGATAATTGGTGATACTTTGCTGAGATGCACTATATATACATATAAATTTATATATAAATACATATATCAATATATCAGAAATCATATTGCCTTCATTTACTTCTGCTTGGAATCTTATATGCAATTGTGACCATGTATCTTTGAAGTATAAGAATAGGAAAATATTGACAAAGATATATTTTGTTGAAAATGTGAAAATGTTTAACATTTGGGTAGTATGTAATCCTCTGAAGACCTTTTATTCCATAAAGGCAAGAACAAGTCACAGTGTAATAAAGACACCCTTATTGTCCTTATTCTGATGCCTGTTGACTACTTTCTCAGTGAATAATTCTTATACTATCTCATGACCCAACTGTAACATTCACATGAAAAATAAAGACAAATTCAAATGAATAAGCTTCAGTAGTGTCTTCATTAAACAGAAATGAATATTGCCATCAAACATGTACATACATTCACCACTATATAGAGAAGAAATGTGACAGATCTCAGAGAACCTTTCTTAGATTCGGGAAGACCTGAATTCACTTTCCACTTTGGACATATGATGGAGGCATGACCCTCATTATTAACTTCACCACTCAGTCCCCCAGGCTACTCTCTGATATTAAATTTCAGTATAGTTGATGATCTGTATCAGTGAAACAGATTTCCTTACCAGCAGTTCTTTATGCTCATGAAGAAATCTCAGATTGAAATCTTACCCCAATATCTATCAATCTATCTATCAATTGATCTGTCTGTATGTCGATCATATTAATCTACATATATTCACACATATACAAACACGCATAGTTGAGGAGTTTATATTAATGCATAGCTAGTTAGATTTGTCTATAGCTAGATAAATAGGAAGAAAGACAGATAGATCAATGCATTACCTTGTTCCTACAGTTCTTCATGAGGGTAACCTTGCATTATTGAAATCTATGCCAGCAGAGTGAACTCTGGCAGTTTCTACCAAGTTGGGAAAACTTGGCATGGAGACATTATGACAGGCAGATAGTGTGTGCCTATGATCTAAGAACTAGGCTTAGAAAACATCTGGGTAGTATGTAATCCTCTGAAGATTCCTCAGCTGAGGAATCGGGCTGGTAGGTTGACTCCTGAGTGGGGAATTTTTTCAGCCACTGCTTACTTTACAAGAATATCTGCTAAGCCCAGAGGCACTAGAATCTACATCAGTAAAGGGAACTTTCCCACCAAAAAGTGCAATTCTTTAAAGTGCTGAATATCCATACCCAGTAGATTTCTTCCCTGTGTTTCAGAGACTAAGGGAATAACAAGGAGGAAGAATTACAGAGGATTCCAGATCTTGTTTGCTATATATTGCTTGTATCTTCATGCCATCTGCTCAACTCATAACCCCTAGATTCTATGAGAAAGGTAATAGAAAACAAAACATGCCCAGGCTTAGTGATGAATGAAGGGGAAATGATGCCAGAGTTTTCTGCTACTTCTGTCAGCATGGAAACACAAAACAATGGACTTCTTTCCCAACACTACTGACACTGTCAGGTTTACAAACTTTGCCAGCATTAAAGTTGTTGCTCAGTCTAAGAAAATGACCTAAGGAATCTCTAAAACCCATCCTATGGTATTGATTATACCAACCATTTTGCCATTTTCTCCCATTTGACTAGTACTACTAAATTCACATCATCATGTATCAAAAAAGATAATTAAAATATTCTCTGACACCTTTCTAAATTTAATCATTCAGTTGTAGAAAGAGATTGGGACCAAAGCAGAGGCTCTCTTTTTCTCTATAATTCTTTACACTTACTAGAGGAAAATGGGAACCACTGTAGGGGGTTAGGCTGGCAGGAAAACAGAGTATCTATTGAGCAACACACTGGGATACTTTAATGCAATAAGCCCTGCTGTCACCACTATTGAGTATTGTAGTGATGCCTGGCTGTAAGATGTTGGGTTGTTGACCCAGTGCTTGCTGAGCAGCCTGGCATTGGCTTTATTTCAAGCACTCAAGTCCTTGGGGACAGTAACTGCAATAGTTGGAGTCTAGATAGCCAAAAATGTAAGATTCTTTCCCCTACTATTTATAATTTTAAGCTCTTAAATATTGCCAAATCAACAGCAATTTACCAGCCAACAATTTATATATCTAACAGTACATGTTTAGTAATACAACCAACATCATTGCCAGAGACTCTATGCCCTGTGCTTTCTCATTATCGCCAATATGCTTAGTTTGGTGATCAAAATTACAACCCTTCCACCAAAGAATTAGTCTCATTAGTCCTGCATCTTGTTTATTTTTCTGGTGGGAAAATGAATGATCTATTCTCACCCAACAAAAAAGAATCATAAGATTGGAAGGGACTATTGACATAGTCTGATTGAAGATCTCAGTTGAGGAATCAGGTAGATGTGGTCTCAAAAGCTTGAGACAGTCCATTTGTTTTTGTTTTGCCTTACATAAACCTTTGCTATATCTGCTTCTCTGAGCCTTCCACTTGTTTTTCCTGCTTCTGTCCTCTGGGACCAAGCAGGGTAACCTGATCCCTCTTCCATATAAGAGTCTTGCAAAAACTTGAAGGTCCCTATCAATTACCTATCAAAGTCTTCTCTGCTCCAAGATAAACCTCCCAGTTTCCTTCTGTAATCAACATTTAGCATGACTTCAAGGTCTTTCACTCTTCCGGTTACCCTCCCTCAAATGGCCACCAGTTTTCAATATATCCTTTCAAATGTGATATCCAGAACTGAACCCTATACTTCAGATAGAATCTAAATAAGGAAGAATAGAGGGATACCAACATATCCCCATTACTGAACATCGTGTTTTTCTTAAAGCAGCTGAAAATTTTGTTAATTACTGCAGTTATTTAATTGTAATATCACATTGCTGACATATTGAGATTGAAACCCAGTAATATCCTCACATTCATTTTTTAAAACCTATGGTTTGCTTGCAACTCCTACAAACAGAAGTCAACTTTTTTTTAACTCAAGTGAAAGAATTTATTTTTGTCCCCATTATATTTCATTTTCAATTCATTCTTGTTATTTAATAGTTATTTATGTGATCAACTCTAAAGATTACTCAACAGTAATGATATATTATATATATAATTATATATTAGTTTCTCCATTATTAATTAAATATTGATCTATTTATGGAACTTCAGTGATTAAATAAATATTTGTGTACATGGCATATATATGTGTGTGTATAATTATTTGGAATAGTAAATTTGAAGGGTAATTAAGTATATATGTGTGCATCTGCCTGTGGTACATATAGGGATATGTTGCTACATGTAATATTTGTAACCCTGTAGAAAATACAAATATGGATAATAGTTAATTTCATTAAGGAGTTTATAATTTATTAGAGAAGAAAAGACATGAACAGAAACAGCTCTTATATAAGACCAAATGTACTAGTGCCAAAAGGAAAGTATTAGCCAAATACCATTTGAGTTTTGAGCTTAGAGGACAGAGATATCACTCCAAGCTAAGGGATTCAGGATAATGTTCATGGAGGAGCTGGCATTTGATCTTAAGCTTGAAGAATGGATAGAATTTTGACAGACAAGGATTATGAGATGAAGATGGAATTTTATTCTAAGAGTGAAGGGTTAGAGTTCGGTTAGAGTTGTGGGTTTAAGGAACGTAGGAATGGCATGAATTAAGTATTGGAGTCAGGAAAGAAGGTTTATGACATATTCAAAGATTGTGAATGATGTTGGATGACTGGCCATATAAAGGAGCTGTGTGATATAAGGCAAAGTAGAAAAGGTAGGGTGGATCCAGATCATGGTCGGACTTGATTTCACGATCAAGAAATTTAGACATTCCTCAGGAGACAATGGCAAGTCACTGAAAATCTTTGAGCACAGCAGTACCATAAACAGAACTGTGCGTTAGAAAGTTCACTCTAATATTTAGTATATTGCCTAGAGTGGAGGGGGAGATACTGAAGGCAGAAAGCCAAGAAATTTTGCAGTCTTTCTACCAAGAGATAATGAGAACATGAACTAGAAGAACAACAATAGAATAGAAAGGGGAAGGATAGTGTAAAAGTGGAATTAAAGGGTGCTAATGTCCTAAGCAAATGCTTGATTTTCAGGCTTTGTACTCCTTTTTAAGTCAAATATCTGGAAGAGTTACCTTTAGAATCTTCTTTTGTTCTCTGATTTCTGATACAGGGTGTTCAGTTCTAAGAATAAAATAACAGTCCTTATGCAGATCTATTACCAAAAAACAATATCCCACTGCTTAAGATCATTTGCCCAAAATGATATTCTGCTCCTGTGTAATTTACTACCCTGGTCTACCTTCTGTTCACCAATTCTAACCTTAAGATTTCTGGTAGTAATCTATACTTCATTAATTCATTTCAATTAAATTTGATTTTTCTCATCACAGTTCCTATGTATTTTTGGAGCTCTTGGGTTAAATTCGGCTCTGCCTGCTTCATATTTATTCTGCCTTTTCTGTATTTGAGGTTCTTTGAACAGAGTCCCATTTTTTACAAGCCCAAGTTTTTGCTGACAATTCTGTGGTCCAGATCTCCTCACCCCTAATTTCCCCAAATTCTTACCCTATCTGGTCACCTCCAGTGGAGCTCATGCTGTGTATTGTATAGCATGATCAGAGTAACAGACATGACAATCACCTCCATCTACCACAATGCTTTCCTTGGGCCAAGGGTCACCTAGACGATATGTATTTGAAAATAACTTTGAACTTGGGACTTCTTGAATTCAGGCCCAGTGCTCTATTCATAACTTTACCTATTTTCATAGTACTAGAAAATAGATTACAAGTGAGGGGTGGGAGAGGGAAGAGATAAAAATAGATCCAGATTTTTATGTCTAGTTGACTGTTTGAATCATGGTTTCATTAGCAGAAATAGAAAAGGAATGGGCTTTGTGAGAATGATGATAATTGACATTTCTATAGCACACTCAATTTTGCTAAGTACTTCATATTCATTATCTCATTTGATCCACTGTAACCACACTGCCTCTCAGTTTTTGATGATATTTAAGGTATTACTGGATCACTAGGGCAGAACTGCCCAATCCAGAGTTGGAAATGTGGCCAGAAACTTAGGAGAGAGGTTGGGATAAGAAATATAAATTTAGAACTCATTCACCCAGATGAGTCAATTAGTGAACAAGCATTTATTAAAAGTTAAAAGATAACATAAAAAGAGAAAAATATTGAATGGTTCTACCTTATGGAATGCCTACATTTAGGAAGTAAGTGAAGAAAATGTATTCTTGTCTCCTTCAGTGAGGATGGAAAAAGCAGAATTTGAGACATAATGAAATAATCAAACAGGTATAGTATCACATTCAATAAAGTCTGGAGAAATTTTGGGCTAACTGTTGGACTGAAGAATTGGAAACTTAACTTAGGACATGAGTTATGATTTTGACTTCATCACTGTGTAATCTTGAGTAAATTATGTAATCTCTATGATCCTTAGTTTGCTCATCTTTAAAATGAAATTAGACTAAATGTACTCTAAAGTCCCCATCCAGTCTCTTCTACTAGGCATTGAACATCAGTGTTATACGCAGTAGAATGTTTAAAGAAAATAAATGAGAATCTTAATGGTTATTAGTAATCTCTAAAAGAGGAAACAGCATAGTGATGAGGTCAGAAGCTAGTCTGTAAGAGATTAGGAAGAGAGTGAGTTATCAGAGAATACAGATGATCTTCGTATTTATGACAATAAAACAGACCACAGATATTCAGCATTAGTAAGAAATTGAAAGTTTTGAAAGGGAGAGGAGAGAAACTGAGGTAGTTTTTGTTATGTAGTTTCTATCTTGTCAGTAAAATAAAGAATAAAGTTATTCATGAGATTAGAGGTGGACACTAGTAGTTCTAAGACTTTGGAAGTAATGGTAATCATTTGGATTAAGTGGGGAATGGGGAAAGCCAACAAAGAGAATCAGAAAGAGTGACAAGTAACCTAAATTAAAATAGATAGAATGAATTTGCTGTACAACCAGTGGACATGCTTGTTCACCTTCAGTAAAAGCAAACATTTCAGAAAGTGGGAATGGAGGATATGTGTAGTGAGTGAGATTTACTGGGGCTTAGGAGTAACATAGTGGATCTACTGGGAATGAAGGAGTGCAGGGGGCTGACAAGAGCCTCATTGAGAGATAATTGTGGCCTCCAGGAAGGAGGTAGATAATATAAGCAAAGCCAAATAAATAGAACTGGGAAAATAGGAAGGAGTCAGTGAACTGGAGATTACAATGAAGTTGAAGAGCATGTTCATTAAGGATGATGCAGTATGCCATACAAAAGGCTAGAATAATGATATTGGAGTATTATTTCAAGTCTTGAACTCTGAAATATTGTGTCTTTAAAGTGTGGTTGTGCTGGCAGATGGCTGTATTTCAGTGTCAGTGGAGGTTTCTTTCAGGAGTATGGCACATTTAGTAGCTTTGAGACCAGGGTTTAAGGAGGATCTACTTGTGAATAATCAATTCACTGATGCTAATGAATGAGAACAGGAAAGGGAGGAAGAATGTAAGTCATACACTAAAATGTTTGAAGAAAGTGGGAGCATATCCTGGGAATCAGGAGATAACTAAGGATGGGATGGGGATTACATAAATAGATGGTAAGGATTTCAGGAGAGAAATTTTTAAATAGCAAGGGACAGAATAATGGTCTGGAAGGCAGATTAATAAATTTTCAGATTACATTAGCCCCAGTTTCAAATGATAAGATTCTAGAAATTACTTAGAGATATCCATCTGCCATATTTGATATTATGGACTCAGGGCTCCCTAGCCAACTATTCACAACTCTTTCTGACCCTCTGAGTTTCAGAGGGAGAGAGACCTCATTCTGGTTTTCAGGGGAAAGTAAATTTCATTTTTAGCATTGAGGGGCAAAAAGGAGCCCTTGTGGAAGCCATAACGGAGTTTTGTCATAACAGGGAAGTTATTCCTACAAGTTACTACAAGACCCAATGGCAAAGTTGAGAGATCTAGACCTACCTCTAGGTCTGAGAATTAGATGGGTACATTGAGAGATTGGTCTGAGATGGAAATTGTTGGTAAAGACAAGACAGTAGATCTGCTTCATAGTTAAGATGCCATGGAAATGGAATAGGAATAATTTTAGGATAGAAGTATTAGAGATGAAGACTCTGAGGGGTGAGTAGATTGGGGAAAACTGAAAAGATAGTTTTGTGATATATAATCTTAGAAAGTTGCCTGCGGACACTGAAAAATTAAGTTACTTGCTAAGAGGTACATAGACAGTATATGTCAGAGAAGACATGAACCCAGATCATTCTGATTCCAAAAGTAATTCTCTATCTAATATTTCAAACTGCCTCTCCTTTACATTCCATGTCCTTCTCACATTCCTCCACCAACCAGTGGCTGCATGTCCACCAGGGTTTCAATTTTCTGAATGAACATTCTAGTTTTCAAGACCTTTTCTATTTTTCTTTTCAGTGTCAGGCTACTATACAATAAAGAAAGAGCTAGTAATCATTATTTTTTAACCTATTAATTTTTATGAGTTTTTTATGGTTGTTCTGCCTGTCTATGACAGTAAGATTGTATTTGAAAGATCAAAGATGATGAAACCTAGAAAAAAATGAACTTGCCAAAAGAAATGGCAACTTCTTCATTCTAATTCTTCCAGAGAGAAGAGGTAGCTAGGGGGAACGTAGTTGAAAAAAGCCATGGAGAAAAAAAGAGAGAAAGATAAAAATAAATTGGTGGAATAACGAGGGAAGTTTCCAAAGTGTGAACTTGTAGAAATAAGTGAAAGGGAAGTTATTTTAAAAAAGAAGTAGGTAACCTAATAAAAGATCTTCATGCAAAATTCCCCTTCTAATTTCCATAGTAATATTTTTTCTAATGTTGTGTATATATAATGACTAACGGTTATTTGTGTATGTATATATTCATGCATATACAATGCATTGTGTTTTTATGTATACAAAGTATGTCTCTGTGTATTTATACACACTATATAGAAATAAACATCTGCTATGCAAATAAAGAATCCATTTTATTTGAATTTGAATTTTATAAGTGAAAAATGAAATTACTTATGTTCATTAACCATGACTTTCAATGACTCTTAAGCAACATAGTACATTCTCTAAAATGACAATTCTAGAGCTATTGATATATTTTTTTAAACTGCTTTAATTTGGAGGTGTCAGGCTTCAAGACTGCTATTAGTTTGACCCTCCAGGGAAGGTCTTGTTTTGAATAGTATACCTCTTTTTGAAAAATGCAACCTGGTGTGATACCTGTGTTAGTCATAATTAGAAATCCTGTGTGAGAAGTGGAAACAGAGAGAGAATTAGAAGGTGAAAGAGAAAAATTCATAAAAGCAAGATAAGACATGACAGCCACTATTCTGTGTACACTTATTATGTCTAAATGTTGCTGTTCAGTGTCTTGGGGGGAAATGTCTTGCTCTTCTTTTAATTACATTGCACTGCGTTTGCTAAGATTATCATGCAGACTTCCTCATAACTCTAAATTACTTCAAGGATAGCACCTGTATCTCATATGTTTCTGCCAGTATTGTGATGATTTTTTTTAATATTTGAACTCTTCAGATAGGCACCTCTAGCTCCTATTTAAACAGTTTCGACTGCTCTTTTGATTTTGTTTGCCCTCTTCCCAACTTTATTCCAAAATATTTTTTTCCAGATAAAAAGATTTTATTATTTAACTTGTGCTCTCTCTGCTGGCAGTATTCAGATTTGCAATAAATTTCAGGTAAATTGAATTAAATACTATTATTTGTTTCTTAAATTGATATTGGGATAATAGATTTAATTCAAAACAACTATATTAGTTGGCATGCCATTTTTTAAAATTCTATTTTCAGACTCAAAAGAGAAAAGTTCTTTCAACTATTAACTCATTCCTTAGCTCTCAGGGGCCTTACAAACTGGATTGCAGATGCTCACACCAATCATAAAATATGTGAGCAAGAAGCAACGTAGGTTTTTTGTGGAATTTGAGGACTCACCAAACTTTGTCTATTTGAATTGAAAAATGCTGTTCCCTTATAGGATATTTTGTAGAAGTTGACCTAGTTTCCTCCAATGTCCTTAACAATATAATGTGAACTCTATCTTGATTCTTTTACCTGGATCTTTATTGCAATCTTCTCTTTCATTTACTCCTACTAAATGAAGTTTTCTCTCACTATAGAGATGAAACATGCTTAGAGCATTTTGTCATGATATCATGGGAGTAGGTTATTTCTTTCAAATTTCCATGAGAAATATTGTGCAGATTTTCAATGCCTAATATGAGTTTTGAATAGCTAAAATGTTGTGCCATGTTAGCGGAAAATAAACATATACTGTACACATTTTCTTTTTAGTTATAAAAAAGAATTCCATCCATTCATATTTTTCTTCTTTTCTTCTTTTCTAGAGCTTTCTCAAGAATTTCATTAGGGTAGTAGATTGCTTCTAATTCAACATGATCTGTTTTACCTATCTTGAAATTGAGCTCTGAGAAGTATAATTGAATTGAAATCTTATTTATTTCAAATTATATTTTAGAGTAGAAATGGCCTTAGGGTCTAGTCAATTCTTTAACTTTTATTGATGAGGAAATTGAGGCGCAGAAGTTAAGTGACTTGAACTTTGATAATAAATGTCAGGAGTAAGTTTTGAATCCAGGTCTTCTGATTCCAAATTTGTTGTTCTTCTTAATATAACACACTTAATATAACAATATAACTCTCTCACCTCTATAAATGATATTCTGTCCTCTGATGTGATTTGGCTAAAACGTTTTCTTAGGTTGCCAGGCTTGGTTACATTTAGTACATATTTGTGCTGGTAATCTCACAAAATGAAAAGGGCAAAACTAATTTTTTTTTAATATATGGCTCTTTAGTGAATGCTTTGAAGAAAGCAAATTTTCGCTTCATGTCTCATTCCAAATTTTCCAAAAGCCTATGTATGACATTTGTTATTTTTTTGATGTTTAGAAAATCTAACAGAACTTTCTGAGTTTTATTATGTAAATAATAGTTTCATTAAAGTTAGAAACTTTGTCAGGCAATGTTGATGAGGTCTGTTATTCCTAGGACTCCTTTCTGATTTAGCAGAATGGGTAGACAGTGAGTCTGAGAGGCTAATGGAAGAGAAGATATGGTGACTCTATCCATATATACACAATTTTGTCCATATAATTTCAATCTTCCTGATTTCTCCTTACTTAAATGGATCAGTGATCTTCTTGATGTATTCTTTCCATTGATGTAAATTACAAGCTCTCTCCCACTCTCATCCTTTGTGAATCTACATTTATAGCTTTCTACAAATCCTCTACAGATAATATGACCAAAGCACTGAATATTTTCTTCTAGTTTAGTGGCCTCTAAGCTTTTGAAAAATCACCTCAATCAGATTTTTTAAGATCCTGCATTGTCAATATGTTTGTATTTATTTATTAATAAATTACATACACGTGGATAGCAATTTTATACATAATCTCATACAAAATAGAAATTTACTAAAGAAAAGATGAAATGAAGGTGAAATATTTTATTCTGGAGCCAATGAAGAACCCAGAGGGCATATTGAATAAGAGGGTGACATGGCCAGACATGTGTATTGGAAAAATTACCTTTGGCAGCTGTGTAGAGGATATAACATAACTTGATCAAAGAATACTAATTAGAAAATTCTTGAATAGTTTAGGGTAAAGAAAAAGTGACAGATGTGGGAGAGATATTGCAGAGGTAGGAGCAAGATTAAGCAACTGAATTGGACATGTGGAATTATCAAGTTAGAAATTGAAATTCAAAATTCTAAATATAGGTTTCTGGAAAGATAATGCCACTTTCAATAGTAAGAGGGAAGCTAAGAAGAAATATGGGTTTGTAGAAGAAGGATCATATGCTCTGATTTGCAGATGACAATCCATCAGTGGATGCTCATTCTATGAAAGTAACTGTGGCTGACAATCATTAAGGGATGAGTCTTGGTTCTTGGTCATGGTCTTGCAGCACAGAGCTTATCTAACAAAGGGCACTTACAGAAATATACTAATGGAAGGCTGGGATGCATGTGGGGGATATGTGTCATGGAACTTTCCAATGACCCATATAGCTGATGCAATTGGTACCCAGCTAAATTGTTAGATCAAAATTGTCCTGAGAAGTGGAAACTCTGCTTAAATTAGAAAAGGTTGGGATCTTATCTAGTAAATAGAGAGGGCAGAGTGGGGGTCGTGATGGAGATGAGTAGATATTATTGCACTGGAAACAAATTGCATGATCCTCAAAGATGGTGACATATGGACTCATCTTAATATTATCTGATGGGTTGATTGATATTATCCCCTTAGAGTTAGACCATGGTCCCCTTGAAGTCAAACACTACCAGAAGGGAGCTTCCAACAACAACTGTGAAGGCTGTTTCTCTGATTATTAAAATATTTTTGGGAAGCAGTCACAACAGTATCAAGTCTAAGGCTTTATGTTCTATGAATGTATTCCTCTCCTCCCTTTAATCCTTAGATAATTTAATCTGTTTTTATCTATAAACAATGTATAAAAAGATAGGGATAATTTTAATTTCTTACCATTTTACACAAAATCGATAGTAGTGCAAATATTTGGGGAAATTAAGGGTGTGTTTTATTGTTGTAACCCAATAGAAAATGTAGGATTTTTTGGCCATAATTTAACTTTTGTTTGTAGATACAAGGAGGGAAGTTCCTATAACTTAAAACTACTTCTCCACTAGTTATTTTAAATGTACGACATAATATAAGATATACTAAGAGTTATTAAAATAACCTTTGTAACTAAACAATGATTGGAAGAGTCTACACTATTTATCCCCTTGCACATTTGAAATTTCTATCAGCTGGGTGTTAATTTCTACCAAAAATGTTGAATCTTTACTGCAATGTACGTTAGTTGAAATTATGAAATAAATATCTTGTGTGTCATGCAGAGCAGAATTTTATCTTATTAAAAATATGTGCATTTTTGAAAAATGGTATCTTTCATTGTACTTCTTTGCTCCTTCCTACTTTGTTCACCATCTTGCCCACTTCTAGATATAATATTTATGTTCAACAAAATTTTCAGTGAGTACTTAGTTCATACTGCTTACTGATCTTATTTATTCATTTATCTATATTATCAAAATTTGTAATGATTGTAGAAATATTGTATATTGATGGTTACATAGCTGTAGCTAAAGCAGGAAAAATTATTGTTCAGGTCAAAATGGAAGGCCTTAAAACTATATTATATTAAAAAATGTTCTATTTTCTAGATTTTTGAATCTTGGTTAGATTGAGGCCAGAATTCATTCAAATGAGGAAATTGACTTGAATTCATTCTGTTACTCTTACTGCAAAGATCAGAATTGAGGTTTTCCTAAACCATGATGTTATCCTGTATCATTATACTTCACAACTATATTTTTGGTTTGAATAAGTTCATAAACAGATACTGAAATATTATAGCTGCAGAATCATTTTGTTTGATTAAAATTTATGTTTTTTTTAATTTTCTGATTTGTGAATTTAAGGCTTGAGCTACATTTTGATATTGAACACTATGTGAACTTCATGTCTTTACTATGTTGAGACCAAGGGTTTTATAGAACTTTGCTTTTGATTTCCTATAGACTTGTGCAGATTATCATATTTATGTTGAGTTTTCTGCATTTTTGGTACTCATAACAGTTACTATGGCATTTCAAGTTATTAGGAAGGAAATCTTAGAACTTTTGAGTGTTCCAATTTACATCAGAATCTGATTTGACATGATTGGTAAGCAAAAACTGTAAACAATTAGGTAACTCTGTCCAATTTACCAAAAGGAAAGTGCTAGATCATTCAAGACTTCTGACTTTTATTTAAATACTTTATGACTTTTACATTATGATGAATAGCTAGCTATATTTTTAATATTTGATTATTTTTATCTCTGAGAAATACTCTCTATCAGCTAAATTTCCTTTTAAAGATATCTAGTATAATATGTAGAATATTGCTTCTTCATAACATTTTAATGCATGTATCCAAGGTCTTGGCATGAACTGAGGTCATATTATTTTAATGTCAAAAAAAGACTTTGTATTCAATTTTATAATTAACATTTTTTCTTCTAATAATTTATTTTGGCTCTGGGGTTCACTTCATTTTGGCGTCTGGGAATGACTTTGTTAGCAAATGTGATTTATGAAATTTGTGGTCATATACCAAAACAATAGTCTTTCATTTCTAAGTGAATAAATCCTGGGACCTGAGATCTATGGAGGATAAATTCATAGAACTGGAAGGGATCTTAGATATCATCTTGTCCAACTTCTTCATTTTACAGATAAGGAAATTAAGTACAAGAGATGAAATGAGGTCACATAATTTTGTAACAGACCATTTGAATCCAAGGATACCTAACACCCTGTCTAGTGTGCATATCATTATATCACAGTTGCTTCATACATAAAGGTCAGCTAGCTCACAAAGATGCTATCAGAAGCCTCATTCCCTGCTAGTAGAGACTTTTGTCTCTGTCAGTTGGAATATTTTTAATCAAGTTACATTAAGAAAAGTAGATTCTTTGCAGAGAAAGGAAATAAATGTCTGTTCTCTATGGAATAGTAATATTAATTACATACCACTGTATAGTTGTAGAATAACCCCAACTATCCCTCTTGCAAAGTGATGGTATTGGTCATGAGGGAGAGAGAAGAAAAGATCATAGGTTGAAGAGCACAAAAAATTACTAATAATAGAAGGAGAGTATTATTTAAAATATATAGTCCATTTATAGTGATCATCTAGTCCTGAAGTAAAGTGTCATGCTATTTATCATTACCACATCTTTAATTCTTCAAATTCTTCAAAAGATCTATGATTTTTTTGGGAAGACTACTTATAATCCTTATTCATGCCTTAGTAGACCTTTGAGATTTGTGGTCAGTCTTCTGAAAATGACCTTGTTGGAATGTAGGCTGCTACAATAATGATAAAATTGCTAGACGTTGCAAATATCTTCCCATGTAGTAATGTAGACAATTAAAATATATTGAGTCCATTAAGATTTCTCTTTTGTATCTACCTTTTTAAGCTTCTTTTGAGTCTTGTGTTTGAAAGTCAGTTTTTTTCCTGTTCATTTCTCATCTTTTCATCAGGAATACTTGAACATATTTTATTTTATTAAATATTATTTTTTTCTCTAAAGGATTATACTCAGTTTTACTAGTTGGGCTACTGTTGCTTATAATTCTAGCTCCTTTGCATTTTAAAATATCTTATTCCAAGTGGGCAGCTGGTGGCTCAGTACACTGAGAGCCAGACCTAGAGATGGGAGGTCCTAGGTTCAAATCTGGCCTCAGATACTTCTCTGTGTAACCCTGGGCAAGTCACTTAACCCCCATTGCCAAGCCCTTACCATTCCTCTGCCTTGGAGCCAATACACAGTATTGGTAAGGGTTTAAAAAATAATATTTCAAGACCTCTGCTCCTTTAACATGGAAGCTGCTAAATCTTCTGTGATGCTAACTATGTCTCCATGATATTTGAATTGTTTCTTTCTAGTTGCTTCAAGTATTTTCTCCTTGACTTAAAAAGTTCTGGAATTTGGCTATAATATCTTTTGGAGTTTCATTTGGAAATCCCTTTCAGGGATGAATCAGTGGATTCTCTAAATTTTTATTTTATCCTCTTGTTTGAGATATCAAGGCAGTTTTCCTTAATTTCTTGAAATATTCTGTCTAGGCCATTTTATTTTTAAATCACAACTTTGAGGTAGACAACTATTTTTATTATTTGCAAAACACACTTCCATATTGATCATTGTTGTAAATGTACACTCATATAAAACCTAACCCCCAAATAAAACCATAAATACATTGATGTGGAAAATAATATGCTTTGATCCTCATCCATCTGACTCCAACAGTTCTTTCTCTACAGGTGGATAGTATACCCACTATAAGTCTTTTAGGATTGTCCCACATCATTGTACTGCTGAAAGCAGGCAAGTTTTCACAGTTGATCATCATGAAATATTGCTGTTATTGTCTACCATGTTCTCCTGGTTCTTCTTATTTCACTCTGCATCAGTTCCTGAAGTTTGTCTTGGCAAGTGGATTCCCAGGTATAGAATTATTTTAAATGGAATTTCTCTTTCTATCTCTTGCTGCTAAACTTTGGTAGTAAAACATTGAAATGCTAATGATTTATTTGAATTTATTTTGTACCCTGCAACTTTACTAAAGTTATTATATCAACTAGTTTTTAGTTGATTCTCTAGGATTCAATTAACTATGTCATATCATCTTCAAAGTGAGTTTAGTTTCCTCACTGTCTACTTTCATTCCATTTTTCTTTTCTTATTGCTAAGCTGGCATTTATAATACAGGATTAGAAAACACTGTTGATAATAGGTATCCTTGATTCACTCCTGATCTTATTTAAAAGACTTTAAGCTTATCCCCATTGAAGATGATACTTGCTGATAATTTTTAATAGAATGGATGTTGTATTTTGTTGAAGGCTTTTCTTATATCTATTGAGATAATCATATCTATTAGTTTGGTTATTGATATAGTCCATTATGCTTATAATTTTCCTAATACTAAATCAGCTCTACATTCTTGGTATAAATCCCACCCATGTGGTTGCTGCAAATGATGCTTGTGATCATTTATATGTTTATGGTCTCCTTTCTAGTATTTTACTAAAATATTTTGAATCAATATTCAAAGGAAATTTGTCTGTAGTTTACTTTCTCTGTTTTTACTTTTCCTGATTTAGGTAACAGTATCATATTTGGGTCAAAAAGAACTTGGTAGGATTCCTTCTCTGCTCATTTTATCAAATTGTCTATATATTATTGGGATTAAGTATTCTTGAAATGTTTGATAGAATTTACTTGTGAATCTGTCAGGCCCTGAGAATTTTTTCTTAGGGAATTCATTAATTGTTTGTTCAATACTTTTTTTTCTGAGATGGGATTATTTTAAGTATTCTATTATCTCCTTTGTTAATATGGGCAATTTATATTTTTTTAGATATTTTTCAATCTCACTTAGATTGTCAGATTTATTGTCATATAATTAGACAAAACCACTCCTAATAATTGCTTTAATTTCCTCTTCATTGGTAATGAGTTCATTTTTTTTTATTTTTGGTACTGAATTATTTGCTTTTCTTTCCTTTTGAAAAAATCAAATTAACCAATGCTTTGTCTATTTTATTTTTTTTATAAAAACAACTCTAGTCTTATTTACTAGTTCAATTTTAAATTTTATTAATTTCTCCTTTAATTTTTTAGGATTTCTAATTTAATCTTTAATTGGGTATTTTACTTTGTTCTTTTTCTAGATTTTGTTTTTGTTTTTAGTTACATGCCCAATTCATTGATGTGTTTTTTCTCTGTCTTATTGGTGTAAGCATTTGAAGATATATGATTTCTCTTAAATCCTGCTTTGGCTGTGTCCTATAAATTTTGATAGGTTCTACCTTTGATGTCAGTCTCATTATTGAAATCAGTGATTGTTTCTATAATTTGTTCTTTGACACACTACTTTTTTAGCATTAGGTTATTTAGTTTCCAATTAATTTTTTTATTTGTCTTTCCATGGACCCTATTGACTTTTATTACATGATCTAAAAAGGATGCATTTATTATTTCTGGCTTTCTGAATTTTGTTACGAAGTTTTTATGCCCTAATATATGGTCAGTCTTTGTATGTTCCTTTTTATTCCCATTCAGTTTTCTTTAGAGATCTTTTAGTTCTAACTTTTCTAAAATTTGATTCGCTTCCTTTACTTCTTTCTTATTTATTTTTTATTAGATTTATCTAGATCTAAAAGAGGGAAGTTGAGGTCCCCCACTAGTATAGTTTAATTTCTCCTTTTAAAAATTAGAGGCTATACCACTGGTGCATATATGTTTATTTAGCAAGAAGTAATTTCTTTCCTTATCTTTTTAATCAGATCTGTTTTTACTTTAGATTTACTAGAGAACATAATTGTTACTTCTGGTTTTTTTACTTCAAATAATGCAGAAAAAATTCTCTTCCAGCTCCTTCCCTTTAATCAGTTTTGTTTCCCTGACCCCTGTGTTTTTTTGTAAATAACATATCATAGGATTCTGTTTTTTAATCCACTCTGCTATCTGCTTCCATTTTGAGTGAGTTTACCCTATTCACATTCACAGTTATGATTATCAAATGTGCATTCTCTCCATTTTTATTTTCCCTTTTTGATCTTGCTCTTTCTCCTTTTATTGGGTCCTTCCTCACAGCCTCATAGGAATTTTACTTTTAATCACCATCCCCTATTTCCCCCTCCCTTCTATTACTATCTTTCCCCCTTGTCATATTCCCCTCTTACTTACAGAACCTGGATCAGTAGATGTGTGGTGGAGGGGTGTACTGTGGCTTGTGTCAGTATTCCTTGGGATAGTGTCCTGCAGCCTTTGCTCCCCTTTTCACCCTAATGAACCAAGCTCTCTATGCCTACCTTTCTCTGTTATGTGCATAAAAGTTGCTTCACTCCATTTCCTTGTTTGTTCTTTCACTTCAGTTTTCATTTTGAGGTGTTATTTTAAAGTTGGTTAGAGAGGATTTTCATAATGGTTCCAGCTTTCCCTGCTTCTATTCTACCATCTTTGCTCAATCATTCTTTCTTTTTTAAATTTAAAACCCTTACTTTCTGGGTATTGGTTCCAAGGCAGAAGAGTGGTAAGGGCTAGGCAATGGGGGTCAAGTAACATTCCTAGGGTCACACAGCTGGGAAGTGACTGAGGCCAGATTTGAACCCAGGACCTCCTGTCTTTAGGCCTGGCTCTCAATCCACTGAGCTACCGAACTGCCCCTGCTCAATAATTCTTAAAGTGTTCCTCCTTAATCTATTTTTCATGTCAGTTGGCTTTTCCCCAATGAGATATTTCCCATTTTCATCTACTTTTTCATCCTCTTGACTTTTTTTCTTTATTTCTTGAATATATGGAGTCATTAGCTTCCATTTACCAAATGGTAATTTTCTTCAGTGAACTTTTATTTCTCTTTTCCCATATGGCCAATTCTGCTTTTTAAAAAGTGCTTTTTCTTTAGTGAATTTGTGTTTCTTTTACCATTTAGCCAATTTTTAAAAAGTTATTATTTTCTCTTGGGTTTTTTTGGGGGAGGGGCTTCTTTTACCACAAATATTCTTTTCTGCCCAGTAACTATGACTTGGGCCCCTGTTCTCTTGAAGCTATTCCTCTCTGCTTTGTAACTGTGGCCAGAGTGCCTATTCCCCTACTAACATAAGCACTAATGTTCTTTGCCCTATAACTATAACTAGGAACTTTGCATGGCTAATGCAACAGGGAACATGTACAGAGTGCCAGGAGTAGATTCCTATAATCTCTTTCTGCTCTGTTCTCTAACCCTCTTTCTGTCTCTGTTCTGTGACTTCTTAAATCTGTTCCTGAACTATAAATATACCTCCAACACTTACTGTTGGTGTTGCTACAGCCTACCTTGTGCTTTAGGATAGTCCTCACACTGGTGTCACAGATCTCTTCTGTTGAGGTGCTTAGTTCGCTTGGGTTCAAATAAGGTCTCACCATCCCTTTTGTTGACTGTCACTCCAGAATTTCATTTGAGGAGTTATTTAGAGTTGTTTTGAGAAGAATGTTGAGAGAATTCAACTGAATTGCTTTCTGTATCCCATCATCTTGTTTCCACCCCTACCATTGTAGATTTTATGATGTAATAGATGGTGGAAACAGGGAAGATTTATAATAATGGGAAAGGCTGATAAAGAAATAATAGTCTTCCCCCTTCTAAAGCTGCCTTCAACTTTACTCTGCTGGGTTCTGAGAAGGATATATTTGGAGAGATTATGGTGGTAATATCTCTTTTTTTGGAGAGAGAAAGTCTCCTCTCCCTCCCACCCACTCTCAAGTTTCCCTTTAAAATTACTGGTATCAGTTCTTGAATCCTTTCTTAACTACAATTTATTGAAGGAAAACAAAAAGGGTTCCAGGCTGATTAACGATAAGGATTTAGTATTCAGGAAAGGAAGGAGGGTCAAGGGGTCCCTACCTAGCTAATATCCTTCCCTCATCATAATATCATTCCCTGATCAAGCATCTCAGGTTTGGTTCACCTGACCCACTTAGGGTTAGGATGGTGAGGAATCTGATTCTTGTCTTCACAATGAGTGTCTCAAGTTCAGATTTTAGGAGGTAGATGACAACTCTTCCTTTTTGGACAGCTTATTTCCCAGAGTCTTGTCCAATAAGTTTATCTCCTGGTGGGATCTGAGTCAGGAAATTCACTAAAGAGAATATCACTGGATCAAGAAGCCCAGTTGTAGCTACCTGTCTGGTCTATAGTGCCAGGTAGAAGTCCACTCAGCTCTCTCCTCCCAATGTTCTGAATTCCTTTTACTACCCATCCCCTGTTGCTGTGGAATTCTGCAGCTCTCTTTCATTTCTCTCCCTGGTGTCAAACCTTCTCTCACATAGAAAAGAAGAAATCCAGGGAAAGTCTGGCATGTGCCTTAGATTTTGGGGAAAGTAGATATCAAAAGATCTAGGGAAAAAATAGGATTCCATGAACTTACATGTTAGTGGGAATGCAATTCCAATAGAGATCACTAATGCTCAACAATGAAATTCTTCTTATTTTTAAACCTTTACCTTCCATCTTAGAACTAATGCTGTATATTGGTTCCATGGCAAAAGAGTTGAGAGGGCTAAACAATGGGGGTTAAGTGACTTGCCCAAGAGTCACCCAGCTAGGAAGTGTCTGAGGTCAGATTTGAACATTAGACCTCCTCTCCCAAGGCCTGGTTCTTATTCCACTGAGCCACTTAGCTGCCCCCAATAATGAAATTTTTAAGATGAAAAAGACATCTACCACCATAGAAGGTACAGTGTACAAATGCTAATTGAAACATATTTCACTTCATTTCATCCATGAATTTGTCTCCAGTATAAGCAATATATGTCTTGTTTCATGACATGATGAACAGGAAATACATGTCATATGTACATCTATATCACATTATCTGACTTCTTGGGGAGGATTGGCAGAAAAGGGGGGCAAAGAATGAGACAGATTTTTGAACATAAATAATGTGAGAATTTGTTCCTCTTGAATAAGCATATGTATTATAATTTACTAAATATAACCAATCACATGTATATTATTGTTATGCTGTTATATGATTATATATGGGGAGGGATAGGTATAATATGTCTGTCTATCTATCTAATAACTCAAAAAAAGAGAAAAATTTCTAGGTCAAATTCTACTCTTTATTAGAAATCTTGCCTAATCACCTCTGTTAATTCTCCCCTCAGACCTTACATGGTATCTTGTCTTGCACCTTTCTTCTGCAACTGCTATATTTATTATTAATCATAAGTACTTACATATGTGTCTTAATTTGTTAACTTTTAAAATTCTGTGAAGGGACAATGTCTTATCTAAATTTTGGAATCTCACCCCTTTTTTCCTAGCATGTAATAAATATTTAATGAATGCTTGTTGCCTTGGGAATTGAATGAGGAATATCATGTAGGATCTCACATCAGTATCAATGTGAGCTCCTTAAATACAGGCCTCTGTTTCAGACTGAAAGCCAAAGTTGATCTAAGGCTATGCTTTAGGAGCTGAAACTTAATGATTAAATTGTAAAAGTAAAGGAGTGAAATCAGTAAATACTTTTCCACTTTGTGGTTAGTGCAGCAAATTGGAGACTTTATGGGTTAATAGAAAAAGTCATGTCAAGGCCAGCAAGTATAATTTTGGGCAATCTTCTTTGGCTTTCTAGGCCCAAGTTTCCTCATCATACTAGTCAATGTCACATCACTCCCCTATATAAACTCAATATTCAAGTCAAACTGGAATACTATTTTTTTCTCTAATCTTGAAATTATATTCTTTGCCTCTGAATATTTGTACAAGTTCTCCCCTACTTCTAGAATGTTCTCTCTATTCATCTCTGCCATTAAGAATTCTTTTCTTCTTTGAAAGCATTGCTTAGTAGACAATTCTTCTATAAAATTTAACCTGGTATGCCCAGTTGTGTCTGATATTTCTTTTCTTTAATTATATTGTATTTATTTATCAAGATATATATTATATACAAGTAGGATGTAAACCATCTTTGTATTTCTAGCACCAGGGATAGTATCTAATCACAACTAGGCTCTTACATGTTTATTGAATTGAATTGAATTGATTGAGGGGAAAGTAGTTGAGATTAGATGATCTTTAAGGTTATTTCCTACTCTACAAATCTTGCTCCTATAATCTCAGAATTTCTTAGCACGTTTGACAAACAATTCCTTCTTTTGTATCAAAAAAGCTTTCATTCTTTTGATATTCTTTATTCTATCTTCCTTTTTCTGATATGTCTATTTTAATGCTGATGAAAATTGATCTGTTTTCTTGGGAGAGGATGTGTGTGTGAGAGAGAAGCTGATCAAAATCAATTCACCTCCAAAAAATTGTTATAACAAGAGACCAAAATGAGGTATATACAAAATGCAATCAGAGATATTTTTAAAGCATTTTCACTTATTTGAACAAGATGAACCAAGCTTTTCAAATGTTCTTTTTTTCACATACCCATCCCTTTGATAATGCATCATTAAATTTGAGGATTTCTAGATACTGGAGCCTTAAATTTGCTTCTGATATTCAAATTTGACATGAATTGAAATCAAATTTTGTCTGTTTTCTTAATGCCTAACTAGAACATATGCTTCAGTATGGAAACTCTTCTCCACAAGTTTTCCTTTATAGAACCAGAAGAGTTTAGGGATTCAAATGCTATTGATATTATGGATCTTTTCCTAGATTCCCAGAAAGAATAAAAGTTTTAGTATATATAATAAATTGATATGGCCATGAGCATGAATTAAGTCATATAAATTCCCTTGAAAGTTACTTATCTTTTGAGATTTCTTAATCTTAGATTCTGCTGATATTTAAACTGAATAGAGATTAAGTTCCTTAGGAAGTTTTTTTTTTTTGTTTTTGTTTTTATAAAACTTATAAGGGAGAATTTTCACTTCTATATTATTAGTCTTTTCCTCATTATGTCAAGAAGGACTGATAGCAAATGCTTGGAATATTGAAAGGGAACTAAACATATTGACATAGGAAGAAACCCTAGTAAAGATCATGGTTTGGCATAAATAATAATGAGCTGGGTGACAATTACATGACTCAGTGGATATAGAACCAAACATGGAAAGGGAAGGTCTTGAGTTAAAATCTGACCTCAGACACTTCCTAGCTACAGGAGCCTGGATGAGTTGCTTAATCCCATTTGCCATGCCCTTACCACTCTTTTGCCTTAGAAGCAATATTTAGCATCAATTCTAAAACAGAAAGTAAAGGGTTTAACAAAATAACAATTGACTGGGAGTCAAGGAACTTGGATTCTATATCTAGTCTACCAAATGCACAAGTCACTCTAATTCTTTGGTCCTTAATTTCTTTACCTATAAGATAAATTTATTAGAAAACAACTAAATTCTCTTTTTAAATGTAAGCATTATGGATGTATGTGTGAGTATGTTTTAAGATAGCATGGGATGTGTGTGTGTGTGTGTGTGTGTGTGTGTGTGTGTGTGTGTGTGTTGGGCAAGGAGAAGTGAGATATCAATGTATAGAAGTGGCAAAGAGGGAAATTTAGACCTTGTTTGAGGGGAAAAAAACAACAACTTCATATCAATTAATAATCCTCCACCCTCATTTTCCGGAGAACTTACTTGGTGGAGACATCCATAGAGTAGATTCCAGTTTGAGTGAATTTTTAGATAAGTTGGCCTTTAGAGGCTTCTTACTCAGAAATTCAGCGATTGTGTAATATTCTGTAATTGAATAAATTTCCCAGTAGTGTAAGAAGAAAAGCTCTAGAATATAGTGGCAGACTTGAATAGAGAAGGGATTACAAAAGAGAATGAAATGTGAACATTAGAATGTAGCATTGCAGTCATGAAAGGGAAGACAAAACTACCATTACTCCATAGTAATGGGCATCTTACAACTGGAAAGATGACTTAGATCATCATGAAGAGTTATTAGTTCCAAAACCTAGTGGTGATGGAAATGATGATGGATGGATGGATGGCAGGTAGCCATGGTGTCTACGTAGGCAAAACAATTCCTAACAAAGAGTTCTGAAAAGAGGGGAGAGCTGGGCTTGTGTCATTTTAAAATCTCATAGGTGTGTGAAATTAAATTACAAAAATGTAAGGTAGCAAGCTGCTTAGAAGAGAAAGCGTCTCTTACAGTATTTCACCGATCATACTAATACTTGAGCCATGAAGACATTCCATGCATGACTTGATCTGGATAGTCCGTGTAGTTAATTTTACTTTTTGGTCTCTGTATTTTTCCCCTGTGAGGGAAGGTTAGCAGTACTCATAAGGCATCAGTGAGTCTGAGAGAATTTGTTGGTCTCTGGGGGCCCTTTCCCTGTGAATGTTTTTCAACTCTGATGCTGTATATAAACCTTTGATCATGATATTCTAGGAAATATCTAGGGCAGTATTATAAGATTGGCTTTGAAGACAGAGAAGACTTCAGCTCTGGACCTGCCTCTGACACATAGTAGGCAGGTCACTGAATCTCTTATTGCCCCAGGTCACTCTTATACTACAAATCACAAAACCAAGTGCTGATCTGCATTATTAAAGAAGTTTCATCTCTTCCCCACTGAGGAAATTACAGATCTAAAGCAATTTCTTTCCCCCTTTCCCCCTCAAAAAAACAAAACAAAACCTAGTAAATACATTTAGTAGAATTCAATTAATTTACTTAACAGAATTACATTAATAAAATTATTTATTTATTTCATTGTAACCAATTTCCTCTTTGTGTGTATGTGTGAGTGGGAGAGTGTGTGTGTGTGTGTGTGTGCCTGTGTGTAGTAGTAGTAAGTAGTAGTAGTAGTGATGATGGTATTTTCCTTAACACCTATCCTAAAAAGGGACAAAAGTTCTCATGATTTCTATGAACTATTAGTTCATAGAAATCATGAGAACTTTTGTCCCTTTTTTTTTCTTCTACGTAGAAAGCAAGAATTATCAGATATGATTTGAACTTTTTTTGCTGGTAAGTTATTAGACATATTGTTAGGTAAATACTATATTATGTAATGTTTTGAACTCTGTAGTAGCATGAATTATTATCTTATTTATGAGCATGTCCTTTTCATTTTTAAGACCCTTAGTAGCCCTCAATTCTTTGGTACATGGTTTTATGATTAATTGACTAATAAACAGAAACTGATTGTGGTTTCATAAGTGGTAGGCAAAATTTGGAACTGAAAACTATTGGCTATAGCTATAAATGTTATTTATATATATATACATATACCTATACACATATAATTTTAAAATGTGCAAAGCAATCATGATTTTTACCAACATGATCTCATTTAATCACCACCACTCTGGAAGGTGTTTTACTGTTATCCTTGCTAAAGATGAGGAAACCAAGGAAGAAAGGGGCTAATTAACTTACCCAAATGGATTCACATAGTATCAAAGGTCAGAATTAAACTCAAATGTTTCTGACATCATCTTTTATTAGATAGGGATTAAAATTTGTTAACTGTGTGAGTGGTATTGTTAGCTTGATTTTATGGTATAGGACCTTGCACATAATAGGTATTTGAAACATATTTGTTGAATTGATCAGTCAAATATTTAGGGACAAGTTAAATAGTGAGTTTGTAAGGTATTTCAGTGGCTTATTAAGGATTCAAAATTTACTTTTATAGTTATTTGTCATATCTTGAAATTCACTGGAATAATTAGCCAAGAATAGTTTATTATCCCCTTTGGGGCCTTTTAGCTTTTTTGGGAGAGCACAGGGAACTCTATGAATGTGACTAGACTCTTATTTACAATTTCGATAAAACAACAAATCAACAAATGTTTATTAAGCATCTTCCATGAGTCAGCCACTGTGCCAGATGCTGAGTATGCAAAATTAAAAATAAAAAAAGTCCCTTCCCTCCAGGAGCTCACATTCTCCTGTCAAAAACATCATAACCAATTATAAATACATACAAAATAAATACTAAGATCACTGAGGGAGAAACTGTAGCCAATGTAGGGATCAGGAAAAGCTTCATGAAAATGGTACCAATTAAACTGAATTTTGAAGGAAACAAGGAATTCTAAGATAAAAGAACCTAAGATTTACACTTAGCTTTAAACTTCTATAGCTACACATACATATGCACGTGCATGTGTGAATTTCATATGATTTTCACATTATGTCAAGGCTATTCATGACCCCATTTGATGGACACAGTCAATAACATAATTCAAGCCAGAAATGCTAACTTTTTGCATTCTCACTTATTTCAAACTGAATCCCCATTTAGCTATAGAATCAGGATATGAGGAAAGCATGGAAGTCACCAAATATTGAAGCCAAATTGTTTTAGTAAACTCCATTAAGAATTGGAGATGTGCCCAAAATGTAGACTAGAAAGGGAGTTCAAAATAATGTCTTTTTTATTTTAAACCTACTTCTGGTCAATTAATGAAATAATTCTGGTGGGGAAGGAAGGCCTTACAAACTTGATTTCCTTTAGCACTATAAAATCCAAGCAGTTAACAGAGGAACAGAAAGAGAGAACAAATAGGAAAAGCAATTATCCAACACTTTGTATTTTCAAACCCTTCTTATACCCCTAATTAGTTAAACTATTCACCATCTTATGTAGTCTGTCAGTGAGAACACCCTTGGGAATCTCTGGCCATTTGACTAATGGAATATGTAGTTCATTTTTATGAAATGTCTTTCCAAGAGAGATCTTGGTAAAAGTCATCAAGAGATCCTTGTGTTAATAACCTATTGTGTTTCTATTGTTCCAAATTAAATAACTTGACCTTTTTTTTTTCAGTTGGGAATCAATAATTTGATAATCAGAGCCTAAACAGATTTGCATCTAAAAAAAGCAATTCTTTTTTTTTCTTTTCAGATGTAATTTAAATAAGAAAATAATGCAAAACAGTTATTTACCCCATATATTTGCATAATTAAGTATAGAGTGAAAGAAAAAAAGCAATATGTATTTTATCTCGAATAGGATTATTATTTCTTCAATAGTATATTATTTAAAATTAAGTATATGTTTTAAAATGTAGAAGAAACAGATGAAATGGACCCAGAAAGACTCAAGGACTTTGAGATCTAGACTTTACTTCTTTTTTGATTTATAATTTAATTTTTGGCCACTTATGTTGTCTCCCTAAACTCTTTTTTAAAAATCAGCTACCTAAAACCTTTCACAGATTTCTCTCAAGTTCTTGAATAAAAAATAATATAAGCACAAGGCTACAGTTTAAACAATGACTAAGATGATACCTATACACTTGATTATACACACACAATACAATCACAATTACATCCTTCATTTAAAAATTTTTAAAAATCCAACTGCTTTCCAAAAAAAGGGATGAGTCTCTAACTTTCTATTACTCTAGACTCATTTCCTCAATAATTGTTTTGCCTCTAGGATCAGAGATCAGGCCTTGGAGATTTGAGCTCTTTTATTTCCAGAACTTCTGCCCTGGCTTCCTGCTACCCTGATTTGCAACTGCTCCAGTTGACTCACTACCTCTGAAAGTTCTAGCCATGGTTCAGGCCACCTCCTATGCCTTGACCATCTTTCCAGAATGGATATCCGTCTTTCCTCCCATCCAGTTCTAGCACCATTATTAAATATGTGTGTTTTTTTAAAAGTACAATGAAATAAAGGCAAAATACTTTAGAAACGCAGACATAATCATTATTCACTACATGTGAAGAACAAAAGAGTATATATATTTATTTTAACACTACTAAGAAAGTGAACAGAGCTCTGATTCATTTTTTACTAATGCTGAATTTATAAACATTCTAATTTTTAGGGGTTGTTTATAAAAGCATCTGTCAATCAGTATGCACTAGTAGACACTTAGAAGCTGAAAAAGACACCCCAAAGAGGTCATAGAAGCAGTACAATTTAATAAAAACAAACAAACAAACAAACAAAAAGAAATAAGAAAGCATGATGTCCAGAAAGCCAAAAGTAAAAAACTGGCAGAAAAGCTGGCGGGCCATAATCCTTCTGGGATTTGTCGTTCTCCCCATTTGGGGGCAAGAGGAAACCTAGGCAGTATCTGCCCTCAGACAAGGAGGTGTAAGGAGAATGCTAAAGAGGGAGGGCGATTTTTCACACTGGAGGAAGATGGGAGTTCAAGGACTTGAAGGGTAATAGGAGAGAAGGGAAGAGTGTCGCTTTGTGGTTCCTGATACATCTTCAGAGAACCAAAGTACCCTTCTATAAGAGCATGAGAGATGACCTGTACCTAAATGGACAAGCTGGGAGTCATATACTACTGTATTCTTTATTAAGGGGGGGCAGGGGAAGGAGCAGGAGCCCCAAGAGAAACAAGCCTGTTTTTTAAAAAAATTTTTGTTCTGTTGAGAACTGTATTTGCTGCATTTAATATAATTTCTCCTAAACATCTGTGGTTAACCCTTTCTTTATGTTGCCCCGTGACCCTTTGTTCCTGGCATAGGGGCACCATGGGAGCCACATAGGGGAGAAAGACATTTCCTAGTCTAGGCATGGGGACTTAATCGCCCTGCCCATAATTAAATGTTGTGCCCTCTAATTGAGAACTATAAACATGTTCCATTTCATAACTACTCTCCTAGGTACAGAATTTTGATGATTTGAGGTCCTCTTATAGATCTCCTTCATCAGTGAGAAAAGCTCAAACCTCAAATGCTAAATAGAACTCTACTGGGCTCCTATTCTAGTCCTCCTGTGGTCTCACTTCTTCACCTAACACAAGGGGATTAGCATTACTAAGTAAGGTATAGATTATGTCCTTAATTTGTGCATCTCAGGTAGCTTTATTGTACATATCATTTGGGCCAGAGGAAGTAAAATGAGTTGTATAGATAAGTAATCTTCTCCCCTGAAAAAGATCAGAGTTTCAGAGACTTCTAATTAGAAGAGATCTTCATGGTTCAACTCATGGGTTTGTCAGATGATCCTGAGGCTTAGAGATTTCAGCTAAGAAATAGTCAAGCAAATTTGGAACCGATACACTATATAGATTCTAAGGCAGGAGGTAAGGGTTTTAAAAAACAATAAAAATTACAATAATACAATGTAATTATCTCCTTTTATGGAATCTTTTTTTTTAAAACTCTTGCCATTGTTCTTTGAATCAATATTGTATGTTGGTTCCAAGGCAGAAGAGCAGTGAGGGCTAGGCAATGGGAGTTAAATGACTTTCCCCAGAGACACATAGCTAGGAAGTGATGAAGCCAGATTTAAATTCAGGACTTCCCATCTCTAGACCTGGCTCTCTGTCTACTAAGCCACCTACCTGCCTTGAAAATTCCTTTCGTAATCCTTTTGTTCCCACCATAGAGAGGTACATCCAAATCCTCCCCCATATCCCTTTTCCCAGCTCTTCATGACATGAAGCCCATCATATCTGACTTTCTTTCATAGCTGTTCCTTTCCTTGTACCTGTGGCCCATCCCATAATTGTTTCTGGGAAGGATTTCTTGGGAGTGGGTTTGAGTGGAACTCTGCCCTACTTAGACCAGAGTGGAGACCCTTGTCTAGAATTTGAGAATTTGATTGAATTAGTCTACCTCCTGCCCTGTTGATTTTATATTGGGTTAGCCTGGAAAAACCCTTGAAGCATGTGTCAGAGAAACTGAGGTCCTGCCCCAGAATTGACATTTGCTTCTTGCTTTTCTCTTTGGATCACTCATGAAGACCCTTAAGAAACCATCTACTCCTGCTTCTTCATTTTACAAATAAAGAAATCAAGGCTTGTGGGATTTGGGTGACTTGAACACAGCTCTTGAGCAAACAGGCAGGATTTGATACCATGTAAGTTCTCTAGACCTCGGTTTCCTTACATATAAAAATGAAGTGGATGGAGAAGGTCATTTCTAAGATCCCTTCCAGGGTATATTTTTTAATTGAGATTTACATCCTCCTCACAGTAACAGGACAGATGGGACAATAGAGGATAAAGGGCTGAACTTAGAATTAAGAAGTCCTGATTTCTGATCTAATTTCAGATACTTACTGACTATCTGGGCAAGTCACTTCACCTCCATTGCCTACAGTTTTAAAGCATTCTAAATTTTCCTCAGTTTCCACAACTATAAAATTGGGATTATAAGAGTACCTACCTCCCAGGGTTGGTATAGGATCAAATGAACTAATATTTATAAAGTATTTAGTACAGTGTCTGGCCCATGGTAGGCACTATGTAAATGCTAGAAATTATTATCATTATTATTGATGGATCTTTAAAAATAATTTATATAATTTTATACCATTAGCTGTATTTATACAATGTAGCAAAAATGGCAGCTTAGGGCAATATGGCAGAATCTAGGTTAATTTACAATGTAGCAAAAATCATTAGTTTAAAACAGAATCTTTAAGAAACCCTCCACATAAGTTGTACAATAATAATTATATGGAAATAGATTTATCCTATCTAAGAATATTGTTATACATCCTTTCCCACCCAGGATAAACTTGAATTTGAACAAATACCCAAAGTCCATAAACCAAGGGTCACAGATGTGCAACAGACATGTTTTAGAGTTCATATTCCAAGCATTGTAGCAAAGGGAACTAAGATTCATAGATGTGAAGTGACTTTCCAAAGGTCACCTAGATTTCAGAGTCAGCATTTGAATCTATATGGTATAACACCAATATCAGAACTCCTTCAACTATACTAAATTGCTTTGCCAAAATGGACCTCTTTGTATTTCCTGATGTAATAAAGACAAGATATTTAAATGGACTAAGACCTCTAAAAAAAGAGGTCATTAGAAATAATCATTGTAATTACGAGGTCATTATGATAGTAATTACATAGCCATTACTATGTAACTACTTATAAAATTATGATTAATAGGCCATTGTAATAGTAATTACAGTAGAAATTTAGCTTTAAAAATCTGGATAGGGGAAGGAAAATGAAATGGAGAGAATAATAAAAGAAATGGGTAAGATAAAGTGGAAGCAGATGGTTTAGACAATACTTTGAAGGAAAAAGAGAAATTGTACTCCAGCAAAAATGGAGAGTGGTGTTGGTGTCAATGAGTGAACATCTTTTTTGTTAGGTGTTTTAACTAAGAAAATACCCAAACTTTGTAGGGCAGAAGAGAAAGGATTTATGTAAAATATCCTAGGATCACAATTTTTGGAGACAGAAGAGAACTAAGAGGTCCCCAATTTCAAACCCAACTAATAAAAATAAGGCAAGTTCAGAGCCTCTTACTTCAAGTAAATTTTCTTTCTTCTATATAATCATTTCTCAGACAAACTGTGTAAATGTTGCTTTTTTTAATTTTGAGGGAGAAGGTTTTGGCCAGACCTGATATTTCATTAAACTAAGGACCTACAGGTGAGGAAATGTCATACACCAATGAAGATGCTATCACTGTAAAATTACAGCCTTAGAAAGTTAATTCAAGCCATTGAGAAGTCAAGGACCTTGACCAAATCAGGTAGGCAGTATTGCCATGGGCAGGATTTGGACTCCAAAGGTAGTTCTCTATCTACTACACCACATGATATCTTAAATGTCACCTAAAATGTATAATAAGGTCATAACTCCCTTAGAAAACTAATACTAAAATCATAATGCTCAACCTTTCTTTGAAGTGACACTTTTATTCAGTGTACATTTAACATTTTCTGTAATAACTGTGCTAGTGGTAAAAATGTTGCTGTGACTTTTTTACTCAGCATATTTGTGGTTTAGGAAAATAGCTTCCTGGTTCAGGAACACAACTTATCCAGTTCTTTGCTTATAGAACTCCAACTGCCTTTATTTATTACTGTTTGGATTTCTAACCTGAGGTAAGATTATATACAACTCTTTGAACCTTGATCTTGCTCTCAAATTACCCCTTCATAAATTGATTGCTGCACATTAGCATGGAATATCCAGAGACCTAGCACATTAGTGCCACTGCAAGTACCCTGCTATTTCCCATGGCTTGATAAATTGCAACATTAGGTTTTGCCCATGAAAATGAGCCCAAATGAACAATGAGTTTGAGCATTCATGATGACTTCTTTTATTGCCCCATGTTGTAACCCAGAGATTCCCATCACCACTTCTGAAATACAGGACATGTGAAAACAGTTCTTTTAGTATGTCTGTAAAAATGAGAATAAAACTGGAAACTATAGTTAGAAAATTAGACCGGCACAAATCCATGGCATAAAAGAGAAAAGTAGTGAGTTCAAGTGAATTCAACACAGTTGAGAATTTACATACAAAAAGATATAGAAAACTAAAATGTAGAAAAGCCTAGGGAAATTCTAACAATAAAATGATGAGAAAAAATTATTTCCCTGGATCATTGTTCTAGAGTTAAAAGGTACCTTGGATGCTCTCCAGTCCAATTCTCTTGTTTTACTGTTGAAGAGCTTATGGTTCAGGAAAGACCAGCTTGAATCTCCATCCTCTAGAGTCTTTGAACCAAGCTACCTTTATATCTAGGAGAAGTGTCACTTGGTCGATTATTATAAAGTTGATATATAGTTATTTTGCTTATTTTCCTTTATGACTTATTTTCCTATCTTTCCAAAAGTTAGCCAGGACACTGAAGAATTGAATTATCTTTCCACATTCCATTCAGATAAACATGGGTTATTTTTATGAATTATCCCTTAATTTTTCATACTATTTTGCCTTCAAAAATCTGGTTGCTTTTTTATTTCATCCGTGCTTCCATTCCACCAGCTGAAAAATTAGTATTAATGCATTCTAAGTTTCTGCCATGCATAGATGTTTTGAACATTAACACTTTGAAATTATAGAATCACAAGGTTAGAAGGGACTTCGAGAGGTTATTAACTCTGTTTCATGCCTTTAGGCAATACTCAACCTACACCTTTTCAGAGAAATAAAATTCTGCCATATTTTCAAAAGAACATTGGAATATGAAATCCCATAACCAGCTCTGGTAACTCACTTTACTATTTAACAATCATAGTAATTAGACAGACTTTATAACTAATATAAATCTTTGATATATTTCAGTTTGGTCCTATTTCTCTTCCCCTATCTTCAATATAAATCTAGAATATGGGTAAAAAGTTAATTCCATACATTCCATAAAATAATGATAATGAATCAAATGATTCATGTTACACTGTATTAAAGTAGGAACAACATATTTGAGTGAAATGTTATATAGGTAATTTCTTTGTGGATGTAAACAAATGTCAATATTGCTAACAAAGGTGACTTTTTTTTAACATGTTGGTTAAATAAGTTTCATTACCAGGTATATCCTTTATATTCAGACTTAATTAGACATTGTAAAGGAGACAGAATATTGTAATAGAAAACATATTGGATTTGGAGTCAAAGAATCTGTGCTTGAATTTTAGCTGTGCCATATACTCTGTCTATGACATCGGCAAAGTTACTTAAGCCTTAGGGGTCTCACTTTCCTTATCTGTAAAATTAAGGGGCTGAGACTGATGACCTCTCAGGTCCCAGCTCTGCCATTGACTAAGAAGCCAATTTTGGACAAATCACTTCATCTCTATAGTCCTTAGTATCTTCCTCTAAATAAAGAGAGTGTATATGGTGTCTAAGGTGGCCTCATTGAACTTTCAACTCTATCTGTGATCTTGGAAGACCTCCTCAGTCTTCTCCTTGGTGGGCTGAAAAATTCCAGCCCTTTATATGTCTGAGTGTGCCATATTCAGCAGTCTTTCCTGTGTTTTCCAGACTTATCTGTTTTCCTCTTATTCTGTATATGACAGCCATTATTAAATATAAAACAATTAATATATTAAGCAGATTGAGGCTTAGATCTTATTGACTCCTTTTGAAATATTAAAAATAATACCCTACCAAAGATATAAATTTTATTAAACATGCCTATTTTGCATTGTAACCTCTACAAATTCTTCTGTCAAACTTCTATGAAACAGATTATTTTGAGATCCCTGACACTTGAGTTAAAGCATGACGTTTTCACTGCCATGGAGGAGCAGAAAGAGAACTGAATTGGAAGTCAAAGGATCTGAGCCCAAATCCTGGCTCTGCCATTTACTAATTGTATGACCTTGAACAAGTTATTTTATAACTCAGGTCCTCATTTTCCTAAATTTCTTAATGAAGGGCTTGAACGAAAAGACCTTCAAGGCCTTTTTCTAGCTCTAAACCTATGATCTTATGATGTGATGAACTATTTATATGTCAACTTAATTCAAATCAACAGATATTTATTAAATGTAGGGTATTTAGATAAGCCCAGGAGAAGGGTTAGGGAGGAGGTTGAAAGATTAAAAAAAAAAGACAAAATCCCTGCTGTCATCAAATTTGCAGCTTAATTAAAGTATAGAGCACATACAGGAGGCAGAAAGAATAATGGATCTGCCACTATATTACCTGTGTTACTTTAAGCAATCAATCAACAAGCATTTATTAAATACTTTTTATGTGTTAGGCACTATGTCTATCATGGCTGATACAGAGATGAAAATTAAATGTTCTCTGACCTCAAGGAGCTTATTTAATCTCCCATAGCATGTTTTCTCATCTACAAAATAAGAGAGCAGGGTTAGACTAGCTCTGTTTCCTTCTCACACTAAATCTATGACCCATATAAATATATATACATATATATTCCTGTATCTATAATATTGGTATTGTTTATTATTATATTTTCCCAATTAGTTGTGGATATAATTTTTAATAATTGTTTTCCAATGTTTTTATAATCATGTTTTATTTCTTCCTTTTCCCTCCCCAGTCCTGCAGGTGATCTAGGTTATACCCGAACTATCATGTAATACATAGTTCCATGGTTGTCGTGTTGTGAAAGAAGACACATATCATTTATATGTGGAAAAAATTCATGAAGGAAATATTCAGATTTCATCAGTTCTTTCTATGGCGGTAGCAGTCACCTTTGCCAAGAGTCTCTTAGAGTTGTCTTTGATCCTTGTATTGCTGATAATAGTTAAGTCATTGAATAATAGTTAAGTCATTGAATGTCAGACCTTTTTGCTGTTAATGTATACAACATTCTCCTGGTTCTGCTCACTTCACTTTGCATCATTTCATCGATGTCTTTCCAGGAAACATGGTGTTTTATTAGTGAGCTACAAACTCAACACTATAATCCAAGCAGTTAAAATCATTTCTTATTGTAGGAACCAAGAGAGCTTCAAGGAAGACATGATGTTTGTTCTGAGCCTTAACTATTAGGTAGTACCTAAAAAGGTAGAAATGGGGGAAGTTAAAAAGGTATACCAAGAAAAAAAAATAATGACCTAGATAAAGCATGAAGGGGGAGATTCTAGAACATGAATGAAGCATCAAATGATTTATTTAACTAAATGGTGAAGTATAAGCTAAAAAAAGTGTAGGAAGTATAAGTGTCAGCAGATTGTATAAACTATTGAGTATCAGGCTTACAGAAACCAGCAGGTTGTATTAACCACTATGGAGAGTTTCTTAATTTTCTGCTGCCTATGTGGCAAAAGAACATGCAACTTGTTCTGGATGATCTAGAAACCCATTTTTATATATCATATCACATACATAGAGAACATATACATTTCATTTCACATCATCACATTTACAGTCAAATCATATCATCATACATCATCATATATATCATTTCATCATAATCAGCTTAATTTCTCACTCTCTTTCTAAGTATAGTCCTTCTATCTGCATAGGAGTAATTTTTGAGAATTAAAAATATCCTCTTTCCATGTAGAGATACATATAATTTGACCTTAATGAGTCTCTTAAATTTTTTCTTTCTTATTTACCTTTTTAGGGTTGGACTTCAGATTTTTTATTTATATCTGGCTTATCCCTCAGGAATGCTTGGAAATGTTCTATATTATTGAATGTCTATTTTTCCCCCCATAAGAAAATACTCAGTTTTGCTGGACAGGTGACTCTGGATTGTAAACCTAGATCTTTCACCTTTCTAAATATCATATTTCGTGTCTTCTGATCCTTTAATGTAGAAACTGCTAGGTCTGGTGCCATCCTGGTTGTGATTCCATTGTATTTGAATTTGTTAGAAACCCATTTTAAAAAACGGTTTGGGCAAAAAATATATTTTTCAGGAGCAAATACTGTTTCTAAGATTTATTTGTTTACATTTTTTCAGTTTTCTCAATTATCTGAAAGCTAACCACTTGCATTTCCCATGACTCTCTATACATGAAACACTCAGTAAACATTTGTATACATAGATAACAATGCCCCATCTTACTCTTAAGAACCTGGGTTTTTCTACCTTAATATAATCCTCTCTGTTTAAAATCCTAACTGAACTTCATTTGGTTCATTTGTGATCATGCTAACTGATGACTTCTTTTTTAAAAATCTTTTCCTCTTTTGACAAAGGTGGAGGATATAGCACCTTCAGGATAGATTATTTTTTTTCATTAAGGTGTATTACAATGTAGTTGAATCAAAGTCAGGACCTGCTCAGCCAGCATGCCATTTTCCATGGGACAAAAGCCATACGAAGTTGTAGCTATCATTTTGGTGAATTCTTCAGAGAAAAATGCTGAGACTAATCAAGAGGCCTTCCTAACTTCAGAGTAACAAAACAAAAAGCAATCTGTTTGAAAGAAACAGAATCAGTGAACAAAGGGATTCCATGGTGCAGTGACTCTGAGTAATAGATTAGTTTGGAGAAAAAGGGCTAAGGTAAAGAGATTTTGGTGTGGGTGGGGAATGAGGTGGCACTAAGGTGTGGATGAAAATTTTGAATTTGTTAGGAAAGGTTCAGAGATAAGCTGAATTTTACTCCCAGGACCCCCAAAAAGCTTTTGAAGTAAACTTTTTAATAATTTTCATACTCTTAATTAATTTTTATATTTTTTCATCCCATTTGAACATTTGTAAAGCTCCTAGAACATATAATCTACTATATGAGGCACTAGGAGTACAAAGACAAAAAAAAACGAGTCATGTACAATCTGGTGGTAGATAATGTAGTATGAAAAGTCAAGCAGTGTAGCCTGAGATGCTCAAAGAAAGAGGTCTTATTTTGGGAAAGCATGGGAAGAGAGGGGGAAATCATTGAAGGCTTAATGAAAGAAGTAGCTCTTGAAGTGGTCTTGAAAAATGAAAGAGATGTCAATCTGCAGACATTGAAAGGCTCCTCAGGGAGGAGATTTGGGGAGATGAACAGCAGGGTAGAAAAGGAAATAGAGGAAAAGTATGAAGTTTTATCAGGGGTAAGAATATATCCTTATTATTCTTCAAAACATAGATCTTGAGTTACTTCCAGAACTAGACTGTTCCTTATCCTCCAGCCCTACCCCAGTTGTTAGTATGTTTTTGTCCTCAAATTATTTAATATAATTTTGTATATATTTTGTATTCACTTGCTATATATGTGTATTGCATCCTTCCTCTATACCCTGATAGAATGGACCCAATCTAAAGGCAGATATAGTGGCAATCTCAGCTCTTTGTTTATAACTCATCATTGCTCACACTATGGTTGGCAAATAGTAGGTATCTAATATGTATCTGATGGACTAAATTGTATCAAATTGAGTCTAGTCCACACATATGAGATGGTGGGGATGGTGGGCTCAAAGATGACAAGGGAGGAGACAAGAGGAACAGATTGGAAAATAATGAGTTATCCAGTTTGGCTGAAGCCAAGTGTGAAGGGAATTAGAAAGAAATTAGAATAGAAACGTAAATTTTTGCCAAATTGTGGAGATTTGTACATATTTGATTGTTATTCATGGATAACAGAGAACCTTTGAATGCTTCAAGGCAAGAGTTAAATGATCAGAGAAATGTTTTAGAAAGTTTTTTTCAGCAATGTTGTAAATGAGGAGAGGCTGGCATTAGAGAACTATTGAAGAAGCATTACAATAGCCCACAATCCAGTGATGAAAATCTAAATTGGAATAATATAAATAGAATTAAAGAAGAGAAGAATGTGAGAAGACAGAGAAAGAATTTGACACCTGATTTGATGTTTTGTGAAAGAATATGTGGCATAGGGAATTTGGAGGAGACCTAGTTTTGGAAAGAAAATGATGAGTTCCTTTTCTGACATGTTAAATTTGAAGGTCTGGACAGACTTCCACATGGAAATGTTAAACAAGCCATGGAATTGAAAGAGAGAGAGAGAGAGAGAGAGAGAGAGAGAGAGAGAGAGAGAGAGAGAGAGAGAGAGAGAGAGAGATTGAGAGAGAGAGAAGGTTATAAACTTCTTTTATATGATTCTCCAATTCTCTTATAGAGTTTTTCATTTGTTTTTACAGGTTGGTCATGGAATTTATCAAGGAAGCAAGTTTCTATAAGATATTGCTTCCCCATCTGCTTATTTGGGGAAAATATTACTGCAGCTGAACCAATTAATTTTAACAGTCATTGATTCTGGTCTTCAGTGACCCAGGCCATATTTCACAAGTTTATATCTCCAATATACTGACATCCTCTAGAATGGAAAACTATTTCCTCCCCTCCCCATCTCTTTTCCACACCCTGTTCATTTGCAGAATACTAACTACCAGTGGAAAGAAGAGGAAAAAAGTATAGATAAGGACTTAAGAAAAGGATGAATAGCTGATAAAAAATGAGTAGAAAGAGAAGTCACAAGAGTAAGGTGAGATTCAAGATGAGGGGGGAGAAATAAGAGAAGAGTCCTGAGAGGAAGGTGAAATCAGCGGTCATTACCTTAAATCATTCTGAAACAAACAAGTCTCAGGTAGATCAGCTATATCAGATAGCTGGCTTCATGATCATCCTTTTCTTTTTAGAAATAATTTATTCATGAATCTCCGAGGTTTTCTTTGATTTCATACCATTTAAATGTATTGAATCTCAACCTATTTTTCTTCTATTCAGGCTCATCCTTTTCTATAGTAATTTAAGTATTTTAGTGTTTTTGGAAAATTGTGGATTAATGATGCATTTAAGCTGCTTTAGAATGACCTTAGGCTAGGTAAATTACTGAAGTGGTGCTGGCAAGGGATATTTATTTTGACTACAATAAGCTCTTACCCTCATGTTTAACCATAGTCCTCACAAATGACTGGTAGCTAATATTAATTCATTACACTCAGTGTAAGTATATGCATCTATGACTGCATATATTACAGATGCATTTATATATAGAATACATACATGTACACAAGCACATGCAGAGTAATATACACATGCACATGAGTATACATATATGTATGCATGTATCCACATGTATATAAACAATTTAATAACCACAAATTAGTATAATAATAAATATACACACCACAAATATATGTATATATAACTTTTTGAGTATCAATTTAATTTTGGTACAGGAAAACTTCATAAAAACTCCCTTAACAGAAAAAAATTAAATAACATTTTACATTTTTCAAAGTTCTTTTTATAAAATAACTTATTTGATCCTTACAATAAGCTAGTGAGGATGGTATATATTTTACAGATGAGGAAATAATCTGAAAGAAATTAAGTGACTTAACCAGGTAACAAAGTAATAAGTATCTGAGGCATAATTTTATTTTAGTTTAATTTATTCCAAGTCCAACTTTATTGACTGCCATGTAAGTGTCTAATCTGACTTTTAATCTGCAAATAGTAATATTAAAGCATTGCCTTAGAGACACTGTGCTATAGTGGATAATAAGCCAGACTTAGAGTCTCGAAGACCTGAGTTCAAGTCATACTTTTGAAATATGCTGGCTTTAAAACTTCTAATGTTTACTATATTTTTGAAAAAAAAAATCTACTACAGTCATTCCTTCCTCCTTTACGAACACTCCCTAATAGCATAAATTGAAAGTAGTTATTCTGTAACATCCTTCTTTCCTATACAGTTTTACCAAGTAAGAAGAGGCTTGATGACAGTGTTGTTATTTCCTTGGTGATGGTTCTAATCAGACTAGATGGACTTTTCCCTTATGTTCTTAGCACTGTTTGTGACCTTAGAATGATATCAGAATGTATATCTGAGATTTAAAATGTGCTAGCCATTCTGGACCAACAAGAGATTCTACTTTATTTGATGCCTCTGGCTGTCTATATAACTAGTGATTGAGAAGGATACCCATTTTGTGATTTCCTTCTCTTCCAGTATTACTGCTTCTTTAATAAGGATTTCTGGGAATTGAATATAGTCTCCCAAATAGGCTATGTCTACTTTCCATGGATTCATCTAGCTAAGTATAGAAAAATTCAATAAATTAATCAACCAATACACATTTACCAAATATCTACTAGATGCCAGGAACAGTGCTGGGGATACAAAGATATCAGCTGAATACTTTCTGCTTTCAAAGGGTATACAGAAATTTTCAGTGGACTGATAAGATGTACATATGAAAATATGTGTATACACATGTGTACATATACAACATTTCTATTTAAGTGATATGTCCAAAATAAAAAAGAAGGCAATTTGAGATTAAATATGCTTCCAGCTCAAGGAATAAGGAGAGGCTTCATGTTGAAAGTGGTACTTGAAATGAATCTTTAAGGAAATAAGAACCTCCAGCAGTAGGCTGGACATTAGATGATAGAACTTTTGGTTATGTTATTCAATTGTTTCAGATGTGTCCAGCTCTTCATGGTCCCATTTAGGAAATTTTCTTGGCAAAGATACCTGAGTGTTTTGCCATTTCCTTCTCTAGTTCATTTTACAAATGAGTAATGGAGACAAATGTGCTTAAGTGACTTGCCTAGGGACACACAGCTAGTAAGTATGAATTCAGGAAAATAGGTCTTTTTGATTGAAAATCCAATGCTCTATCCACTACACCATCTGACTGTCCTTTTGGCCACGTAGACCTATTCAAAAAAGAAACAGAAAATCAAAACGATTACTACACCTGTGGAATGAAAAAAGTAGGTAACCTCCATAGGAATAATTTTTTTCATATTTTATTTGTAAATCTATCTGACCTTCATATGCAAGCATTATTATCAGAAAACCGTTTACATGTGCTAAAATAGAAAATTCCATTTAATTGATAGCATCATCTGAGGCTCTGCCAGAAAGAAAGACTGGGGTAAAACTTATCTTGCTCGGTTCTATCCAATTCTATTCAAGTTTGGATGTGGTGTCAATTCAAGGATCTGTAACCATTTAAGAGTTTGTTGACAGCATTGTTATCAGCCCCCCTGAAAATGGAGCAATAAAACACTGGAGGCTAAGCTTATCAGGGTGATGAGCTTCTGTGTCTGCTCAGCACATTGCACTCAATAACCTACCCCACTTCATTTAGCTTTCTTCTTTCACAATTTATCTTTTAGTTGTAGAAGAAAAATGCAAAAGAGTTATTTGACTTTTTTTGATTGCTGGTTTGAAAGAAGAGTGCTATAGTTCCTCCCCACTGCCACTGAGCTCCTGGGCTGGGTACTGACTGCTGGAGTTACCCGTAGGGCCATCTTGGTGAACCTATGGCATGTGTACCAGAGCAGACTGCTCCCTCTCACTCTCCACTGCACCAGAGGACATTTATGACATCACTCACCTTTCTGACCAGTAGCCCAATGGGAGTGCTTCCTCCCTTCCCTGTCTGGGGTAAGGTGGGAGCTTATGTGTGGTGTCAGGGGGCAGTTTGGGTACTTGCTCTCTAAAAGGTTTGCCATCACTGCCCTAGAGGGTGTAATTTGATACTGACAGAGTGAAATTAAGTAAGGGGACTTCTAAGAAGAGTTTGTTCATTAGAATTCCATAAGATATGCTATGAAAGAATATGCCAGCTGCTTACCAGAATACTATTTACAGTCTTATGACAGCAACCAGGGGAAGTACAGCTGATCTTCTGTCAGTGATGAGAGCACAACATTTTGCATCCATTAATGCAGAAAGTGCACAAGGAGGAGAGAGGGGCAACAAAATCCCTAGAGCCCTTCTAGAAAGTATCTCTAAATACACATTTATCTGAAACTAAGTGCTATACACTAGAGAAAAGTCACTGGAAGGCAGTGTGGAGTCAGGGAAAGAGTTCAGGCTTTATAGTCAGAAAATTTCAGTTGCAATCTTTGCTCTGCTGCCTGTGTGACCTTGAATGACTCATTTAACTTTTGGTGGCTGTAGGTTCTTTATCTATAAAATAAAAACATTAGACAATATGATCCCTAAAGTCTCTCACAACTCTAAATCCAACATGTAAAAATTTTTGTTCTTCCCATTTTGAATCAGTCATCTCCTACAATCTTATTGTGCATATCCTTAATGGAACAATATTTCCTTTTTGCACATTTAGCAAAGTATTGCCTTTTCATGTTTCTGGTGAGATATTTATAACATTTTACATAATTTCATTGTATATTGATAATCAAGGGAAATATAGTATATTTTGTAAGAATTTTTATAAATAAGTATTTTTGCTAGAGACAATTTTATTCATTAAAAATATGTGTCTATGGAAGTAGGAATTAAGCAATGAATTCCTAACTTAACAAACATGCAAATCAAAAGTCAAGACTCTTCCAAAATATATGGCACTGTTTTTTTTTTTTACTCTGACTCCTGAAACATGGCACTAATGAGTCTGGATTCATGAGCTCGATAACCATTTCTGCCAGTTACCTTTGCTCAGAGGGGGAAAAAATCATTTCACAGAAATAGAATATAATCTTAAGCATAATCAGCTAGGGCAAAAATAAAAAAATAAAGATGAGATTGGGGACTGGGTGAGAGAGTGTATATTTGCCTATAAGTCCAAATTCATCCTTACCACTGCAGAAAACAATTGAAATTTCATGTCCTCCTAATGGTCAATAGTGTCATCTTTTGTTCATGAAGGATATGCTATTTTTTAGGCCAACATTTCTTCTCTTTTTTTGAAAGCAGAACTGTATCATAATTGGATATTTTGAGTTAGCGGTTAATTATTCATTATCCTGCAGAGCTTAAATTCATTCTTTTTAGTTCTTTGGTATTGATTGATGGAGGGTACACTTGAGCATATTTAAAGAATGTTATTCTAGAAACATTAAAGTGACTTAAATTGTATAGATACTACAGAAGGCCTCCATGCTAAATTTAGAAATAATTTGAAGTATTCAATAGGCAATAAAAGTAGTCAATGAAATGACAAATTTGTAGTAAATTTACTATATGGTGTAAGAGAGAAGAGAGATATGAAGACAGAGAGACTGATGGAGACAGGGACAGACATAAAATCAGAAAGAGAAACAAAGGCAATGGCAGAAACAAGGACAGACAGCGACACAGAAAGACAGATAGAGAGTAGAAGAGAAAAAGACATAGGCACAAGAGACAGAGCAACACAGACAGAGAGAAAGAAAGTGGAGAACAGAGTTGGGCTTGGTGCTGGGAAGACCTGGGCAAATTAACTAACTTCCTAGGGCTTTGGGCAACTCTTGGAAAGAGTTTGCATTTTGATAAAATAATGGTAGAATACTAAAAGCAATGAAGAAAATACTACGTTTCCATAATTAATTAAAGTCATATTTTAAATATATACCTTAAAGCAGTTTTCTATGTATAAATATATTAAGATATATCTTTAATTTGTCAAAAGTACTTTTCCCCTCATTAATTCTAGTTCACTCTAAATGAGATACTTTCAGAAAATTAAATTCTATTTCCTTGTGAGAAATTAACAATATAGGCACTGGAATCTTATTAAAAAAAGAAGACATTTTTCTGGGCATGGTAGTATATACCTATAACCCATGGTATTTGGAAAGCTGAGGTTAATAGACCACTTGAGCTCAGAGTTTTAAGCTTTCCTATGACCAATGCCAACTGGTTATATACCAAGTCCCCAGGCCCCTGGGAGGTAGGGGTCATGAGGCTGCTAAACTGGGGCTAAGTGGCTCTGGTTGGAAACACTGCAGTCCATAGCTCCCATAGTAGTGGTATTGAACTGAGATTGGCCATAGGATTTCTAGCCTGAGCAAGATAGTTGTATACACAAAAGTTATATTTTGATCATTTTAAAATATTTAATATGCAAATAAATTTTATATTATGCCTTAGAAAGGAATTATATTTTACCAGAAGTATCAAATGAAATACTTGTTTAACACATTGCTATCCAAATAGTAGGCACTATATAAATGTTTATTCCCTTTCTCATCATAGTAATAGTAGTTGTAGTAGTAGTAGTAGTAATAGTAGTTGCTATGACTTTTTTTTTCTGTAGTAATGTTTTACTGTATTTCCCTAATTAAGTGTAGAAACAATTTTTAACAATGGTCTGATACTTTATGATCCAAATTCTCTCCCTCCCTCCTCTCTTCTCTAGATAAGCAGTAATCTGATATTATACATGTCCTGTCATGCAATACATATTTCCATGTTCATCATGTTGTGAAAGAAGACATATTGCATATATATAAAAAAACTCATGAAGACAATAAAGTGCAAAATGGTATGCTTTGATCTGCATTCAGAGGGTATCAATTCCTTCTATGGTGATGGATAATAGTGTATAAATTCTCTTGATAATCATCTTGATTTGCTCAAGTTGCCCTACTATGTGGGTGATGAATATGTGTAAGATTGACTATTTACTTGGAACACAGAGTGATTTAGAAAAACTGCCTGCCTTTAAGACCCAGAGTAAATTAAAGAAACTTACTGTCTTTGAAAGTAACAGCCTGGTTGAAGTAACCATGGAAACCAGCTGTCCCAGTTCTACAATATTAGCCTGGATTTGGGTACTACCAGCCTCTGGCTCATTCTATGCCAGTTCTCACAGGCTCTCTAGGAAGAGATAAGCAGAGATCATGCTTTATGTAAACATGTCTGGTCTCAGACTTTTATCTCTGGTCCCAGACTTTTGAGTGAATTAATATAAAGTGTACCCTTTTTCCTTTTAGAAAGGAAAGTTTTGAAACAGCTCAATCCTTTGACTGGGCACACATGTATACCATAGAAGACACCAGAGGTTTCATGTCTCCCTGGAGTGTAGAAAGATGCTTGCCTCTTGTCTTCATGACTCCTGGCATCTGAAAGACTGGCCTCTGACCAAGACTAAGCCTGAGTCTGTCCACCCAGGGAGCCCAGAAGGAAAGACATCAGTGCCACTATAAGACAGGAGGTTGAAGAAGAAAGAGAGTCTTTTTTGGCTTCCCAGCTCTTGGTTCTCTCTTGGTATAGAGACTTTCCTGGTGGGACAGCTCACATTGAGTCTTTAGCACATCCCTTTTGTTTTGTACTGGTGTGGCTAGCCAATGGAGACACAAGCAGCAAACTCAGTTTAGCTAGGACAGCTATGTTATTGGTGCTTTTCTTTCTCTCTAGCTACAACTTTTAATATCTAGTAAATAATTATAAATTAATATAGAGTCTACAAAGAATTTTAATCTAAAAACTTTTCTATCTCTGTTTTTCTATTTTCTGTTTTTCTATTTACTGTTACATTTAACCTTGATAAGACACCTCTTGGTGTTCATTCTCTATATCTTGTTGTATTCCCACATATGGGAAACTGATTACTATATGGTTATTTATGTGTTATTGCATCCCAAAAGAATGTACTAGAGATGTCTTTGTTCCCCCTTTTACCTGGGAATTGGTCACCCCTCATTACTGTGAACTCTTTGCCCATAGCACCTCAGATGCTCCTTCTGGCACCCTCTCCTGCCTCCCTTCTTTAGAAGATTATTTAATTACTCCTTTGCTGTTTTTTAACTGAGCTTTTGGTATTAGGCCAATTTGCTCCATATGCACAGGAATTGTCCTTACTTAATGAAGACTGTTCTTAATTTTACCAGCACTTGATATCTCTTGGTTATTTTACCTCTCTGAGAAATCTGTACAGAGGTCTCTAGAGGTCTGTGCACCCTTGGGTATTTGCTCCCTCTTAGGGGAAAAAGACACCCAAGTTCCATAGAGTTCATCCCTCAGTTTACTATAGCTATCATTTTTATAGCACTTTAAGGTTTGCAAAACACGTTACAAATGTTACCTCTTTTTATAACCCTTCGAGGTAGGTGCTATTATTACCTAGATTTTATAGATGAGGAAATTGAGGAAAACAGAAATTAAGTGACTTATCCAGAGTTGCACAGCTAATGTCTGGGGTAGGATATGAAGTTAGCCCCTTTTGCCTCCTGGTCAAGAACACTAAGCATTGAATCTTTTAGCTGCTGCTTGAATAGTTGTTTTGCTGTCCTTTTATGTACTTGCATATAACCTCTTTAAAAAAAAATAAATGATCTTATTTTTGGAAAAGCTTTATTGGAAAATTTTACAGTTTTTCTAAATGATTGGATCACTGTTCATTTTTTATCTCCTCCCTATTCCTAGAAGAAATAGAAACTATTATGGACTATCTCCCCCCAAAATTAATTAGCTAATGTTTATAAAGTACTTATAAGATAAAGAACCTCACATGAACATTATCCTAAAATTTCCATTTAAAATTGTCCTTGAATTATCAGAGCAGAAAATAGCAGCTGAAAAGCAGATCTTGTGAATTATAAAAGCTAAAATGATTAGATACATTTTCTTCTCCTTGAATGAACCAATGGCCATATTTTCCCAAAGAAGCAGATTTTGATAGAATAGTTTCTTCTGAAGAGTACACTTTCCAATGTTGTAATTTTTAAAAAATGAAGTATAACATTTTAAAAAAGATACACATCAGAGACATTGAGCAAAGGTTGATATTGTTCCTTCCCTGTGTTTTAAGTGTATAGGGGGTAATTATGGTAAGTTATATTAGTGGGATAGTGAGCAGGCAATGATATGAAAGGATTCACTCTCCCATGGAATAGTTCTGCTGATTGTGCTAAGGCACAGATTTATGAAGGGAAGAAATTAAAACATGCCTGGGGACAGGAAGGATGTCCAGGTTGTCCAGAGTTTCAGTGGGAGAAATGGAAGCAAAGGCTATTGAGCCTGAACCTTTGATCCAAGCCACATTTTAGGAGTTGCTCTAATTTGGCCAGGCAAACCTATATGTAGAGCATGAAAATCTAGAATTGAAACATGTAGATGGGCTATGTGGATGCTGACATGGGCAAGATGTAATTCCAGAGGAAGTAGATTGTTCATTAGACAACATGTGGTGTTGCCTTCTCTGAAGTTCTCAATTCTACTCTCACTGCTACAACTTGCCCTATCTTTGCTCATTGAGTTGGAAACAAGGCCTGTCCCAAATATGCTTTGCAATAATCAGTTCTCAAGCCTTTATTAATCTTTGATTATGGGCCAGGCACCATTTGTGCCTTGCACAGTAGATACAGTAATTAAAGAGAGTCCATACTCTCTAGGTGTTTACATTCTTAGGGAATAATACGAATGCATGTAAAGGTATACAAAATATTTTTAAAGTAACTTAAAGATAATATTGAGATAGAGGCATGCTCAGATTAGGGGGATCTGAAAAGGCCTTAGATAGGAGAAGAATCTTGAACTAAATTTTGAAAAAAAGGTCAGAATTAGAAAAGGTCTCACTGATCATCTAGTCTAAAGCAAAAATACATATCCCATGGTTCTCTTACTTTTTTTTATGAATATATACACCATTCTTGTCTAATCAGTAGAGTTTATCAGTGGAAAACTATAAGACTGCATAAACATTAATATCCCATCTTATTTTTAACATGTGATGATGCTTCAATTCCAGTCATAGAATATATTTGTGCATTTAGATAGTATATATATATAATCCATACAGATAAGTTTTATCTCTATTTTAGATATCATATACTAGATTTTATTCAATATGATCTCCTAGATTCTAAAGGAAAGAAATTAATACAAAAAATAAAGTGGAACCATTAAATCCTTCAAAGACCTTTAGATTGGACTCCATGAACCTTTGGGAAAAAGCAAAAAAAAAATAAAAAACCCAGCCTCCTTTTATCCCTTCCTAGATTCTTTTCTTCCTTCCTTCCTTCCTTCCTTCCTTCCTTCCTTCCTTCCTTCCTTCCTTCCTTCCTTCCTTCCTTCCTTCCTTCCTTCCTTCCTTCTTTCTCTTTTTTCTTTCTCTCTTTCTCTTTCTTTCTCTCTCTTTCTCTCTCTTTCTTTTGTTCTCTTTCTTTCTTTCTTTCTTTCTTTTGTTTTCTTTCTTTCTTTCTTTCTTTCTTTCTTTCTTTCTTTCTTTCTTTCTTTCTTTCTTTCTTTCTTTCTTTCTTTCTTTCTTTCTTTCTTTCTTTCTTTCTTTCTTTCTTTCTTTCTTTCTTTCTTTCTTTCTTTCTTTCTTTCTTTCTTTCCTTCCTTCCTTCCTTCTTGCTTCCCTTCCTTTCTTCTTTCCTCCTTCCTCATCTTCTTTCTTCTTTCCTTCCTTTCTCCTTCCCTTCTTTCCTTTCCTCCTTCCTTCTCTTCATTCTTCTTTCTTTTCCTCTCCTTTCCTTTCTTCATTCCTTTTTCTTTCTTTCTCTCCTTCCTTCATTTCCTTTTCCCCTTCATTTTCTCCAACCCTTCTTTCTTTCCTTCCTTCATTGTTCTTAAGGTTAGACCCTAGCAACTTCAGAAAGTATAAATAGAGGTTTTGAAGGTAATATATAGCAACAATACCTAATAGAATAATTTCTTTTATTCAAATATAGTAGTCATTCTTAGTGCAACATGGGTAAACTACAACCTAAGATTAGGTGTTTAAATTCCCTGTCATTACAGTTGAAATTAAAATTATTACCTATGATTCATTTGCACAGAATGTTTTACGAGTTTCTTAACTTTTCATAAAAAAAAGAAAACAACTCCACAAAATACTCTGTAGTATCCTTTTAGGGTCCCATGACTACTTCATGTAAGGGTATTATGATTTTAATATAAATCCAAGAGTGCTGAAGTAAATATCTACCAGCTTGAGAGATTCAATTGTTAAATTCTAAGGGTAAGCATTTACACCTATGAAATTAGTAAATGATATAAATCAGGACTCAATTTATTGTTTTGTTGATTATTCAGACTTATAAAAGTTATAATATTACTGAACTGAAAAATGTGTCAGGCATTTCCCTCCCACTCCAAGAGATCTAGTTGTTAAACGTTTATCAGCATCACCTGGGTATTTCTTAGAGACTAGAGAAGGCTTTAGAGGATATCAGGGATGCATTTGTTATTAACTTTGCCACAAAGTTATCATTGTCTATTTCTTTTTCTGAAACATCAATCAGCTTACAGCAAAACCTCAAGGCTAAGTAAGGACTTTCTCTAGGGGTGTACATATACACGCTCACTCCATATACACACATCAAAGAAAAAAGAATTATTACACAGCATTTCCCCTCTTATTAATATAATATCTTTATTGCCATAGTAGAAAGGCAATTTCAAGGAACACCAACCTAGTGGCTTGGTCTCTCCCAGCTTTCATATATTATTTATATGCCACCATAGAATTGGAGAAAGGGGTGATGCCCTTTTTAAAGTTATAGGTAGCAGGTATTGCTTAACTGCTCCCCTCTCAGCCCCTGCCCCTCTTCATTCTGTCCTTTTTTCTCTGACTGTTTAGTTACCATCAAATCATTACCTGGATTGCTTCTGGGATCCTATACTTGGAATTAATTTCACTCAAAGCTACAGCTTTATACCTCTGTCTAGGTGTGAATTGAAAAAGAAAATCAGTGCAAATAAACTTCACTCTTTCCTACTCTCAGCCCTCCTGGTGACAGAAGGGTGATCCTGAGTTCTCAAAGGTTCTTCAAGTCATAGATTTGTTTCCTACACAGTCAGTCAGTCTTTGAAGAAACCTATGTACCAGGTACAATGTTAAGAGTTAAGGACAAAAAGAAAGAATTAAAACTGCCCCTGCCCTTGAGGAGCTTACATTGTAATCAGGGAGAGAGCTACGTTTATACCACATATATGCAGAAAGATAACAGATAATCTGACAGGACTCAGCTTAAAGACCTTATGGCTGCCATCTGAGCTCCAGCAGGAAGAGTCATTGCCAAAAAAGTTGGTAATAAACTAATCCAGTTATTTTACCACTTTTGAAATATGCTTTGACTCTGTTGTGAACCAAGAAACTAATAGATCTTTCCAAGAATTAAAGTAGAAATTAAAAGAACTTAGAAGATGAAGAATAAATGACTGTTTGTGGTTCTATAGAGATTTTTCCAGTGTCTGAAATGGATTCATGAAGTGAAACACTAATTAATAACATGAGTTAGAAATCTTTGTGATTTGAAAGGGAAGTTATTTTTCCTACTCTTTGATGGGTAGATAAATTGTCATTTTAACTTTGTCAGTGTTAACTGATTGAATGGCTTATTGTGTTAAAAGAATGTGGTACATGGCTTTACCCACGTTTTTCTTTTGTCATCTTTTGGTGGCTTATGCTATTCTGTATCATTTCAGTCTTTACCATTTGAGTAAGGAAAAAGGAACAGGGATTCATTTAAAATAAATGAAAGTAGGTCCTCATCAAGAGAGAAAAAAGTTCATTAAAACTCAGAGATCAGAAAAATAAATAAATAAAACTCACAGATGTATGAGAAGAAAGATGGGAAATGGTCCCATAAGGGCAGTAAGGGAGCCAATGGTGAAACATAGGGGAGTTAAGACAGTAGAAAATGGGAATGTTTAATGCCTAAAAGGGGTAGTAAGTTGAAAAAGTATCAGGGATAGGAAAGAGAGCTATAATTCACAGGGGAACAGTGAGAGATGTTTTGCCAATGGCTCTTAATTTTCAAAGCAAATAGTCTTCACTTTTGACTCCTCTTAGTTCAGACATGACATCTTGTCACTGATTTCTTGACACCTTTGTCCCAATGCTGAAAAGTGCTGAATGTCATATATTTTGTAAATTAGCATTAACTTTGTTTTTCTAGAACTCATTGCTAATGTTATTATACCTCACTTAGACAATTGGACCATTCTAGTTGTGTGATAAAGCAGGATTTGGGACTATACAGATGCTTTAAAAAATTAGGATGGACTAGCAAGAAAAGTAAGCACATTTCAAATCTGTTACTGGCATATAGACTAATCCTTTGTCATGTTTCTTAGTTATTGCATACAATTCTGACCTTTTAGTAAAAGCTCAAGGAGTCCTTAGTAATTTCTTATTAATGAGGCAAAAATGGAAGTGAAAGATGGGAGATAACTTGTATTTAAAAGTAGGAGCATTTTTGTGTATTCACTATTGCTCTATAATCCTCAAAGCAAAGTTGAATTTAAATTATAGAACTAAGTTCACACTGTACCTCATTCCCAAACTCCTGTTTTGAGCTGACTACAAACAGTTCATTATTGGCTTCCAGCTTGGGGTTGTTATTATTCCTTATTGTTCTACACTTTGGCAGAATCACTCAAGAAACTATCATTCTAGCAGAAAGATGTGGCCAATCGCTTTAAAAATAAATGAAACTTGGTCTGCATCAAGAGAGAAGAAGGTTCATTAAAACTCACATTGGAGAACTCTCATCAGTCACTCTCTATTGCATTTGACAATGCCAGGGAGACTGTTCTACATGGCGCTTATTTTTAGAGCCCACCATGCTTTAAACTCAGTCTCCAGTATGACGAGAGCAGTAACATTTTCAGATGGCACTTACATTTAGGCGAAATGAGCTGTCTTATTTCTTCTGAGTCTGTACTGTGTCATCCTTCTCTTCTGACAGATTACATCAGAAATAAGCTTTTGGAGGAAGGGAAAAACATGTCGATAAATTTTTGAACTGCTTTGGGCCCATAGAATTGCCTGCTTCTTTTATTAAGGATTTAATGACATTTATGAGCCAGACCTACCATACTGCATGCCTGACTCTCGGTTTTAATCAGTTTCTTTGAAGTACCTAAAAGACTACTGTCATTTAATTTCTAAAATTTATTTTTTTATGAGATTGACCTAGTCACCTGTTATACTTCCTACATGAATGGAGAGTTCTAAAGAATTTGTTAAATTTGGTAGTAACAAGCTTAAAAAGACAAGTATACCTTTCAAAGCAAATGGTGAGAAGATCACCCTCTTTAATGAGATTGCTTTTGAATTTGTTTTAATAGCTGTAATGGGAGTCAGCCAAGCACAGGGGTAACTTGATAGGGCTGTTTTTCTTTCCTATCTTCTTTAAAAAAAAAGTAGATCAGAGCTGCAATGTAATGCATTAATGACTTTATTAAAATACTGAAAAATAAAATCCACTGCAAAACATTTAGCTGCAAATCTATCAGAAGATATTAGCGTATAAATCTAAGTATGAATTACGTAAAATTCAGATACTGATAGGATACAAATTTAAATTAGGCTTTTTCAGTTTCTGTGTATCAATTTTTATTCAGTTTTTAGAACTGATGAGATGGCCCTTTTCCTAAGAGGCATAAGTCATAGGGAAACTTTGTTAGCCATTCTTTGAACATGGGAATCAGGAAAATTACTATATGTAAAAAATGAGTTCTAGAGAAAGGTGTGCTATCTTTAAAGAAAATCTAAAGAGAAAATTACACACACACACACACACACACACACACACACACACACACACACACACCCTTCTCTATCAAGATGTTGTTTTTTCTTAGTAGAACATAAGCACTTTAAGTATCATAAGACATTAAGTATCATTCTTTTTTCTTTTGAATATCTACCATATTGTTTTGCATATAGAAAAATCTTAATGTTATGGATTTAATGATTATTAAATTTTAAAATAATTATTTGCTTTTTAAAGCAAATTACTACAAGAGCCAATCACCACAAAATATATCAAATATTTAAATTATTCTTTGGAAATCAATTTACAACAGTACAGTTATTGCCTATAACAAGACATAGATCTATACACAATCATTCTTACAGTTTATTTATCTTATTAAGAAAAAAATATATTCTTTTTTTTAAACCCTTATCTTCCATCTTGGAGTCAATGCAGAAGAGTGGTAAGGGCTAGGCAATGGGGGTTAAGTGACTTGCCCAGGGTCACACAGATTTGAACCTAGGACCTCCCGTCTCTAGACCTGGCTCTCAATCCACTGAGCTACCCAGCTGCCCCCAAGAAAAAATATATTCTATAATGTGTTTTCAAATATGATCAATATTCTGTACTAAAAAAAATCAAGGTCCTAGAAAAAGTCTTTTAGACCTACTTCTTCTCATGTCTCAAAAACTTCACATTTGGTTTGTGACCTCACTTCTATACTCAAACTGTTATGTTGAAGATTATGATAGTGCCTTAATTGTCTCAGTTCTTATACTTTCTGACCTTTTTTCAGGTTTTGATACAGTTGATTAGGACACAATGAGAATAGAGCCACAAGAACTTTGCCCTGTAGAGGCAAATTTAGAGGGTAAAGATAGACCACATTCAGAAGTGAGGCCTTGGTCAAAAGGTATTTCATTCCCTATGTGGATTCATTCACTCCCAAAGGGTGGAAATAGTGGCTTTACGCTAACATGATTTCTCTTCCTTCAGAGTGTGGAAATCTCTGGTTGTCTTGGGAGAAATTTCTTCCACTGGTAGCTATATGCCAAAAGATCCCTTCTCACCTGCCCCCAGTACAAACTTATCCTAGGTACTAGTTTCAGTTGTATTGATAATAATTTACTTTTAGATATATTCTCCTGATTCTTTTCCTATTTTTCTGTTTACCTCTCAGTATTTATTTGCCACATTTTCATGGTATCTCTCAAGACTCAGATCTTGATTCTCTTATCTCTTTTCACCTTATTCTTTGACTTAGATAGCTTATCAGATCCTGAGTTCAAGTATTATCTCTATATAGATGACTTTTAGATGTATTATGCTAATGTCAGAAGGAAGAAGAGAGTTAAATTTTCATTATGAATATGATCATTTTGGAAATCAGCAAATATTATAAAATCCAGCTCTGATTTATTTTAAGGTAGATTGTCCAAACTTAACAAAATGATGGAGAAAATGATAATAATCATAAGGATGATATTAGAAAATAAGTCTTGTCATATTAGTTTAGAGATAAGAAGTAGAGAAGCTGGCTTGAGAAAGAATTGGAGTTTGAAGCAGATCTGAAACAGTGTCAATTTCAAATGTTGACAGTTTTATGGTTTTCCTGTGACAGTTACACTCTCTGGGTGTGGCAATTGATCTCTGTAGTTGGCAGAGGCACACAAAGAGACTTTTACTCTGAGGGTTTTGGGGAGGTAATATCTTTGCCTCTCTCTCTCTCTCTCTCTCTCTCTTTCTCTCTCTCTCTCTGTGGTAATGACGTGAAGGAGTTAAGTGTTTTCTTTTTCCAACTTGGGAAACACTACTGACTATCAATTACTGTCTTTACAGATTGTTTAACTCCAAGACCAAAAAAAGACCTTATTGAGACTCAACCAGCTAGCCATTATTATTTTTATAACTTGGAGGCGAAGTTAAGAATTATAAGAATAAGAGTGTTAGTTTAATGTAGATTAGGAAAATTCAGGTTAGTCAGATCAGGAAGGATTAGTGTAGCCTGTGAAACACAAGAGAAGCCGTTCCTTACAGAACCAGGGAGTTTTATTTGGATGGAGTTAGAATCCTTTAGAGTTAGAAGTCATTTTTTCCTTATATATTCAATAAATATTTTATTTTTTATAACCAGAGTCTCTTTAGCATCCTTGCGCCTAGCCCTGAAGAGAAATTCATTTATGAGTTTCACTTCACTGATATAAACTGAGGATACTTTGTGAGTGCAGAAAGCAGAGTAACTAAATCAGTTTATAAACCAATAAACAAATCCATTGCTTTATTAGTTTTTGCATTCTTGCCTTTTATTTTTATATAATGCAGATTAAACTACCCACCCTACATCTGGTTGTTAAACATTACCAACATCCTCCTGTATTCAAATAAATAAATACATATATATGTATATATATATATATATATATACATATATATGGATATATATATATATATATATATCCATATATATAATCTCTCTCCTAAACTCCAGTCCTATATTATATGTTTATCTAGGTAAAAAAATAAGATTATATATATATATATATATGTTTTATATGTTATAAAATACCCAAGGTATTTTACCTAGATTGACACTTAATTAGCATTTCAAAGTAGATATATCCAAAATAGATCTCATTATCTTTCTCTCCCCAAAATCTTCTTATTTTGTTTGATGATATACGTCACTCAAATCCACAATCTTAGAGTAAACCATTTATTCACTTCTAACTATTGCTTCTCCCATCATTGTGCTTTTGCATAGACTGCTCCCCATTGATGTAATGTAGATTGTTTTTTATCCTATATTCTCAGAGCACCTTTATTTTTTCAAGATTTAATTTGGATACTTCCATTGTTCCTCCTAGTTATTGATACTCTTTCCAGCCTTAAATTTTAGTGTCTATGTTACATCTCCTTAATAAAATATAAATGTGCTTAATGTGAGCTACTCAAATTTTTTTTTAGATTCTCAGCACAGTCTCTGGCACATAATGAGTTTAATAAATGCTCATTAACTGGCTTCCTAAAATAAAAGAGATTTCATTTTTTTCTTTCCATTCCCAAAATGTAACATATAGTAGGAGCTAATTTACATTTGTCAAATTGAATTTATTGAATGTTAAGGCCTGACTGGAGAAAAGTTTTGTTAAATATAAGGAGCCTATATATTACATTGAAGACAGGAGATATCATCCAAGTATTAAAATCGACTATAGAAATCAAGAAAAAACAAAGTTATTTGAGAAGGGATTGCGTAAGAATAAAAAAAAAACTATTTGAGGGCATCTGGGTGGCTCAGGGATTGAGAGCCAAGTCTAGAGCCAAGAGATTCTGGATTTACATCTGGCTTCAGATACTTCCCAGCTGTGTGATCCTGGGCAAGCACTTAACCCCAATTGCCTAGCCCTTACCACTCTTCTGCCTTGGAACAGACACCTACTATAGATCCTAAGATGAAAGTTAAGGGTTTAAAAAAGAAAAAAACAACAACTTGGAAATTTGTTTTAACAGGGAAGGATCATGATTAGCCCTTTTGACTTCGTCCTGTTTAATTTGCAGTGGCAAGGTAGAAATCTAATTCAAAATACATTTACTAAGGAAGGAAGTGTCAGAAACTCTTTTTAAAAAGCTGGTTCTATAGATTAGGGTGTTTCTGAGATCTGAATGGTTTCTTGATTTGTACAGACTCTCAAATAGTGCGTAAGAGATGCTTTCTATTGATGGTGGTGATAATTATAAGCTGGGTGCAGTAGGCAGAAGGAAATGGGTAATGAAACCATATGTATAACATGTTCCTTTCACAGTTCCTAGGGGTAGTTTTCCTTGTCAGAAAATTGTACTGAATTTGATTCGTGAAATATGTTCAAGACTAGGCCTCCAGGCATGTGAAAGAGGAATATATATATAATGCATTAGTATCTATTTTCTGCAGCAATTCTTTGTCTTTGTTTACACTTCAACAGACAGTAACAGGCAGAACTAGACAAACATCCTGGTTCCCCTTTGAAAGTCTAGTTAATTTGACTGCTGAAAAGCAAATAATCCAAAAACATCTACTGCATGAATATTCCTATAATTTTATAGATCTGTTGTCTCATCTGTGCAGGTAACCCCTTCATCCATGTAGCTCATTCTATGAAATTTGTGTAGGTTTTCTTCTACAGAATTGGCTTGTTGGAGGCTGGCGTCGAAGATTTTTATCACTTCGTGAGCATCAGTGGAACTATGAGAAAATCTACTTTCTTTCCTTTTCAGCACATGACCGGCACCTTCCCCTCCGTTTTGGAGCACACATTTTCTTTTCTAGTAATTAGTCCTAATCAAGGCATCTAGGTATCACAGGGAAGAGTGCACCCAATCTGTAGAAGGGAGAACCTGGGTTCAAATCTGACCTCATACACTTCCAAGCGATGTGACCCTGGTCAAAATCACTTAACCCTAAGTGTCTATTAAAAATTATTCCCAATCAATCAATAAATATTTATCAAATACATACCATGTGATAGGAACTATGCTAAACTCTGGGGACAGTAAGAAAAAAATAAAAATCTATTCCTGACCTTAAGGATCTCATATCCTGTTGTAAGAGACAATAGGAACATATATAGGGTTATATAAAATATAATTTAAGTCAGGAAAAAAGATATCAAGCATTATTAAGTTCTGATTATGTGCTAGGTGCTCTATTAAGTGCTTTATAAATATCATCTCACTTGATTGTCACAACAAATCAGGGAGATAGCTGCTATTATAATCCCATTCTCCCCCTGAGACAGTTGAGGCATATGGAAGTTAAGTGACTTGCTCAAGATCACCCAACTAGTAAGTGTCTGAATCTGGATTTGAACTCAGGTCTTTCCAACTCCAGGCTCAGTGTTCTATCTACTTTGAAGCCTTGCTGTATCTGGGTACAGGCCCTAGCCATTCTAGAAACAGGAATCACAAAAATCTTCATGGAGAACATGCTAATGAACTGAATTTTAAAAGAAACAAGTAATTCAAAGATGTGGGGAATGAAAAGAAATATTATTTCAGGCATAGGGAATAGTCATTTCTGGCTCATAGTTCATGACTAGAATTATTCTATAGCCAGGTTGTACTCAATATGTATCTCATTATGTGTGTCTTTTGAATATCTTGCAACTGTGACTCCTTGAAGATGTTGGTACTCTGAGGTTCTCAAAGCTTCAATCTTTGCATTCAGAAGATGGGCTTTTGGATCCAGAAGCATCTCAGGATTTTTATAATCACTAAATGATTTCCCAAATTAAATTTAGCCTGATTAATTCTTCTTATTCGGTTCTAGTTTAGTTTTCAGTGCCTATTCTAAGTATTATGCACTGATATGCTAACTCACTGGTTAGGGGCCATACAAGGGCATCTCAGTTTGGACAATTGAGCAAAATTAATTTTAATGCTATATAGTTTGATTTCTAATATTAATCTGTTTTTAATATTGCTTTTTGTGCCCCCCCCCCAACCAAGCCAGATCAAAAAGAGATTTCTCCAATGGTCCTCAAGTGTCCTTATGTTTTTGTCCTAAAGCATCTGCAAAAGTGTGATGGTGCCCTACCCCAAATGGAAATTTATGTTCTGTTGTCTCTAAAAGAACTAAGCTAAAGCAGATCTGCAAGGGCAATGAGCTTCTGTCCTTGGTCCTGCCATGGAGGTGTGGAGCGACATGGCTTACTGAGGTGAAACTTGACTAGAACAAGCTCCATCCTTTTGCCTAAATCATCAATGGGGCTATTAAAATCTTCTGACCGTCACTTTCTTAGATTATCCCCCCCCCTAATGATGGGATAATTTGAGAGGAGCTGAAAGCTTTTAAGACCACCTCCTCATGAGGTATCTACCAAGGAGAGCTGTCTTTTGCTGTCTGAGGGAGGGTGGAAAAGTGATCTATCAGAGAGACATCAGCTGTACCCAGGACCCTACATCATTGTTCTTGATTACTGGGAGAATCATTGACCATTAATTTATTGATTATTGTTTAGCCTAGTTAATAAATTGATTTTTCATACCTGGAACACTGTCTCTTGGAATTTTATTCACACAACTGACACTTTTCTTTCATTTATTTTTTTTTAATTTTATGTATTGGTAGATTAATTGCCTTTGGGTGATAATGTGCATAGTTAATTAAGGAGATCCTTTAATAGTATAAGGTTTAATGTGACTAGCACAATATCATCTGCAAATAAAAAACATATGGGATCATTCTTGATTTGAATAAGAGATTATTCATGTCTGTGGCAAACACATCTGACCAACATAGATCTCTTTTCTTATTCCTCATGAAGAAGGTTGTTAAATAGAGTTATATTGGTAGTTTCATTTATTGACATGGTTAATGAGTGATATATTAGAAGAGAGCCCTAAAAGTTGTTTTCTGTTCTGTTTAATATTTTTAATCAGCCAATAGTAAACAGTATATTTTTATCTATGCTTTTTATACAACTGTGTGACTATGAAGGGTGATGTAGAAACTTCCTTACAAACCTGCCTGTTTCCTCATCATATTTCCTCAAGGATTGCATGGATTTTCATGTAGATTGTTTTACTAATATGGAAAAAATAGTCATGTGGGTTTCTAGAAACTGATGCTATATCCAACAATTTTTTTGAAAATTAATATCCTCCATGACTTTTTATTCATCCTTCTGATGTCTCTTTCGAAAACTTTCAGGATTGTGTCATCATTAGTATAGAAGTTTTGAATTTTCATTTGGTCTTGTTCAGTCACTATTTCTATCATTTTAAGAGACATTGCTTTTTTCCTATAGAACATAACTTAAATTCATGAGTCCAAATGCATGGGTGTTTCTGGTTATGATCCTTTCATCATTTAGGTTCTTAACTGACAAGTTACTCTTGATTGATTACTATCATTCACCTTTTGTCCAATCTATTGCTAAGCCTTGTGGATATTCAGCCATAACAATTCTTACATCTGTTCCCTGCTCTTTGTTCACTTTGTCTCTAAACTGGTTCAGGCCTCATCATTTCTCCTAATTAAAAAAAATGGAATAAGGGAGAGAATTGTTGTGAGATATGACAAGATTAAAGGTATTATTCAGTCTATTTCAATAACAATGACAAGTCACATTGTGATGATCTTTAAGAGTCAGAGTATTTTTTTATTTTATACTCCAGGCAAGCTGGAGACACAGAGCAGGAAAGTGATATGGTCAGATCCATGGTTTAGATAGCCAATTTGGTGGATATGTGGAGGATGGTTTGGAGTGGGGTGAGACTGAAGACAAATAGAACAATTAAGAAGCTATTTTTTAATCATTATCCTTCTTGACCCCTGCTACATATGAAACTGTGGACCACTTTCTCCTCTTAGATTCTCTCTTTTCTTTACAGTTTCATAGTGTTCCTCTCTTTTGGTTCTCTTTCATTACTCTTTGGTCTCCTGTGCTGGATCTTCAACTATTTCATGTTCATCAATGATTAGTATCCCTTCATGCTCTGACCTCACCCTGCTTCTCTCTTCTTTCTCATTTGGTGATCTTCAGTTATCATCTCTATGTAGGTGATGACCAGATTTAATCAATGTCTTGAGCTAAAATCCCCCACCACCCATGTCACATATTGGCCATCTCAAAATCAGCACATCAAAAAATAGAACTCACTCTATAACCCCCAAACCTTCTTCTCTTTCCAACTTTCATATAACCTTCTTGTAATAAACAAACTTACCTTCTGTCTTAGAATCAACGTTGATTCAATGGGGGTTAAGTGACTTGCCCAGAGTCACATAGCTAAAAAAGGTCTTAGGCCATATTTGAATTTAGGACCTCCCATCTCTAGGTCTGGCTTGCAATTCATTGAGCCACCTAGCTTCCCCCTTCATATTATTTTCAAGGACACCATTCCCAGTTGCCAACTGATGCTGTTTTCCTGGTTTTCTTCAAGAGCTCAAGATCTGTCTTCTGCAAGACTAGTTTCTCTGTTCTCTTAACTTACTATGTCTTCCCCTCTAAGATGACCTTCCATTTAGCTTGTTTCCACTTGGCCATTTTTATATTTTTTCTGCCTTTAGAATATAAACTCATTGAAGGGAAGGGCTGGGTTTTTTTTAACTTTTTATTATCAGTATTTAGCAAAGTACCTAACATAAAAGTGAAATTCTTGTTGTCTAATTCACTGACAATTTAGGATAGACTTCTGGCAACATGTCAGTATTTTATGTATTTTATAAATGTAAACTTCCTGTGTGCAGAAGAGAATACTGTGTAAAGTAAAATGCCTCCATCCCAGCTTTGATCCCATAGCACCCCAGTGACAGGACGTGGGAATCACAGAGTCCCCTGTCTGATGCCCCGACACTGCCAGCATCAGCACTGGCCATCCTCTAGAATCAGAACCAGCATCTTGACTCAGGCATAACTTCCCATAATGTTTGAAAGCCACTGGCCCATGATCCAGGTCTGGGAGGAATTATAGATTTAAAACAGTAGGAGAAGTGGAAAGGTCTCTTTGCTTCTGGACTTGAACCAAATCCCTCCCTGGGTTGGTGTCTCTCTCTTTGCTCTATTATCTCACCAGACTATCTCTGACAAGCCAGCTACAGTGATGGACTGTATTTTTGCCCAAAGTTATAAAGGCTAAGAAACCTCTTTTTCTATCTTTCGCTCTCTTTACTAATAAATCCGTATAAATCTGGTAATAAGCTTCCAGATTATTTTTTCATTTATAACAATATAAAAGATTGTGTGTAACACCAAGGTTGAAATGAATATCCATTGGCATCCACCTTAATGTATTTTCAGCAAAAATAATAATCCCAATAATAATGATCTAAAAGTAGTACAGCAATATCCTGTATATTCAAATGCAGAACATTCAGTTATACTATTGTTGGGATATTTTAAAATTCTAGAAAATATATTCTTTGGGTATTATTAAATTGAATAAATTGGTAAAATGCCAATTTTAAAGTGAAGATACGTCAAGTAGAATGTTAGTTTACTCACAAAAGTCTTTGGAATTATCTGACTTGATTCTGTATTCTTCTTCTTCTCCCCTTGACTTTGGGCATATATAAGAATGATTGAATGATTCACAAACTATGAAATCTAGACATTACAGTACATATTAATAATGTGAAATTTATCTTAAGTTGCTAATCTTTGGAGGAAATTTTGGTAAAAAAAAAAGGCAAAAGCTGGGATATCAGTTCTGTTCACTGTAAACTATCTATAAATTGCCCTGTGGCAAGGCATATAATTTTCTTATTCTGCCTAGGTATCTGTGCTATCTTCTTTTGGAAATGTATTTAGAGAAAACTACTTCAAACAATGTTTCCTTGCTATTTCTGAAGTAAACTGTTTTCTATCTGTAGAATTTAAGCTCATTGAGAACAGGCTATTTAATTTTTATCTTTATATTCCATCTACTGTAACTTTACATAACAAGTATTTATTAAATGATTATAGTTGCTATTCAGTGATTTCTCAGTTGTGTCCAACCCTCTGTGACCACATTTAGGGTTTTCTTGTCAAAGACACTGGAATAGTTTGCCATTTTCTTTTCCAGCTCATTTAAAAAGATAAGCAAACTGAGTTAAACAGGGTTAAGTGATTTGTCCAGGATCGCATAGCTAATAAGTGTCTAAGACTAGATTTGAACTCAGATAGATCTTCCTGACTCCAGTCTTGGCACTCTGTGTACTGTGTGGACATCTATCTAACAATAGCTGCCCAACCTAGCTGTTATTGCAGAATGCTAGTTCTTCTCCAAAAAATACAATGATAAATATATATGATTAATGTCTAATCAATATTTTCATCTTAAAACAAGTAAGAACCTTAGAGGTAACCTAGTTCAGCCTCTCATTTTCAGGTGAGGAATTTTAGCCTAAACATATATTTACCATCTTTGTGTGACCAACAATTTTCCAGGTAGGTACTTTGCATGAGGCATAAAATAGAGAAGATATTTTTGTTTTTCAGTAGTGGACCATGAACCATCACATGCTAATAGTGTTTGTGAGGCCTTCTTGGCAAAGATACTGGAGTTGTTTGCCACTTTTCTCTGGTGGATTAAAGCAAACAAAACTTAAGTGAACTGCTTCAGATCACGCATCTGGGACATTTGAAAAGACCTCCTTTTTATTTCATTCTTTTCACCTCAAAATCCCTTGACATCTTCTTCTACTCCCCTTTTCTCCATTATCATAAAAAAATGGCTCTTCTTTTTTACAACTACCACCCTTTCTATATATGTTCATGATCTCATACCCATTTATTCTCCATCAGATTACATCATCAATTACCATCTTTCTTTTTTCATATTTGAACTTCTCACTCATTATTGGTTCCTTCACTATCTTTGAATATAGCTTTCTCCACATCCTTTTAAAAGAAAGCTTATTGTATCACTAATTTCCCTTCAATTTATTGTCTACGATTTCACTCCTTTTTTTCAGCATATCCCAAACTGTATATCCCAAACTCATTGCATTAATTACTCTCCTCTTTCACTTTCTTTTCCCTTTGAATTTTGAACTCATCACTAAGGCATCATTCTCTCCAAAATGACCAATGATTTAATAATTTCCAAGAATGCTGGCTTTTTAAAATCATTCCTCATCCTTCTTGACCTATCTTCTGTATTTTATACTGTTGACCTGCTAAACACTCTCCTCTCTGGATTTTTGCGACATTGCTCTTGTGATTCTCCTCTTACAAGGATGACTGCTTCTTCTCAGAATCCTTTCATAGCTCATCATCTGTATCATGCTCCATTAACTGTGGGTGTTCCCCAAGGTTCTATCCCAGGCCATTTTATCTTCTTCTTCTATATGTGTTTAACTGTCATCTTTATTCAGATGACTCACAGATCTTATATCTAGCCTGTGTCTACCCTGAAATTCAGTTCCCCATTACCATTTATCCATTATACATTCCAAATTAGATTGCTTAGAGACATCTCAATCTCAATATATAATATAGATGAATTCATCTTTTTCTCCCAAACTTTCCCCTCTTCCAAACATCTTCATTTCTTTCAAGGGCACTATCATTCTCTCAGTTGCCCAGATTTGTAAACTCTTCCTATTCCTGGGCTTCTTACCTTACTTAATCCTACATCTTCAATCAATTACTCCCAATCTTGCCATTTCTGCCCTTTCTACCTTCACCACATCACTTACATTTGATTTATACTCATCCACTCATCTACAACCTTCATCATCTCTTGCCTAGATTATTGCATTTATTTTCTTTGCTTTAAGCTTCCCAGTACTCTTTGAGATATGGCTGCCAGCAAAAGTTTCTCTAATGCTGATCTGATGATGTAATTCTGTCTTTAGAATAAAATATTAACTCTTTGGTGTAGCTTTTAAAGTCCTTCACATAAGCCTCAACTTATCTTTGCAAACCTTTTAGACATGACTCCCCTTACATACACCTCAATTCAACTACTCTTCTTCCTGTTCCTCACATATTACCCTCCATTTTTGCCTCCATGGACTTGACATTGGCCATCCCACATATATGGAATGAATTCCCTCATTACTCCTGTATCACAGAGTCTTTCTTAGCTCAACTACCACTTTTGATTCCACCAAATACTAGGACCCTCCCTCCCAAACTTTGTTGTTGAGTCATTTCAGTTATTTCTGACTCTTCATGACACCATTTTGGAGGGTTTTCTTGACAAAGACACTGGAATGGCTTGCCAGTGAATTTTCCAGCTCATTTTACAGATGAGCAAACTAAGGAAAAAAAATTGTTTAGTGATTTGCCTAAGGTCACATAGTAAGAGTCTGAGGCCAGATTTGAATTTATGAAGATGAGTCTTCCGGATTCCAAGTCTAGTGCTCTACCCATTGCACAACATAGCTGCCCTCCCAAAAAAACTTTATATTTTAACTACTTAATGTATTTACATTAACTGGTTTGCATTTATTCATTTAATAGTTGTGTTGTATATACATACATACATATATATATTCTTTTCTTCTTCATTAAATATAAACTTCCTGAATAGGAATTATTTTATTCTTTATAATTGTATTTGCAGTTCCTAAGACAGTGTCTGACATTTTAGAGATGCTCAATAAATACTTATTGTTTGATTAATTCATTACTTTAATAATTATCATGTGGTATACCAGAGTTCCTTACCTAATTTGAAAATTTATGTTCAGTTCCTTTTCATGGTATAGCTTTCTATAGCAGAGAATTCAAACCTCATTTGCCTTATGGATCAAGAAATATCATTTATGATTTCGTAAGTCAATAAAATCAAGGAGTCAGGGAGTCTATATAGAAAGATTGATATATTCCAGTCACTTGTTTGCCTCCTCTGGTTTCCTGGTACTATAACAAGACTTCAGAGCAAAAAAATGGATATTTAGTCTGCAATCTAATACTGACTCATAAGCTCTATGAACTTAAGCAGCAAGGGAAAGCAATGAGTGATATTACAGAATAATTAGAATCTACTATTTATACCAGCATCTGCCATTATTTCCAAATATTTTAATAATTGGGAAATACTATTCTAGGATAGTGATTCTCAAAATGTAGTCTACAGATAGCTTTTGGTGAAACTCATCTAAACCTTCCCCACCCATTAAAAGATAACAGGCATATTTTAATGGATTATAAAGTAGATTTGATTCTATGTAAAAACTAAATAAAATACCAAAATGAATATTAAAAGTAATGACTAAAGTTTTGGGATGTTATTTTGTCATTATTCTATATTTTACTTTGTGTATACGTACTTGCAAAAGTCCAGAATAGAAGAAAAAATGAAAATATTTTTTGAGTAGATCAGTTCTTTAATTCTGATATATCACTGCTCATTTTCATATTGTAAATGTATTTTACAAATATGAATACTAGAATGAATCACTTAAAAGTACAAATCAATGCTTAATTATATCAGCACTAAAATATAATTTTATCCAAAGATTTAAAATTACATCACAATTCATTTTATTGCTAAAAAAATCCCAATTCCAAGATGTGTGAACTAGATATGAGAATTTGTGAAATCATAGTTCAGCTCACTTTTCTTTACCTTTATTTTATTTTTTAGAACCAACAAATAGAAAGTAAAATTACACATGAGCTGAAATGATGTCCATATTTACTCAGTCTAAGATGGCTAGAGTTGAAAGACTTGATCTTTTGAAATAAATTTGTGTCTGCAATGCTAAGTGCTTTTCATAGAGAGTATTCAATTCTATGCATCATTGAAATCTTATACATTGACACTGCTGATTATCACTGACAAATTTGCTTTGTCAAATATTCCCATTCATTCTATTACTCAGTTATCTTAGTTTAGCCACTTAACAGAATATGCTTTTCCACTTCCCATATTGACACTTTGTGTATTGACAGACTGTCAATATAGATTTATCTTGCTTTATTATGTATATTTATTTTAAAGGTTTTTTCTCTTTTCCTTCCTTTCTTCCTTCCTTCCTTCCTTCCTTCCTTCCTTCCTTCCTTCCTTCCTTCCTTCCTTCCTTCCTTCCTTCCTTCCTTCCTTCCTTCCCTCCTTCCTTCCTTCCTTCCTTCCTTCCTTCCTTCCTTCCTTCTTTCCTTCTTTCCTTCCTTCCTTCCTTCCTTCCTTCTTTCCTTCTTTCCTTCCTTCCTTCCTTCCTTCCTTCCTTCCTTCCTTCCTTCCTTCCTTCCTTCCTTCCTTCCTTGCACACCTGTAATATCTGATACAAAGGAGGCTTAGGTTGGTAGATCTTTGTAGTCCTGGAGTTCTGAGCTGAGAAGGGCTAAAATTGATCAACTGTCTACACTAATAAACCCCACCCCCTATCCCTTCTGGTACTGGTACCTGAGGAGGGACAAACTGGCAAGTTTTAAAACAAACCATCAATGCTTTTTCATTAGTCAGTAGTGGGGTCGATCTTGTGTGTAGCCACTAAACTTCCAGCCCAGGTCAGACAGGAAGACTCAGTCTTAAATAAAGGGAGTGAGGAGAAGAAAAAGAAAGGAATAGACAGAAGACAAGAGAGTAGCAAGCCGTACATAATACAGATTTATATTTTTTTCCTTTTTAACACAATGCTCTCTGTCTACTATATATTTGGAAATTCTCACATTATTTGGTAAAACGTTCAGAATTTTTAAAAATTAAAAACAGAAGAAAATTAAATACACTTTTAAGAACCTTTTATGCTCATCTAAATATGCCTGAAAGCCAGTAATGCATGATACTAATTTTGCTACTACTGTCCATATTTATTCATATTTATTGATATAAGTGAACATTTCAAATACATTGAGTTGTGAGGAAATGACATCTGGCAGCCAGCAGAGAATCATTTTTAGATCAGAAATGTTCTCAGGCCACTTCATTTTGGTCTGTCCTTTGTACCTATCAGATTCCAACTTTGCTATTGTGTCTATGATATGTTCTTCTTGTTTTAATGAGGCAAATTCACAGTGGTCAAAGACTGTCATTCTTTGTTATTCTATTCTAATGTCTAGCACATTGCATTACAAGGCAAATGCTTACTAAATGTTCTTTGAACTGAATTTTTTGTAATTTGAATTTTGTAATTTGAAAATATTTTGTAGATTTGTCTTTGCCTTTTACTTTCCTGCTCTCATTACAGCCTTTGATGGAGTCTTTCAGATTCCAGTAATTTTGTTGGAAAGTAATGTACTACGTTCCTTGTTCTAAGTCTTTGTAAGAGTTTTATTAGATTTATCAAATTAACATTGAACATGACAAATGATCTCACAATTGTGTAGAAGGAAACATTTATTAAATTAATCCACTTGAGTAGGTGATCATTTCTAGCTGGAAAACTGCATTAATTTAAACTTCATGGACACAATACTATTTCTGTTAGCTATGTACAATATCAAAGTCTTCTGCATTTCATTTTTCCTGTTATCTGCTTCAATCTCAAACTATTGGAAATACATCATGCCTCTTGCAAATCTTACTCTGTCATTTACTTTTTATCAGATTGTGTGGGAGAAATAAGGACTAGAAATTCCATTTACACAATTAAGCATTTTTTAATCAAGTCATATTCATGAACTTAGATCTGGAGCTGGAAGGAGCCAAAGAAAGGATCTTGTCAGCCTTTTATTTTATAGATGAAGGAACTGAGACCAAGGTCAACTTGAAGAATTTGTCCAAGGTCCTGCAGATTATAGAGTCAGAAACAAGGTTTGAACCCATTTCCTCTGCCTCCAGCCTCAGTGCTCTTCTAACTGTACAGACTTTTTTTCAACGTATTGCATACTTATGGTGTGCTAAAGTAAAGACAAGAATTAGGGAAATTAGGCCCATGGATTTGTACTTTTTTCTAAAATCCAGATGTTCATATCTTAATTGAATTCTGAGGGGGAGGGTTAGTAGAAGTAATCATAAGATAGCTATATTTTTATTGAGGTTCATAAGTACTTGACAAATTCATTGTAGCATTATGGAAAATAAAACATTTGATTTTGACTAATAAAACCTGGGTTCTCTTCTTGGATATGTCACTCATTTCATTTGTGCCCATGAACTAGTCAGTAAACTCTCTGGATCTTAGATTTTTTTATCTGTAAAATGGGGAGATTAACTCTGACCATCTCTTAAGATAACAGCATCATTTTAATCCCTTCTTTATATATTCATACTATATATATATATATACACACAGTTTACACAGTTCCTATACATTTTTCAAGGATTAAAAAATAGAGATTGATAGTTTTTATTAGGGTATTTTTTGAGCAAACATAATACAAAGAAAGTTTTTCTGATGATTTAGTAAAAACTATTCATAGGACATTGATTAAGAATACCATGTTATTGAATGCAAATTAAATTTTGTCACTATTAACAATAAAGAAATGAAAGGACATTTGCATCCAGGGCAGAAAGGGACTTTAGGGATTATTGGATCAAATTCTTCAATTTTTTCTGGTAAATCAAGTAGATCTGAAAAAGCTAAGTGATAAGGCGCTTACCGAGTACAGAATTCTGGATTCCAAAACACTGCACTTTCCACTTCTTCTTGCTTCCCATAAGAGATATTTGGATCAAAAGGTAATAACTTATCTTCCCTTATTTTTCCACATATTTTTCAATAACTAGCAATTATATTCTTCTTATATCAGTGCAGCAACATGGATAGTATGTAAAAATGCTTCAGTTAGTTTGGTGTAGAATGATTTCTGATGATGAATCCAGAGTCTAGAAGCATATCATATTATAACCTCCCTTTCTAAGTTTATGTTAAAGCTTTTCTACAATGTCCAGAAATAGTATATAAAGTTCAGCACAGTGAAAATCATGTTATCTCTGCTTAAACAGCAAATAATATAAGAAGTTTTGAAACAGAGGGTATCAATTTCCATCTCTTTGAGTCTCTTTTTTTATGTGAAGTGATGTTAACAGTACTAGGTGTAGCTAACTGAAATCAACTGAGATAATGTAGATAAAGTGCTTTGTGAACTGTAAGATGCTATATAAAGTCAGTGATTTTTATTAGGTTCTGTTATAGATGGCCATTATTATGATTATTGCATGACCAAATTCCCTGTAGTTTTTTTTTAAATAATTAATCAGGCATTGAAAAGGAGCTATAGTCTGGGTACCATGGAGTGCATCTGGAATCTTGCTGTTGAGGAAACTGAGGCTGCTGGATTTCTTGAGATAAAGTCAATTGGTATCTCAACTGAGGCAAAAACCCAAATGGTGGCTCGCTTGGGAGCCAAGGGGCTGCAAGACTATGCAAGTTGGACATGGAACAGTTTAAAGTCTCTGTGTCAAACATTGGTGTGATCAGGTCTATAGGCATGTAATATAATTTCAACTTGAATGAGAGAGGGAGAATTAATCGAGGAAGGGGGGAACAGAGAGACAGAGACAGAGAGAGAACTATAGAATGCAAATTTTTTTTATATACATGTTCTTCCACATAGAGACACAATCTAAATGAGAGCAGGAAAGCAAATGTTTTAGTGACTGGCAAGTGTTATATACAATTGAGAGCTTTCATCCTCAAGCTATGTATTTTAAGCGTAAGTATCACAAATGTGACTACACTTCCAAAACAAAATTAGTTCCCGGCCAGATGTCATCTTAGGGAAATTTAAAACATGACTTGGTAAGACATCTTTGTTTTTATGTGCAGGGTAAATACAATCTGCAACTTCATGATTTATTCCAGAAACATCTGCATTCCTGCCAGCTGAGAGCAACATATTGTACACTTGACCAAATCTTCATCAATGGCTGAATCTAAGCCTAAAGTGCTTATTCTGTGGCAGTATGGTACATGCTCAGTTAGTTTTTGATGCCATTATCTCTTGGAACTTATGGTTTGGTTTGGTTATTCTTTTTTCTCTCTTCTTATTCAATTGTACATTTTTATTTAATTAATTAATTAAGCATATTTTTCCATGGTTACAAGATTCATGTTCTTTATCTCCCCTCGACCACCACCCCCCAACCTCTGTAGGCAACTCACAATTCTACTGGGTTTTACTTGTTTCACTGATCAAGACCTATTTCTATATTATTATTTTTTAATTTGGAAATTTTTATTTAATTAATCAACTTAGAATAATTTTCCATGGTTACAAGATTCATGTTATTTCCCTCCCCTCCTTCCATCCCCCTCCCATATCCGAAAGGCAATTCCACTGGGTTTTACTTGTGTTATTGATCAAGACCTATTTCCCTATTATTGATAATTGCACTAGGGTGATCATTTAGAGTCTTTATCCCCAGGCATATCCGCATCATTGGTTTTTCTTTTGCCTGAGAATCTACCTGTCTTCTGAATGGAACAAAAACTGGGCAATAATATTAGGGGTTGTGTAGCACAACTCTTTTGTCTTAGAGGTCATGAGGTCACACAATGGCTAAAGCACTGAGCTTGGAGCTAATTTTTAGCTATGCAGTCCTGGGCAAGTTAATCTCTCTCAGTCATAATTCCTCAGTTTCAAAATAAGGACAAAAAACCTAGTTCACATAATTGTTTAAGGATGAAATGAAATTATATACATGAAGTACTTGCAAACCTTAAAGTAGTTTGTAAATGCAATTGTTATTATCATTATCTTACATTTGAGGAAAAGAAGAACCACATCAAATCCAAATCAAATGATTTCCAAACCAGCATTCTTTCTCTTTTACAGGTTGTCTCTTGAGAGACTAGATTGCTAATCCCTTGAAAAAGTTGTTTTCAGGTATTCCTAACCTTCTCAGTTAAGGAGAAAACTAGGTGATTTTCAGTGACTTTTTGGTTGGGGATATGCTTGATTAGGGACTTGAGGAAAAGAGGGAAATTATTAAAATATTCTTTAGATAATAAATTGTGATAATCTCTGTCTTGATTAGATGAAAATTAGAAATAGAGGACCATCCTGTGATTGTGTCTTGGGGTGGGCATAGTCGAGTCTTCTGTTTTATATGATATTTATTATATTATTAGTCCTAAAAATTCAGAAAATTAGACTTAGAGGACCAATCCATGATTATGTCTTAATTGAGGAGGGCATAGTCAAGCCTTCTGTTTTATATAGTACCTATTGCATTATTAATCCTAGAAATTCATACTTGAACATTCATCAAAAATTTATGTTATGGCTGAGGCACACTGTGCCAAACACACTTGGGAGATTTATTTCAACATAACAGGTAAAAGAGTCTTTACTTCTTCTTTCTACTAACTCATTCAATAAACCTCAGGCAAGCCCTTTGGCCATTATATTCCTCATTCCTAAAGTATTAAAATACAGGATTTATAGGTGGAAAATAGGTTGTAAAACAAATTATCATAATTTAGTTTTTCTAGTTGGTTTGCTTTTCAAAAGAAGGAAAAAATTACTAATTCAGTATATATACTTAGTGAATCCTTCATATCAACTCGACAAATAATTTTTGAAATGCTGACTGTGTGTAAAGCACTGTCCTATATATTAAGAAAGTTATAAAGACAATGAAGATTTTGTCTCACCTTTCAATCATTTAGCTCAATATTTACTACTTTGCTTCTCCTATGGACATAAAATTTCATCAATTTCTGTCCTTTCCTTCAGCAAATAAAGAACCTGAAAGGGTCTTTCACCTCTCAGTCAACTCTGTGATTATGAAGTAAGAGAATTAGGAAAAAAAATCTTGCCCATGAAAGCTTGTCTATTTCCTTCTTGTTATTTCACTAAAGGAATCATCAATATATGTAGTACATGCATATGAAATCTTATGAAGATTTTCTAGGTCTGAAAAAAAGTAGACATAAGGATTAATGGCAGAAAATTATTCTTGCTTTTTTGTAATATTCTGATCTGTGATATTTGTTCACTGTTTAGAAATACTCCTAATGAAAATAGATTCATTAATATCTTTTAAATTATTTTATTTAGCAAGTTTTTACTGTATTTGTTCAGAGCCAGCTGTTCTTCCTAAGTAGGTTACATTTTCATATTCTCAAGATATGCACTGAGGCAATATTATCCAGATGTCATGGCATGAAATAGGCAATGGAAATGGATCATTATTGAAAAATTGAGGGATCTGTTTAATTTCATGGATATTTGTTTTCTTTATTTTGATTATTTCTGTATTAGCTGTGGGGTGATAGAATTTAACTGGTTCTTTGTTGGCATATTTTTCATTCACAATTTTTCAATTTTTTAAAATAGTTTGCCCACCTCATAATTTTTAATATCTGCTATAATGTTTTACTATCTTGCTCTTGGATACCAAGCCACATTGTTTATCAAAGAGATCAATTGTTTACTATCTAAGGATATTACTTTGTTCTTTGGCCTCATAATTATAGAGATTATCTTCATAGCATTCAAATGTCTCTAATAAATGATGCTAATCAGAATAAATATTTTTACTTTTATCTACTTCCCATGATCAGTGGCAAAAGACAGTGTAAATGTTTATATTATGCATATAAATATATTATAATAAAATATATAAAAAGATAACTGATTAAACAGAATGTTATGAGTGATTTCTTAAAGTAAAAGGTAAAATACTTTGGCAATTTTAGAGATAGAAATAAATCCTTCAACTAAGAAAATCAGGAAAGGCTTCATGAAAGAGGCAGTATTTGAGTTGGACTTTGAAATCTGTGTAAAATTAAAAAAAACAGCCATTAGGGTTTGACCAGAACATATGGAATTTGAAGTTGGATAGTATTATTAGATACACATATTGTACCATGATTGTGGAATACTGGAGGAAGCAAAATTCAGGTTTTCAATAATTGAGTGACATAATTATATATATGAACTTGAAAAAAAAATCTGGTGATTAGGTATAGATCAAAAGAAAGAGACCCTATTGGTACAAAAACAAATTAAGATGATCTTGCAATCCCATCTTCCAACATCTATAACCTTACTAGTACAATATGGCATAAAGTCATGTCATTTCCACTTGTCAAGTATCTCATTTCTTTCTTTCTTCTGCTTTCTGCTCTCATTGCCAACAGTCTGGGTGAGACATTCAGTACTTCTAGGTTAGATTTCCTTCCAAGGGAGTTGCTTCAATGTGATGACTATATGTCTTGACAGTCATTCAGAGCCAAGTCTCTAAGGAGCCCTTTCGGTCAGAATCATCTGGCTTTGCATTTCCTACTGGTCCTTCTGGGTTTCTTATAAACACCCTGGGTAACTCTGGTCCTGGGCTCAGGGCAAATTGTATTGTTCATGTGTGGATTCCTTGAAAGATGGAATTTCTCAAATTAATGGTCAGAGAATCATATTAGTCAGGGAATCACGTTATTTTTTTTTTTAAGTTGGAAGAAATTGTATTCCTTTCTCAGCCATAGAGAGAGATGAAAAGGAGTTAAAAGGAGTTTCAAAGGACAAGTGATTTGCTGAAGGTCACACATCTTACTTAGTATTTTAGCACCCCACTGGGATCCCTCTTCTGAACTTCACCTGCACTGACAAATTGGGTCCCAAAGGGGAAATAACTACCCCCTTGGGATTCCAGATGTAACTGAGGCACTGGGGTTTCTAATGCTTTTGCAAACCTGACCAAGTATCTATTAGAGTTGAAAATAAGAATCATGTCTTGATTCTATATTCAGTGCTCCTTCTATTGTGCTTGATTATAGTAGAACTCCACTTTCTTGTTCTTCTCTAATATTCAATTATCTTTCTGTTCCCATTGTATCACAAGGTAATCTTGTGGCTCGATTTCTATTTAGTTTCACCAATCAAATATTAGATAAATTGGACATAAGTGTTGTATCTTCATCTGTGAATGATAGAATTTATATCCAATATTGAAATTTCTAGTAAGAGGAAAATTAAATATATTTTGTTTATGGTTCATGCCTCTTGGGAATTTGATACAGATTCCTATAAAGGTAAGTATAAATTAAGATTAATTTCCACAGTCCTATCTGGACCTTAGTTTTCTTGTCTGTAAAACTAGAGGACTAGAATAAGTATTCTAAGATACTCTCTTTCCTAAAGAAGTTGATGTAAAAAATATCTGATTTTGTAACTCTAGAGATGGAAAAGTTCTCAGAGGCCACTTAGTGCAACTCATTAATTATCTAGAAGAGGAAGGCCAGTGGAAATTGAATGACTTGTCCCATGTCCCACAGAGAGGAAGATTTTAAAATCAGAATCTCTGGGTGGTCAGCCAATGTCTTCCCAAAATTTTCCCTTAGAATCATAGAATTTAAAAGTCATACTTTGTTCAATCTCCCCAAGGATGCCTATTTATTTTAAATTTTCTTCCTTCATCTTTTCTGTAACTGAAGAAAAAACAAGTAGACTTCATGCATCCCAGACATGCAGTGTTTTGTGGGACTCATAAGCATATGCCAGTGTCAGATCTGACTTGCATCACTATTTCTAAACCATTCCACATTTCAATATTATAGTGTATAACAGATGGGCAGATTATATTACTGACTCATTGTTTAGCATCATCCTGATTAGTTAATGTTGGAAACCTTCCGGAATTGTGGTTGCTGTATGTATGAGTTCTTGGCTAGAGTTGAATTTCGCTGGGCTAGTCTAGACAATTGGTCATTAGAGATCATGCTGTTGCTAATATGGAGTCGTATAAGGTTATCTTCTTTTTTTTCTTTCTGTAGATCTACTCTCTATTGCATGTGTGTAATGGAGATATTTTTGACCATGCTTTTGGAGACAATAAATTGAGGAAGTGTGTATGTTTTGTATTTTTAATTCCTCATAAACAGAAGTATAAAATATTGATAATTCTATAAAAAGAGATTCTGGATTCTCTAAATGTCTAGGGATATTGATGTGCTTGCTAAGGAGGATGGAGGACAAACTAAATGAGCAATAATGTGATAAGCTGAAATGAGGCCATGCCGAGCAAATTTAGTAAGGAAAAAAGCAATGTAGAAGCTTTCCAGAGCCCCATAATAAGAGAGTAGGGGCTGATCTTTCATTTTTTTCCAGTGCCTAGCACATAGTAGGTACTAAATAGATGTTTTTTTGATTTAAATTAAATTGGAAAAACAATCAGACACACTCAGGCAACTTTGAAAGAAATCTAGGTTAGGGCTGCTCAGTTTAATAAAAAATGGCAAGCAGCCCGTGAACTGTAAATAAGAACTGGCCCTGCAAACATCTGGCATGGATGTTAGCCAGATGTGTGCTCAGCATGCAAAGCATGCATTGGATAAGTGAAACATGGGTCTTTGTCCCATCACTCTAAACAGAGATAGCAGGATTTTCTGACATGCTACATATTTCAATATAAGAACCTATAAAATATTGTGTGAGGTGAGAAGCCAAGAACTCCATACCTGGAATCTCAGAGGAGCTACCAGGTACTTATAAATGATGCTAGCTAGCAAGAGATCTGCATGCAGGATGTTTCCAAAGCATGAATCAATTCTCCATGGCAGAAATCACCCTTCATATTATCATCTGGGAAAATCAGAATTCTAGAGTACATTATTATGCCTTCTTCGTTCCTCCCCATCTTCAGCATCCTTCTCTCCTTTCCTTACCCTTCCAAGACCTTTATTACTGGAGCCTGTTGGCCCTGTCTACCCCTCCACACGAAGCCCTGTGATTTAATAATCTGAAAATAATTTTCCTTTCCCAAAAGATTAGCATCAGAGTCTTACAGAACTTTGCCACTATACTGAAAGTATGAAAGAGAAGGATAATTAGGATTATTCTACAAATGCTAACTCAATTGTCCTGTCTATTTTTTTTATTACCATGGCTGATTAGTAGATACAGTTGTATAAACAAAACTGATTGACCTCTTTCTCCTATTTCACTAAGTAGCAATAGATAATGAATGAGACCAAGATAATTCACTCCTGACTGAGAACAAAACAATGTTTAAAAACTGTTCTCAAGTTAATTCAGCTAACAACTTTTGAAGTTGGAATCTCACCAATAAAAACACTGCAAATTAGATCCTACAATCCAGATAAATATTAAAAATTAAACTCGGTCATTTGATTTGCAGTAGGACCTTGTTTTACATGACCAAAACATTCCAAGATCTTTGAATAAGTTGAAAATCCAGAATGATAGTGAACCCCATTATTGAATGAGCTTTTCTTCTACAAACATACCAAGGCACCTTAAGACTTTTCTTAGACTGAGAGCTACCAATATCCCTACTTTTGCATTTGGAGGGCATCATTGATAACAAAATAGCATTAATGAAACAAAGAGAAGCTTTGCTCTGATGTGGACAAAGACATGCCAGAGCTAATGTTGGGTGCAAATCAACGTAATGACTCAAACCCACTTCTTGGAGTGAAAATGAGAATAAATGTTTTCAACCTGAAAAAACACAGAACTAAACTAAATAACAAGGTAGTAATAATAAAGAAAATTTATCTGGAAAGATGCATAGAACCTCAGTCCTGATCGCATGGTTCAATGCGGATATGATTGGGGATGTCGATTTTAAATGATCACTCTATTGCAAATATTAATAATATGGAAATAGGTTTTGAACAATGATACATGTAAAACCCAGAGGAATTGCATGTTGGCTACAGAAGGGGTGAGGGAGTTAGGGAAGGAAAGAACATGAACCATGCAACCATGGGAAAAATATTCTAAATTAATTAATTAATTAAATTAAAAAAAAAAAAAGAAACTCAGTCCCTAGACTTCTGCTGAACTACAGATAGATTCTGGACAACAACAGGGAGGGCTTATATCCTGTCCCACACTTGGGATCTGCCCTACCAAAATCTAAAATGGCTGGGAAAAAACTTAGCTGCAACAGTTAAAAGCCAAGATATCTGGGAATAGCCTAGATTCAAAAGGAAATACCAAGATAACACAAAGGAAACTTAAGACTTGATTATGTCTGCTAATCCTATGGAAAGTGATGGGGGGGGGGGCTTTATGAGGGTTTATGGGTCAGTCTGGGACCAGGGTTTCTCGAAGACAGGTTATCTGGGACAAGGAGCAGTTTGGAATTTCATAAACCAGGTTGTCAACGTGATTGAGTGAAATGCTCTGAGACTTTACACAGCTTGGGAAATTGGAATAAATTTAGCATTAATTAGGAAATTTTATTTTATATATATTTTTGCCTTTGTTTTTATAGCCAATTGTGTATAGCTGAATTAATCATGTATGTTGAATTTGGTTAAGATGAGGTCCTACCGTACTTATAAAATTATATGTTAAAATTCATCACCTTATCACTTTATTAAAAAGTAAAATGTATTTTCTTGGGAGCTGCTAGGTGTCAAAGGGGAGAGCATGTCTGACCGGGAGTCAAGAAGGCTCATTCTTGTGAGTTCAAATCTGACCGTCAGACATGATTGGGGATGTAGAATCTGATGATCACTCTAATGCAAATATTAATAATATGGAAATAGGTCTTGATCAATGACACATGTAAAACCCAGTTAAATTGCTCATTGGCTACAGGAAAGGAGAGGGAATTAGGGAGGGAAAGAATAGGAATCATGTAACCATAGAAAATATTCTAAATTAATTAATTAAAAAAATCTGACCCTCAGACACTTACATATTAGCTTTGTGACCCTAGAAAAGTACTTAATCCTGTTTCCTCTATTCCTCAATTTGTAAAATGAGCTGGAGAAGGAAATAGCAAATCTCCAGGATTTTTGCCAAGAAAACTTCAAATGGGGTCCCAGAGAGTCAGACACTGTAATGACTGAATGACAAGATAAATTTTCTTATCCTAGCTGTTTAAATATTTCATCAGTTAATATAAATATGCTTAATAATACAAATATTATATCATTTAATACAAATTGTCCAGTTTACTCAAATCCAAGTTTGACTCATATCTCAGTCCCTCAAACCCATCAGTAAGTTAGTCTACCCTAAGCATATGAAGAATAAGTAGATAAGTAGATAACACATGTAAAATCCAGTGGAATTTTGTGTTGGCTACAGGAAGGGGTGGAGGAGGGGAGGAAAAGAATATGATTCTTGTACCCAAGGAAAAATATTCTAAATTGACTAATTAAATAAAATTTTAAAAAATTAAAATGCCCATCAGGAATCACAAAAAAAGAATGAATAGATGAAAACAATTTTTTGCAAGGGCAAGTGAAAGTGGTTGGAGCAATGACTATTGAGGGCTTAGAGTTTGGTCAGACACTGAAGGTGCCATGGTCTTCTACTGCATCCCAGGCCATCTCTGGTTGTCTTACAATTGGACTTTGGTAACTTTGGAAGAGAGAATGAGGCCAATCACTTTGTATAACTTTGCCTCATTTCAATTCAGTTTATGTGCAAGTCAAGACATCACCTCATCATGTCACTGGTCATCTATTTAATATATATCAAGAGAAGATATACTATATAATTCTTTTTTCTAATAATAAAATTTTATATATAATATTTTAATTTTAAAAATAATTTTAAATTTTAAATTAAATTTTATGAGAAAATGTAATAAGAATTTTATTTTATCCCTCAATTATATGAAAACTAGTTTAACCTTCATTTTTTTAAAGTTTAAGCCAAAGTGCCACCTTCTTTTCCTTCCTTGCTCCCTTCCTCTCTCTTGAGATTGCAACCAATCTAGTATAGATTTTACATGTGTAATAGTGTAAAATATGTTTCCATATTAGCCATTTTGTGAAAGAGAATTTGATCAAATAAAAGAAAAGGGAATAAATAAATTGAAATGTCTCAAGCTTCATTCAGATTCCTTCAGTTCTTTCTCTGGAAGTGGATTAAAGGGGTTGGAGTGAGCCAGCCAAGAAAAGGTAGATTTATCTTTGACTTAATAATAGGCTAAAAGGCATCCTCAACCTTTTGCAGTTATGTCATGAGACAATTTCAGACTGCAGATCATCTAGGTGGACCTCCTCTCTTATAACTGAAGAAACTTAGCTCCTCCCTCCCCCAAATTAAATATTAATATAACATAAGATGATATAATATGATATGATATATGATATGATATACTATAGTATGGTGTAATATAGTATAGTATAACACAATACAATACAACATAACATAATAGAATATAATATGATATAATATTTATAATATAATATGATATAATATAATATAACAAACATGACATAATATAATATGTAAATATTATCTACTATTTTAAAGCATTTAAAAGTGACTACTATAGGCCAAGCACTGGGGAACATGCTAAGGACCTAAACAAAACCTTTTCTACCTCCAAGGAGCTTATAGTCTAATGGACGTGATCACATGTATACATAGAAGTACCTATAGAACACATACAAATTAAATATGAGATATATTCACATAGCAGCATGGGAGATGGAGGTAGACCTTTGTGTTATACATTTTGTTGACATTGCTATGTTCTATACTTTTTTTTTCTATAAAAATCAAAAAGCTTGTTAAAAATGCAATCACATGGAGTAATTTAAAAATTTAACTTCCCCAAATTAAAACTTAATTCAATTTTCTTTGTCTTTGCTATGTCATTGTGAAGAGACTGTTGCTTATAAATAGCCTATTTAATTTTTAAATATAATTTGCTATTATATTTGAAAAAAATGGATTGAGTACCCATAATTCCCCACAACAGATATATTTCATGAACATAAAAAAAAAAGACAGAAATTAGAGTTGGTATATATTATTTTGTTTAGGTCTAATTTACTGATTCACATGGGGGCTATCCCATTGATGTATATGTTTTTAAGATCTTCAGCCCTTGGGCTGGTGCAGCTGAGAGGCTTATTGGATTGAGAGCCAGCTCCAAAGATGGGAGGTCCTGGGTTCAAAATCTGGCCTCAGATACTTCCTAGCTGTGTGGCACTGGATAAGTCACTTAAATCGCCATTGCCTAGCCCTTACCACTCTTCTGCCTTGGAACTCATACACAGTATGGATTCCAAGATGGAAGGTAAGAGTTTAAATTTTTTTTTAATTAAAAAAAAATAAAAGTCAATTTCCTAAAGTACAGGCCCAACCTGACACTTCAACTGATAAACTCATGTGCCTTACTATCATTTATACTTTTGTTATTGCTAATATATTTAAAATAAATATCCATGTCTTAAAAATTGATGGGTATTAGGGGGCAGCTAGTTGGCTCAGTGGATTGAGAGCTAGACCTATAGATGGGAGGTCCTGGGCTCAAATATGGCCTCAGACTCTTCCCAGCTGTGTGACTCTGGGAAAGTCACTTAACCCCCATTGCCTAGCCCTTACCTCTCTTCTGCTTTGGAACCAATACATGGTATTGATTCTGAGATGGAAGGTGAGGGTTAAAAAAAAAAGAAAGGGAAAGACTATCCTTAAATGTTATTTTCTATGCATTTTCACTTTTATATGATGTCATTTTTGTCTCTGTATGAAAACATGATTATAATGTATAATTCATTGCCTCCTAAGGACTGCCTTAACACTAGACCTAACAAGTTACTTGCTTTACTGTAAAGATCTCATGAGAAGGCTGTTGAGGAAGATAATGGGCTCGAAGTCCAAGGTCTTGGTACCTTGTGGCTCAGATATTGCTATTCCTTCCTACTCCCCTTTGCATCATCATTAAGTGTTGAGACATACTTGGGAGGAAGGGGTGTTAATTAACAGAGGCAACCTGAGAATAGGTCATCCAAAGGGTAGGTGAGCCAATTAATTGGAACAGAAAAAAAGAAATGTGTGTTACTGATTTAGAATTATGCTGAACAAGGCACAAAAAAATAAGGCATGAAAGATAACAAAATAGAGGATGGTGAAATATTCTGATGAAAGTAAGATTAGAAAGGGGAAAACAGAAATGAAAGGTCAGTCCCCCTGGGACTCTGTGCTGTTGATCCCCAAATAAAGAGACACACTGAGCTGCTGCAACCAATAACTAATGACAGAGTGCTGTGATCTCCTCCAACAGAAAATGATAACTATGTTTGTCTTATTGCTTTGTTATTGCTAATATTAGGTCAACTTGGAATAAAGAGGACAACCCAAGCAACAATAAAAAGGATTATTAATAATCAAGATGAGGGGATTATAAATTGAGCCTTTACAGAGTACCAAAGTACAAGAATATTTGGAAAGGACATAAGGGGAAGAAGAGGCAGAATTTAAATACATTTCAACAGAGAGGAAGGCTTGAGAGAGGCAGCAACAGGGTGGCTTAAGTTGTTTTACAAAATAGACAAAAAGCTAGGGAATAGTGATGTCTGGTCAGAACAGAGATCAGCAACAATGCCCAAAGAAACAGTAAAAGCCAATCTTTAACTGGTTTGGACCATCTTGACCTTCCTCTTGGAACTGTGGCTCTGGAGTTGAGGTGCTCCCCTGTGGATGAGAGAGGTACAGACTGCACTGCAAGGACTTGATTTACAAGGAACCTTATGCAGGAAGAAAATGGAACTTTGCTGCAATGGGGGATGGGGCTAGAACCTCCAGCCAAGAAAAGCAGATGGGCAGTTGGAGAAGGGTTCTTGTCTCTTTTGAACTGAAAGGAAGAGGAGCATCTTGCTGAGCTCAACCTGCTGTGATCCCTTATCATCTGAAGCAATCAGATTAGCCATCCTTCCTCAGTAGTGGTGGAGAGAGACTTTTTTCCCTTAGGGGAAAATAAGAGACCCAAGAAGATTTCCATTGATCTCTTCAATGGCTGTATATCCCTCTATCAGGAAAATACAACAGCCTGACTCTACAATCTCTTCAGGGACTCAGATCCCCAGACCTGAGCCCTCAACCCATGAAGGGAATTTAGGTTAAAATAGAATTAAGGACTTCTTAATTTTCCCTCTTTCTCAGACCTACCATTGCTGAATACCAAAAGAATAAATAGATCTTGTCAATCCAGAAGAACTAAACATCTTATTCTTCTAATGTACTAAGGGGATCAAGATAATATCTATCCAGGGAAGAAAATAGAAATCTGAGACTGACAGGGATTTCTTTCTTACCTTTCAGCTCTGGACCTTGATCAAAATCTCTCACCTTCCCTTGTGTAGTTTTACCTGAGAGAGGAAGTTGTGTTCCTTTTCATCTGTTCCCTCTCTCTCTTTTAGACCTTTCAAGCTTTGGTTCCTGATTTCCCAGTAGTATACCCCTCTCCATCAAGGCAAATTCCAGTGCTGAACAAGGAGGCATCAAGAGATTGGATGAGCTGCTAGACCATGTTAGTTACTTTGGTGCCAAGTTTCACTGAACAAGCAAAGTAACATCTGAAAAGGAAAAACAGGAAAATAATAATAAGGCGGGTGACCAGGAGGACCTGAAAGGCTAGTCTAAGGAGGGAGCCCAACCCTCCTTAGGGTTTCAGCTAAAAAAAAAAAAAGCCATCAAAGGTGGCTGTCTCCATCCCATTATGGAAAATTAGGTCTTTAGAAAACATGGGAATAATCTACCCCCAATGTCCATTTAGGCCATTTTGGCCAAAACAACTTCTCTTGGACATTCTTGAAGCCCTTAGGGAAGCTCTGAAAGGGCTCCTCTTCAATGTATTGACTTCTCTGGTTCCATATTACTTATAGTTCCTTAGATATTGTTGCTAAAACAACAGATCTAAAAATAAAAGGTACCAATATAGTTTAGTATAACTGTTTAAATTCTATTTCTCCAATAACTTATTAAAAACAACTTAAACTTTATGATTATGATAAAGCTACAAGAAGAAAATTAAATTAGGAGTCTATAGTTCACTTGAAACTAGAGAATTTAAGTTAAGTATCCCTTCATAGTTCTATTTTTCTAATGAGATCTGTTTCTGTTATAAATGCTGATAATAATGGGTAAACTCCATTATAATTTAATTCCTACAATGTAAATTAACAAAGGTTTACACTAACATATTTAAGAAATTTAAGTAACACAAAAATCAAAAGCATTTAGAATACCATGAAAGATTGGATTTTCAAAACTTTTCAAATTTCAGAATACCATTTAAATTATATATATGTATATTCATTTGACCTTGTTTTCTCAAAAATTTTACTCAAATTTTTAAAATATTTTTCTAATTAATTACAATTCAGTTATCCCTCCTCCCTTTAGGAGGAGTAGAGACTGATAAAGATCTAAATTTCATCTTAAAATAGAGGTCACAGAAGACTTTCAAAACATAAGGCAATGATCTTTAATACATAAATGAATTTATGTTGAAGTTGCAAATATTCAAAAAGTCCTGGGATGAGATGTGTAAAAATAATTTGTCCATTATAAAACATGTATTTATCATAGAACTTGCTCTACAAAAAGGTGTTAATTGTAAATTAAATAATAAACCCAAGTAAATTTGGCTTTGCCATTTGAAGTAACAAAAACATTCCATTGCTCTCCTCCAAGCAAACAAATTGCACAACATTTTATTTTTCATTATAAAAAAACTGAAAATATTTCTGATTTTAACTTGAACCAATTACTAGATATATATTTTGGTAAAAATTTAAGGATTTTTTTTCCCAGTACACAAATATAGACAACTACAAACAACCTAATAGCAAGGCCAAATATTCATTTACTCAATCATTCAGAATATGGTATTGCATAACTAAATTCATTATAAAAAGCCATCTAAACTTGCCCTGGTTAAACAGATTTTTTTGAGAGAAGGAAGTGGAGACATGATTGCAACAATATTAGATTGTACTAATTATCTGGGGCTAAGCTCAAGGACATAGAATGACATAGATAGAGATAGAGATGGAGATAGAGATAGAGATAGAGATAGAGATAGAGATAGAGATAGAGATAGAGATACAGACAGAGATAGAGATAGAGATAGAGATAGAGATATGTATATATAAATACTCAGTTCCATTTTCCCAGTAATGTCTCCATTGGCCTTGGATCTCAAACCTCATTCCTATTGAACTGCTGGTGTTTCTCTTGAAGTAGTGCAAGACTGGTTCAAGGATACAAGTTAAAATGAAAATTTGGGGTACCAAAAGGTTTCATTCCAAATAGCAATGTCCCACTAACTGCAACATGATTGGACATAATTGTTATCAACCTTCTTAAGTTTGGGGAATAAATTAGCTAGGAAATAAAATTTTATCAGACCTACAAAAGCCTAGAATAATTTCAGTTTTTACAATGACAAAATTTCCTATAAACTACTACTAAATTATAAACTTTGTCAATTTTTTTTGTCATTTGTCAATTTCTCAGAAACCATATTTTGGAGTTTCACCAGATATGGGGAAGCCCTGCAAAAGCAGAGTAGAAAATCAAGGAATGGATGGAGAGCTCAAAATGGCGAGCGTGCCCTTCTGTGTGCTTAAAATGAGCAGCTTACCAAAGCCAATATGGCTGAACATGAGTGCTCCAGGGCACTTTTTAAATTCATGTGATGGTTGCATTCCAGACTTCCAGAAGAGCACCTGTCTGGTTCTATAGGCTTTGATTCTTTTCTACTAAGTTAAGACATGACTTTAATATAGCTAAATACATTTAGGTGAAACATACTTTAGACTTCCCCATTCTTGGTGGGTGTAAAGCTAGTCCTTCGTCTTTTGAATCTTGCAGCTCTCCGGTTTATGCATTATAAAACCTTAAAACATATCATCAACAGAGTTGTTGCAAACTTATAACTTTGTCCAAATAGCAAGCCTTAAACATTTTAACTGATAAAAATAAAGAAATTTCTTAAACCAGTACTATAACCCAAATAAAATAAAATATATTTAATGAAACAATAACTTTTAGGCAACTCTTTAACAGCAGAATTTTTAACCTAGCAGTAGAATAAAAAAGAAGTTATTTTATCTCACAGTATTATATTTTATAATATAAAAATATAAGCATGCAATTAATATTATGTTAACAGTGCTAAGAAATATAGACACTAAAGAGCCGGTTCAAACTCCAAGAGGGCATAGCCCCTTCCCCCTCAGGACTGAATCCTTAAGCATTTTCACAGAATAGAAAAAGATTTAATACAGTAAATTCCCAATTTGCATGATATAAGGAAACACTTAAGGTCATATCTAAAACAGAATAAAGCACTAAAAGTAAAATAGTCAAAATTCATATAATGCTTAATGTATGTGGTGGGCAAGATCCAATATTAACATGAGTGGGCATGACCATCTCATGTCCATGTAACATTATTCAAATCAGGTTAAACAGTTAAAGCTTCAAAGCTCTTAGGGAAGTGTGGCATAGAGGGTGGGTATAGGAACTGAATCTCTCCTCTCTGTAACTTTTACTTCTCATCTAAAGTTAAATTATCATTCTTAAACTGTTAGCAAGGCTGCTAAAATCTTAAGACTCCTTTTCCCAGCTGAGGATATTTTAAAGATATTCCTGTTTTATTAAAATCACAGTTCAAAAAACAATTGAATGTATAACAGTTTAATATTTAGCCAAAAATTTGAGATTTTAAAAGATTTGGCTAACAATTTATCAAATTTGTGTTGGGTAGTATTTTTATATGTGGTACAAATTGATAAACTGAGGTAACCTATTTAATGATCATACATTGAACAAATTTTCAGAGAAATGAAATTTCCCAACATTGTGTCTTAATGCCAAATAGTAGAAAAATTCTGATTTATCATAAATGCTATATTAGGAGTGACAGGATTTAATTTAAAATGAAACTAGGATAAATTCAATTACACCTGGATCTATTTTCCCAATTGTATCACACAGAACCTCAATTTATAATTTTAATTATTTAATATTATGGGGCCCACTATTTCCAGTTAATCCATTGCAAAAGATTTTTAAAGTGGCAGACTGACATTATATTTTAATCTATCCCAAGCACCCTTCTTAAAAACACATTTAAGTTTAATTTAAAGTAGGGTGTTCTCAGAATATGGTTCTTATTCTTTTCAATATAACCCTATTTCTCTATAGTTTTCCCTATATACTTTTAAATTAAGTTGCATTTTTATTTATGTAATTCCCAATAAAATAAATGCATAAAGTTTCACATAATTTTCCCACCTAAACAAAACCTAAACTTTCTTCAAACATCTATCCTTTAAGATGGTTTCAACAATTATAAAACATTTTAATAGCTTACCAAAACTTGGTTCATTCAAAAAGCAGTTAAGTTCTGGTATGTTATGTTATATGTGTTACTTCTAATTCATAGAAGTAACACAAATTATTTTTAAAAATATATACATTTTGAACACCCTAATGCAAAAACAAATAACATGGAAATGAGTTCGGATCGAAGACACATGTGATACCCAGAGGAATCATGCATCGCCAATGGGAGGGGTGGTGGGGGGAGAGGAAAAAAATGATCTTTGTTTCTAATGAATAATGTTTGAAAATGACCAAATAAAATAACGTTTAAAAGGAAAAAAATATTAAAAAATAAAATGTACACATTTCCATCTGCTTTCTTGAATAAACTCTTTTTTGTAAGAAGCAAAATAGTTCTTAAAAATCCAAATACTACAAAAACACTAGTGGTTATATAATTTATAGCGAAATTTCTAATTTTAAAAGACACAAACATTCAAAAAGTTATTCTACTTCACTTTAATTTGTATAACTCTCAAGTATTCAATGAGATTTTCTAATAAAACTTATTCACCTAATTTATACAAACGTTTCATTTTATCAGGAACCGAGAAAGGGCTAACACATATTCACAGTAGAGAACTTATATTGTAGTCATGAACTCACTTTCCAATTTAGTCTAGAATGCCTAGCTCTGCCTTCACTCTCCCCAAAGCTTCCTCGGATATCAGGAATACAAGAGAAAGGGAGACTTAGTCTGAAGGGTTAAAGAACCCAAAATAAATATATTACAAGACGTAGCCAGATGGATTTGTCAGCAAAGTGTTTGCCTTCTAAGCTCCTTGCTTGCAACAGCAGACTGAGACAGTGGCCCCAATATTCCCTTACTAGAGAGGCTTTTCAGTTACCATCCTTTTGCCCAAGCATGTTCCTGTTCTCAGTTTGTTCCTTATTAGTGATCTCAGGAAACCATATTGTCTCTCTCACACACACAAAAACACACAAAGCACATTCAAGTCAAGTTACATACTCCATAGAGATGGCCAAAAGTACAAAGCATATGCCCAGCAGCCATCCCTTTAGGAGATTCAAAATTGTCCATGTGCTAATTAATGGACCCTCAATCAAAAAGCCAGGAACTCAACTGAAAAAGAGACTAGAGTTCAGAAATTTGAGAGTTAGCTTACTCAGGTTGAACCATTGAGTCAAACATGGGCTGGTCATGAATGCGTCTTTGCAGGTATTGGGCATCTGAGATAAAAAATGCTGCCTGGTCAGGTAGAAGCCTTTGAATCCCACCTCTGACCCCAGATATATCAATTCAAAATAAAAAAAAAATTCTATCAAAGTAGCAATAATAAAAGTCTTTAATAATTGAGGAGATGGATCTGCAGTCTGGGACATTGCAGCAACAAAGTACAAGAGTACTTGCAAGGGGCAAAAAGTCAGAGGTTTAAATATATTTTCAGCAGGGAGAAGTGCCCAGGAGAGGCAGCAAAAGAGAGGGTTAAGTTGTTTTATAAAATAGACAAAAGGATGAGAAATGATGACATCTGTTCCAAAAAGAGGTTAGCAACAGAGAGCATCCAAAGTAAAAAAATAAGAAAACCAGTTTTTAACTAGTTTGAACAATCTTGGCCTTCCTAAGGTAGTTCATCTCTCCAAAGTCAAGGATAAGTCAGCTCATAGCTGCATTCAACAGTTAATAATTCTTTTTGTTGTTCATTATTAATATTATTGTGAAATGTTCAAGTATACCTGGTTGTATACTTCACTAAGAAAATTGAATGGACATGGTCTTTGTCTTCTAGAAATCTCCCAGATGAAAATGAATCATGATTGCCAGAGGCATTCTGATGTGATAGAAAGAATGCCAGAGCTACAGCCAAGAAAGGAGAGTTCAAATCTCAACCCTTATATTTATTGTCACTTATAGCCACGTGCACTTAAATTCTTAGAGTATCATTTTTGTCATCCATTAAATGACAAAAACTATTACTTCTTCTACCAATGGCACAAGGCCTCCTCACCTGAAACCTAACTATGATTGCATATCCAGTGACTTATTTCCTTGCTCCAGGATTCCTCTTCCTATTCTTCCTTGGGCTAGATTTCTTTATACAATATAATCCTTCATCAAAATTTAGGTTTTCTTAATCTGTCCCACTTCTCTATTGTGTGATTTGTTCCCAGAGTTCCATGGCCATGGAGGAAATTAAAATTATGCTGTATCACTTAATAATTGATTCTACTCTGTAATCAACCCTAGTCTCCATTTTATCAAAGCCACATTTGTCAGTAAAGTAAAAAATGGGGACTTTCCTAGTCAAAATTGGCGTAAAGGTATAGGTAAGAAAGAATAGTGTGATCACTCTTAGCTCCACTCCACTCAGCATTTGCTTATTAACCAGTTTAATCTGGTACCTATGTTTTGTTGTTTGTATACAAAAAAATAAATAAATAAAGCTAGGTTAGACTAAGATCTGTGAATCTTAAAACTACTCATGCTCTAATTTAGAAGATTTGGTTAAGCTATTCCTCATTTTTAACAATGAAGATACATAATCAGGAATGTATTGGGAACTTTTTAAATTACTCCACCCTACTCAGACAGTGCCTTAGGGGAAGATAAAGTTGAAAACTCCTGATTAAACAATGAAAAGTCCCCAAATCATATCTTGTAGTAAAGCTAGAACCTTAAGCTAGGTGGTCTTTTTTAGATCTAATACAAAAAAAGTGCTAAGTACCTATAAAGGCTAAATTAGTACTTAAAAGGTTAAGCAACTTAAAAAAGGCAAGCTTAACAAAGAGGTCTGAAGTACTCAGAGGATTTTATCTAACCAGAGAAGGTGAGAACCAAAGAAAATGAGAACTAAGAATGGGCAGTCCTGGGGAAAAGCGTCTACTGTGATTGGTAGACATGAAAATTTAGGGGAGGTAACATAAGAGAAAATTCTCTTTAAAAGGAGGTCAGTTGAATTGAGTAAAAAGCTAAACTCAATTCAGGAGTTTTGAGTTCAGTGGAGAACTGGAGCTCAGCCTGGAGGATTCCCCCTCAGACAGCTTCTTGGAGACAATCTTGTGATGAGTGATAAAGACTGACTTGCCCTCCCTTAAGCTCAGGCCTAGGCCATTTTGGCCTAGGCCCTTTATACTGCTTGGCTCAGCACAGCCTGGTACAGCCTGAGCTAGAGCAATTAATTCTCTCTCTCTCTCTCTCTCTCTCTCTCTCTCTCTCTCTCTCTCTCTCTCTCTCTCTCTCTCTCTCTCTCTCTCCTTCCCTTAATTCCTTCATTTATATTAATTAAAATCTCCACAAATCCCCAGTTGACTTGGGTATTTTCATATTCAGGAATTTCCCATGGCGATCACTTATTTTAGATTTTAAGTCAAACCACTAAAATTATCTTTACAGTTTGGCCAAAACCCTTTATAGTTTTGGCATTTACAGTTTTTAACATTTACAGACCCTCTTCCAAAGATAATCCTTCTGACTTTTTTGCTTCCTGTGAAATTAAGGATTGTTTGATCTCCCCCAAAGGGATGACTAATCAAGTAGTCTTTACTGGGGTGATTTTGATCTTCTAGTCAAGATAACTAGAGGCAGTTGAGGCCCAAAGAGCATTTAACATTCCTTAATTGTCAACAGGCTGTAAATATACACACCTGAAGGTCAATCCACTTTTCCCAATTGTAACCAATTATAGCATTCTCCAAACTTGAGCCCAGTTTCCTGACTATCAAAAAAAAAAAAAGGAGGATTTTGCCCAGTCCTTTGGGATCATTGATCTACCTAAGGGGATCAGTCTGATATACTTTATTAACAACTATATGAAAAACTGATAATAAACTGTTATCTTACTCAAAGAAATGTAGCTCAGTTTCCCAATTGTTTGCATTTTACAAATGTAAAATTGTTGTTGTTTTCAATACCACTTGTAAACAAAACTTGTTGTTGCTAATCCTGATGACATTTTATAGGGAGAGAAAAGTCATGAGCAAAATCAGGGAAGCAAGAATAAAAGGACTTACATATGGGACAATTAGAAAATGGACCTTATTCAAAGTATAGACAATATATTAAGGAACAACAGAAAGGTAACAAAAAAAATGGTATATTATGTAATAAGCAATTTGAATATAATATGATATTACAATATGTTATATTATAATAATATAAGAATAAGCATTTATATAGAGCCTACTATGTGCCCGGCACTGTTCTAGGCACTTTCAGTTATTACTTCATTTCATCTTCACAACAAGCCTGTGAGGTAGGTACCCTTTATATAGTTAAAGAAACTGAGATGAGCAAAGTCAAGTGATGTTGCCAAGGAAATACATTTAATGTAGAAATTGAATTCAGGTCTTCTGACTCCAGGCCCATCATTTCTTTCATTGCAACATCTACCGGTTTCCAGAGAATCAAATTATAGAGGACTTTGAAAATTAGGAAGAGTTTATTTTAGCTGTGTCTATATAATTAAGGTATGTAGAGTCATGTACAAATTACTTAGGACAAAGAATAATTTTGAAAAAAGTTTCCTTTATATTCCTAGATGTCATCATTTGAAGATTTCTTTCTTAAGATGAACTGTGAATTCTTCCTATTTCAATTTCATTTTCCTGTTCAAGGATCACTGGGCAGTTTTCTTTGATAATTTCTTGTAGTGTTATGTCCAAGGATTTTTTTTTATCATGGCTTTCATGGAGTCTGATAATTTTCCTATTGTATCTCCTAGATCTATTTTCTAGATCAGTTGTTTTTTCAATAAGATATTTCACATTTTCATCTTTTTTTTCATTCCTTTGATTCTGCTTTATTATTTCTTGGTTTCTCATGAAAAAATCAGTCTCATGAACTAATTAGTCTCTTAAAAATTTAAGACCTTATTTTCTTCTGTCAGTTCTTGATACTCCTTTTTCAATTAGCCTGTTTTTTCTTGCATCACTTTCATTTCTCCTTGCATAACTTTCATTTCTCTTTTGCACTTTTCCTTTGCCTCTCTTACTTGTTTTTTGAGTCATTTTTTAGTTCTTCCTGACTCTGTGTCCACTCCAGATTTTTTTTAGGCTTTGCGTGTTTTTCATTTGCTTTTACTTTCCTCTTTTGTCTGTGCCTTGCTCTTTGTCTCCATAAAAATTCTTTAGAGTTAGGTGCTTTTTTGGTTGTTTGCTCATTTTTCCTATCTAATTATAGTAGGCTTGGGGGTATTATGTGATGATCTGAGGACTGAGAGTTCTAAGAGCCCCATCCCACAGCTGATTCAATTGACCCTTGAAATCCTGATAGTTTAAAGACTTGCCTCAGGCTTAGATGTAAGCTTTTGATCTCATTCTGACAGTGATCAGGTCAGGGACTGATCAAATTCTAGTCCCTGGCTTAGGTTCAAGTTTTTGGTCTCACTATATACTTGATACAATCAGTCACACCCTTGATTGTCCTGTCTTGGAGCTCCAACCTGAACTTTAGGCAAAAAGATCAGTACTTTGTACAAACAGCCACCCCAAAGTGAGAACTATGTCCCTATTCCTTATCCCAATTTATCCTAAGCCCAGACTAGAATTCTCTGGGGCTAGAGTACTCTATAGGTTTGGATTTTCAAGGGGTATGAGTTGGCTTATGCCAAAAGTGGTCCATTCAGGATCTCAGGATCTGGATGTTGGCTTGGTCATAGGTTCTGGACCTTGGACAGCAGATGTGGGGTGGGTGGTTGTGACTTGCTCTTGGCTTGCTCTTCCCTCCTTGTTACAACTTCTTGTAGGTTCTTCTCCTGCTTACCCCAGTGCTCCAAATGTTCTTTGCCTATCTTTTGGGTTTTAATTTTCTTGAAAGTTGTTTCACTTTGTCTCCTTCTTGGTTCTTTAACTCATATTCAATTTATGTTGATATTTTAATCTTGGTGGGAGAGCATTCTCATGATGGCACAGAGCTGCTCTGGATTACTTTACCATCTTGTCTTTGCCCCCCCCCATAAGTGTTAAGAGTTTCCTTTAGTGATAGTAAAGTCCATACATGTGTGGTACTAATGACACTAGGCTGACTTAGAACATTTGTTTTTGACCATATGAATAGGAACTGAGATGGTTTTCCTAGACTTTGTTAATTCTTTTCTAGTTGATTTGCTATAATTCATACCATATTTATGGATATTTCATGTTTTTAATTTTTTGTTCTGTTTTATTTATTTTTTAAACCCTTACCTTCCATCTTAGAAGCAATACTGTGCATTGGTTCTAAGGCAGAAGAGTGGAAAGGGCTAGGCAATGGGGATCAAGTTACTTGCCCCAGGATCACACAACTAGGAAGTGTGTGTGAGTCCAGATTTGAACCCAGGACCTCCCATTTCTGGGCCAGACTCTCAACCCACTGAGCCACTCAACTTCCCCCTTTGTTCTGTTTTAAAAGAGCACATTTCAGGAAATGTTAGAGATGATTTTGTAACCATTAATATAGAGAAGAAAAATATTTAAGGCATCATTCAAGTCTCCAGTAAAACAGGTTCAGTAGCTCCAAAGAGTGAAAAGGGTTGAAAATTATGAATAATTGCAAGAACTGAGAAACTATTTCAGCCAAACAGGCTAATGAATCTTCAGAAAATAAGCAATGCCTTTTGGGTATTTGATTCTCTTGTAGTGTCATAGGCTTATTTTACAGTTAATAATAGCAGAAGATCAATTTTAAAATAAGTAAATAAAAAATAAATAAATCCAGCTGCTAACCTTTATCAACAACAAAGGCTAACTAGATGAAGACAGTTCAAAGACTGGACTATTGGGGTTTGGAAAAAAATAAATTTCATGGGTAAAATAAAATTTATTTTTTTTATTCAAGACTATAGGAACAGTATTGTTAGAAGATGGCTAGGTAGCCTCTAAAATCTGGGTCTCATCAGACTGCAACACATTCTCCTAAAAATATTTAGGGGGTATTTTATTGCTCTACACATGGAAGTCTTATTTCCAGTGAAGAAATAATGAGCTCATAAATATATCAGGTCTATAGATAGGAGGTCCTGGGTTCAAATCTGAATGCACATACTTCCTAGCTGTGTGACCCTGGGCAAGTCACTTAACCCCCATTGCCTAACCCTTACCACTCTTCTCTCTTATAACCAATATACTCTATTAATTCTCAGACAGAAGGCAAGAGCTTTAGAAAATAATAAATATATTGAGATACTGAGAAGCTTTGGTTTTACAAATAGAGAAATTACCAAATGAATATGGAATACTACATCATGAACTCATATAAACCTCATCATGAAGAAATGCATTCCAGAGAAGGAGATAAATATGTTTGATTGACTTGATAATACCTGATCTAAACTGCACTGAAAACTTATGGGTTCTATTTAAGATTAAACTTGGAAAAATGGACTCTTCCTGAAAGGTACATTTAATATTCAACATGCTATGTGTGTTTGTGTTGAAGAATTAAAGAATATATGTCAAAATCTTGTGATCACATTAGAATATTGTGAGGGAAAAGTGATTATATTGAAATAAGTACCCATTGCATAATAAAGTTTGTTTACATATATTAAAATTTGAAAGCTTTACTGTATACACTAATAAATGCAATTATTTTATTTGATCTCAGTTAATTTGCACACCACTTTACCTTGTAATGCACACCCAGAAATATTTTCTTAAGGAGGGAACGAGGATTATTTTTTATGTTTTGATTAAATATAATATTCATATCTGAGAAAGGAAGTTTTTAATTCGTTTTCACTGTATAAAATTCTATAAACCCTCATGTTAGACAGTAGAGTCACCAAGGGTGAATCTCTTCTAATCCTGTTTTCAAGAAATCTCTAGGCAGAGGAAATGCATGTACCCATGATGCAAGGCAGGGAGAGTTATAGTCAATCAAAATGAAAATTTCAAGAAGAAAAGAAAAGGTTCTAAAGCAGGGATTGGTGGTGTCATGATGTCCTCAGAGACTGGGAAATTTCACAGAGAATCAAATAGGCTAATGATACAAAAGCAATAGGTCTTTTTTGTAGTATATTCTGCTGACATAATAAAACTTAAATCAACCTAGGAAGGTTCCTGGCAATAAGGATGAGGATTGAGGTCAATGGATACATCAGAGTCCCTGGGGGTCAGTTATTTAGGTAGGATGAATTTCAGCCTGCAGCAGGCAGAAGGAGGGGGATTGGTCACTTCTGGTCCAGTGGAGAGGCTGTTAGACCAGTTACACCAAGCTGTTGTACTTTCTTCCTCTTCTACACATGGAACACCAAGTTCCTTTATTGTCTCCATACCAGGTCATTCCTTCTTTCACAGAGCCCATGACTTTTACAGAGATGGTGAACCAACCTTACATGACCAAAGTGGGAGGTGAGAGGTATCACAAAGGCAAAGGTGTAGTCATGAAAGGGCTAGGTGAGAGTAATGACTAGATAGTTGTCCCGTTTCACTGGATGTGAAGTATATCAATGGAGCAATACTTAATATTTTTCTTCCAGGGCAGTTTTCCCCCTTCATCCCTTTAATCAGCAGAGTTGACCATCTCTAGTCCTTTCGCTTCTTTCTTAATCTACAATTTCTGGAATGGAATACAGTATTGTTGTGGTTGTATGGTCGTAGATGCATTATAGTTTAGATCCTGCTTTGTTTTATTCCATTAGACTATTCTTTATGCCTTAAACATCCCCTTTATCACCTTTGCCTATTAAATATTAAATCAGCTTTGAATGCACCAATTCATGCTACCTTTTCCATGAAATTCCCCCTGCTACTTTGGACTTCATATATTATTTTCTTTTGGAACTTGGCAATGTGCATATCAAATAATATTAAGTATTATAGATATCTGTAAGTCTAGAGTGTAAGTTCATGGTAAACAAGAGACATGTTCCGGCTAAACTGCCTCTATCTTCCACATTGCCTAGAATGCTGTACTGCATATTAATAGCTTATTAAATAAAATTATATTTTAAATATCCCTAATTTCATCAGCATGAGTAAACTCTCCATTGTTGTTCATTACAATCTGTCACTTCCATCATACCTTCTTAGATCTTAATGAATTGCTATGGCCAAAAAACATCACTCAGTGGCTAAATCTCTTGTAAACTCACATTTGTTAATCTACAGATGGTTTTTCAGAGGGGTTTCAGGTTACACAGGTATAGCCTTAGGATTCCAGAGTCATCAACACCTCAAGGAGAGTGAAGGAATTTTGTAAAAGGGCAAAGTAATTCATTCTGTATTATTTCAAATATTTTTATTATTGAGTAAATATTGTTTTGGCCTTTTTAGGTTTCTCTATAATTCACTCTTTGGTCCTCCTGGGAACTTTCTAATGGGCTTCATTGTTTTGTTCATTATACTTATCACAAGTTTAGACACTTTCATATTTGCATTGCTAATATTGTTCTTTCAAAGTGTGTTATTTCAGTTGGTTCTGAATTGTTGGTTAAGCATGTATATATATCCACATTCCCAGAGGCTGAAAATCTTTATTATAAGCTCTCTACTAGTTGACCAAATGTCCCTAGAAATGTTTCTTTTTGCCTTTGGATGCCTGATAAAAGCAATCTTTTATTTGCTTTCCCAAGAGTCTTAAAAAGCTATCCTTTCTTTAGCTTCTAATTCCTTTTGTCTCATGAATTTCTGAATAGTAAGAATGTCAATTAGCAACATTTGGTTCCTCCAGTTTTTTTGTTTGTTTGTTTTTGGTTAGTTACTGATTTTTGTGATTAAGTGATTTGTCCATCTCTATAGAGGAATCAGTTGTGCATCTAATCACTGTCAGACTAAGACAGAGTTGAAGAGAAATACTCCCTTGCTTTTTGCACTCATTGCAAAAAGTATTTGATGGGTTACTATGATATCAAAACAACCAGTGTATTCAATCAGATCAGACTGGCTGCTTGCTGCCATGGAAACAAAGCACCTCAATGATGGGATATTTCATTGTTCAAATGAGCTATTTTGGGAGGACCAAGTGGTAGACACTTCCTTAAAGCTTATCTCACTGGTTTCCAGATCATTATATTAGGAAGATTTATAAGTTTCCTATAATTCCTCATTGATCATATAAAAATCACGGAGAGGTTTTCCCTCTTTACTACATCAGGCTCTTAGTTTGTTGTCATTACAAATTGAGTTGCAGTTTTCCTTATAATTAAGTCAATTTTAGGATTACTGTAAACATTAACAAGTTCTAATTAATTCTTATTCAGTGAGGACATTTTGTAGCTTTCTATTTCAATCTGAAAACATGCAATTTCTATAATCAGAAGACGAGGAAAGGTCAAAATGGATCAATAGACTTGGTAATAATAATAGCTAATTATGTAGCACTTACTATGTATGAGGCACTGTGCTAAATAAACCCGTTACACATATTATTTCATTTGATCCTCACAAGAACCCTGGCAGGTACGTGCTATCATTATCCTCATTGAAAGATGAGAAAACTGAGGCAAATAGGGAAGTAACTTCCATAGAATAACACAACTATTAAATATCAGGAGGCTGGATTTGAAATCAGGTCTTCCTAACTCTAAGCTTTGCACTCCATCCACTGTGCCACCTAACTACATATTGTTCCACATAGTTCCTAGCATCCTCACTGTCCTCTGCTAGATGTCCTCCTTAAGCTCTGATCACTCATTTCCAGATGTGAACGGTTCTAGGCAATATTTCTGGACTCTTTATTTTCCTCTTTCTGTACTTAACATTTTCTCTGCCTAGAATACCTTTTAAAAAAAATTAATCTTCTCCCATGAAAATCCTTCCCATCATGTAAGGTTTATCCTGCTTGATGGACGCAATAAAGGAAGTTCACTCATTTTTATTATATACTCTGCTACCATTATCACCTTGCCTTTATCACTAGGTAGTTCCCATGACATTTGGTCCCTTTGGATGTGGTTTTATTGGAAACTCAAAGAGTGGTGGTGCTTCCTGCTATGGACCACATGGTGCCTTTCATGCCTTATAAGATTATTTGTCCAACAGTGGAGACATTTGCAGGGGGATGTTTCACAGTGTAAAAACAATAAAATACAATCTTGATCCTCACTTAAAACCTCAGCACTAGAAACTGAACAGGTGGGAAGGCCACGCACTATTGCTTGGGAGCTTTGCTCTATACTTCAGCAACATTCCCTGGTGTACAGATGTTGGCCAATATATCCATTACTCAGCAAAAGAGAAGTCAAAGAGTTAGAATGACAAAAGATCTAGGATTTGCTTTGCTTTATATTATAGTAAGTGTAAATCTTTTACAGCCAAAAACTGTTCAGAGTGGTTTTTCTGTGTACAGTTCAGCAGTTTTAGCTGAAGAAATCTTTAAACTGTTTAACTCAAAAATAAATAGGCTGTAACTTCTCTGACAAGCAGAGAGAGATAGTCATTGCTTTCGTCTTTTATTGATTTAATTGTACTAAAGGATAATCTATTTGCCATCATTTAGATTCATGCCATTAATTTTTGGGAAGTTTTATAGTTGTAGCAGCAACACAAATCTAGAAGAAAACCAAAGAACATAGAAGTCAGTGGAATTGGAAGTGTATAATGAAATTTATCAATACAACCTAGACAGAACCTACAAGAAAATTACCCCATTGCCTAGAATTTATTTTTTGAAGATCACTTTAGTAAGTTACTATGTCTTGTGTTCCATCATACCTGGGAATCACATTACTCTGATATTGCCTTATTATAATGATTTAGATTTGGCTGTCACTACATTTTGTTGTCTGAGTGGTGAGAAGAATGAGCTACCATGAAGAGGAATGATAAATTCTCTACTAGCACATATACACTATTGACATGTCAACAAGATTAAAAAAAGAACAACATACAACTTCTGAATCTGGTCATTATTTAGAGTTTTACATTGTTCTGTAAGTTTCTAAGAGAAGCGTCTATAATAAACAGGCACTGAATAAACACCAAATTATTTTCTCTCTCATATTGTATGGATGCCTTACAAAAATTCAACAAAAGGGAATAAGGCAAAAGAATTACTATAGTGAAGATTTTTCATTATTGGACAGCTGGAAAAAGACATTCACTATTATATGCTACCGAAAAGGTTCAGGAGCTACTATAGGTAGTAAATTAGAAAAGGTGATGGAGTTAGAATTGAATAAACTGAGTTTTCATCCCAGATATGACCCTTTCTACCTATATAATCTTTAAAAAGTCACTGGGTGTCAGTTTTCTTTGCCTGTAATTTTTTTTAAAAAAGTATACTTAGTTATAGGTCAGTAAACCATGGCTGGAGGTTAAAATTGCCTTTGTTCCATCTCAAGAGCTAAGAACCGTTTTTACACTTTAAAATACGTTAAAACTTTATTTAAGACCCAGGTCAATCCAGAAGAACTTAGGAGAAAAAATGCTATCCACATCCAGAGAAAGAACTGTGGGAACAGAAACTCAGAAGAAAAATGTATGATCGATCACATGGTTCAATATGAATATGATTACATTTTGGTGTTAAAAGATTGCTCTACTGCAAATATGACTAACATGGAAATAGGTTTTAAACAATGATACACGTATAACCCAGTGGAACTGCTTGTTAACTTCTGGAGCGGTGAGAAAAGAGCTGAGAGGTGGAGGAAATCATGAATCATGTAACCATGGGAAAAGATTTTAAATGAAAAAAGGGGAAAAAGAATTTCCCAATATACATATTTTATATTCCAAATGCTGCAGAATTAAGTTCATTAGTGGATAGTAGATAGTAGAAAATGGGAATTCAAATGACTAATTATCTCTGACCTCTTATGAGCCTGAGATTGAAGCAGTAGAAAGTACTGATATTACCTTTTTGGCATCTAGGACTTGGTTTGGTTTGTTCTCAGCATGTATGGCATATGCAACATTGCTACACAAATGTGAGTTGTGAATATTTATTGAAAAGTAGAAGAACAAGTTTCCTCTTAGTCAGGATTTATTTATTCTGCTTATCTCAAACAATTCTCCCAGTTTTGACAAGGCTAATCTATCCATTTATTGTTTTCCTATAGTTGCTCCTATCTTTACATAGAAATAAAAAAAAAAAGAATGACAAAAAACCCTTTATTTAAAAATATAAAACCATTCTTGACTCAAAGGTTGTACAAATACAGGTCAGATTAGCTCTCTGACTATAGTTTGCTGACCCCTGCATTAGAAGATATCTCTTGTAGTTCTAAATAGATTCCCAATAACACAGGGATGAATTTCTTTCTTCCTTTTGTTATTATTAGTGGCATTTTCATGAACTAATTGTTATGACCAATATTTGTAAATCACTACATTAATTATGTGAAGGGTGCACAATTGTTTAAGATATAATTTATGAACTTCATGACTTTGCATATTACTTAAGGAAATAAAAGAAAAAAAATTCCAGGCAATGTATAATATGTACTGAATGACTTGTGTAGAGGATAAGAGAGATACTTTCAGCTAGGCTGACCAAAGAACATTTCATCAAGCTGATGGAATTCAAGCTTCACTTTGAAGGATGGATAAGAAGTCAAGAGAAGTTGGAGATGGGTTGGGATGCAGAAAAGGAAATGGAGCACTATAGCCTTTTAGGTCATAACAAGGATGCCATTTTTTCCAGAGTAATTGTTTCTAGTCATGGAATACTGGAAAATAAGTTTAAAAAGAAATTGAAGCCCAATTGTAGACAACCCTGAATTCCAGGCTAATGAGTTAACCATTGGTGAAATTATTTTAGAGGGGTTAAGTGTTTCACAAATGGATTAAGCTTAGCACAGAATCTGGCACAGTACAGTCACTTAATAAATACAAGTTGACTTGACTTGAGCTCCATAACATATTGGAATTTGAACTAGTCTTCTCAAGTCCAGGTCAGATTCCAGGAGAGATTAATATTTACCTTTTGTATCAATAAAGTTTTCAGTTCTGAGTCAAGGACTCAGAGTGCTCATGTACTAGAGTATTCAACCTGAGAATATCTTCTAGATATTTAGTTATATTTTTGCATCAGAAATCTAGAAATGAAAGTCTTTAGTTATGTGGATAGTTTCTTTCTAGCAGTGAAGTAGGAAGATAGGTAAACTATTTGTAGTACTTAGTAATTATTTCTCAGGAGATAAGGATCATTTTTTTTCTCCTTATGGAAAAATAAAAAAAAAATTATAACCCAATAGAATCATAAAAATTACTTCCTTGGATTAAAAAAGAAAGGGATTTGTTTTCATGGTAATACCAAAAGATGTATAAGCAACAATAGGGCTCAAGTTTGTTAAGAGTAAAATTATGGTTGTTGACTGAATATATTATAATAGTGGTCACCAGGGATTAAAATTCAATCCCAATAAAATACTCAAATCAGTTTGGGATATTTATGGGGGTTTAATTACAATAGAGGGAATAAATTAAGAAGAAGAGAAAGAAAAAAGGGAATTGGAGTGCTCTAGCAGTCCGGTAGGAGTTGGACAAGGAAAGGAGGAATCAGCCTAAACCACTCACCAAGCACGCTAAGAATGCCTCCACGGGCTCCCAACGCTGAAAGAGCCCAACGTCAAAGAGAGAGAGAGAGTAAGAGAGAGAGAAAGAGAGAGAGGAAGTGACATGAAATATACAGACCATTCTTTACATTACTGCCTATGTCTCACATGTACCAATGGTAGCTTAAGCTTGACTTAGGACAGCCCAGGGCGTCTGTCGGATGTTTCTTATTTGTCACTTGCTAGCACATGTCAGTCATAGGCCATCCTTCTCAAAACTTAATCCTTAAGTAGGGGTTTATACATTCCTGGTGTTAGAATTCTAAGACTAAGCTGGTGGGGGAGAATCTAAAAGTCACAAATTATGTAATTAATCCTTATAATAATATAATTAATCAGTATGGGGAATGAGTACTTTAACTTAATGGTAAATCAACAAATTTTATTGAGTATTTACTATATGCTAATAATCGTTGTGGACTTTAAGGGCAAATTAGAAGTAGAAGAAACAGTGACACAAAAAATGGAAATAGTTTTTTCTCCAAAATTGGTAGGCAGAAAGAACAAATGATTCAACTCCTTCTATAAGGGAATGCCAGTGGCATGAGGGTCTGCTTGACTTTCTTTCTTCAGGTTTCTCATTGATCACATTCTGTCTGCAGAAATTCAGTATAATCTTTTCACTGGACAACTCAACAGTCTAACAATTCCTCCCCACACTCTCATATACATAGACATCAGAAAGAAGAGAATAAAAACAGGGAATAAAAATCAATACTTCTCATCTATACAACAACAGCCTCTGAGCTGGATCTTCATCAGTGGTTTCCCAAATCTGTGATCGCTAGTTAAAAATTACTATTGTCAAGGCTAATTACATGATAACCTATAGCACCTACCATCATTGGTACGATTTTCACCAAGACAAACACAAAGTACTTATATCTAATATTGTCTCTTCACTGGGCTAGTCTATTCAAGACTTTTTATTATAATAATAATGGATTTTCATTTATATAGCACTTTAAGGTTTGCAAAATAATTCTCTATTCACCAGTGGTCATTCTACTGGCAAGTCTTATTATAACAATCTGTTGAATGAGTCTTCACATTCAATGATCTTATTTTATATATGAACAAAGTGAGAACCCCACAACTGCAGTGATTTGTTCCAGATAACTCAGGTAAGTGCAAGAGCTAGGATTAGGACTGAAGTTTTCTAAATCTAAGTTCAATATTCTCTTCATTAGACTAATCTGCTTGATAGATCAATTCCTTTTTTTTTTCACCTTTTTTTTTCATCTTCCATATAGAATCATAGCATTTAGGAGTGCAAGTCTTAGACATCATCTAATAAAAGTTAATTGTTTTACTGATAAAGAACTTTGAGGCTCATGTTTTAAATTTTCCCAAGATCCATTTAAAAGTATAGTTCAGATTTGAGCTTAGATCCCTTTGGATCTAAATTAATACTCTACCAACTGGACCACTCTACTTTTTTAGAGCTCATTTACTCTCATCTGAACAATAAATAAATCAGCCGGGATGGGAGATAACTGTGTAACCTCAGAATACTATAGCACCCCTCATGCAACTCCAAACTCACCTCCTTAGCAGGAAAACAAAACAAAATATACTCCATTACTGCCACCACCACAATTTCAGCAGTTACCCTAAGTATAGAGACATGATAAAAGCTTCACCCACAACCCTGTTGTTCAACCTGCCCAGGGCCTGCCCTCTATACACTGAGTAAGACTTATCAAACCTCTTTTTTGAAAAACACTGCTTACCTCTTTTCCCAAAGTAGTTCGAGTTCTCAGGATTTAATGAAATCTGTGAAACCCTACTGGTCTACCTTCATCTACCTTAAATCAGTCTGGAAGAGGTGAGGTCAGTGCACAAAATCTTTTCTGTGATGAATTAAACAGGACTACATTTAAAATATAACACAGTAAAATCAACAAATTGCAAATTGATACACTGTAAACTGAACATGAGATAAATGGAGTAAATTGGTGGAACTTTTTTTTTTTTTTAGTATTTCCCAGATTCTCATTATGATGAACCCAGAATCATAGGATCTAGAATTGGAAGTATTACTCATTCTTTTTTTTTTAATTTGTTTTCTCTTTTTCTCTTTTAAACCAATGTTCTGATCACTGAAAAGAGATCTTGGTGAGAACTCACAAAACAAATCTAGATCCATGGTGTCAAATTCAAATAGAATCAACACCTGTAGATACTTGTGGGCAGCATATTGACTTAGTTTAAAATGTAATGTTATCTTTATTTTATTTTATTGTCATTTCTTTTGTTAAATCTTTCCCAATTAATTTTTAATTTGGTTCAGATCCCATTGGAAAATCAAGAAGAACATACTCCTTTAGGGTAGACCATTTCCATAATTTAGAGTCTGAAAGAATTGCATTGGGCCATTGGGAGAATGTAAAAATGGAGATTTTCCTTCCCTCTATATTAATTAAAATCACCATAATTTCCAGCTGACTTGGGTATTTTATTATTTGTGATTTCCCCTGGTTACCAATTAAATCTAGATTTTAAGTCACAACTCTAAATTCGTCTTTACAAGAATAAGTGACTTGTCTAGGGTGACATAGCCAGCTTGTGTCAAAAGAACTCAAACCTATATCTTCATCACCTGTGGGTCAGTTCACTATCCACAATTCCATCCAGAATGGGAAAGAGAGTCCCAAAGATTTAGTGACTTGCCCAAGATTTTAAGCAATAGAACTAGACTTTATTAGTTGCAAAAAAAATTATTTAATTAATTAATTTAGAATATTTTTCCGTGGTTACATGATTTATGTTCTTTCCCTCCCCTCCAGAAATAGACTTTGAACCCAGATCCAGTGACACCAGAGTCACCATTCTGAACACTGGATCATTCTTCCTCAAAAAATTCACTAACATTGTTTCAATATCATTTATGATAACCTTCCCTATATTTTGACTATCAATTGATATGGATATCAAGAATTATAGTCTCCATCCTAAAGGTAGAAGAACTGAAATATATAGATAATAATGATTTTATTAAAGTTCATGTAGTGGAAAGATGAGATATACTTGTTCTACATAAAGTTTTCAATTGTCCTTAGCCAAAGATTTTTTTTTCCCTTTTAAATCAACACGTCTTCATTCCTCCCCATAAACATTCCAAATTAAAGATTGAAATGAAATCATTACCACGACAAGCCCCACCATCATCCCTGCCCAACCCACTTCAATTGGCAATTTTCAGTTAAAAAAATTCCTTTCCTAGTGCTACTTTCTGTTGGTGGTGTTCATTCCCCCCCCTTGGGTGAAATAATCGGATGTCGTATTAAGACTGTCACTAAGGATTGTTCATGTATAATTTATGGTCACAATTAAAAAGCATTTTTAACCAAGTGTCACAACACAGTGACAACTAAATTAGACTGTGATTTACATCCTCATGTGCTGCAGCTTGATTTAGTGTCACTCTAGAGAAAGTGACAAACAGCCCCAGCGGAGCAAGGCCCTTGGTTTTCAGGAAGGAGTGAGTTCATTTCCCATGTGCTCCTGTCTTAAAGGATAGTTGGTTCATGCTGCTGATGTCAGGACTAATCATTTGGACTTAAGGAATGTCAAGCAAGGAGCAGATGTCCTTTTAATAACCATATAGGATTTTCCAGGTTAGGCAGAGAAAGCAATTGCATATTTCCTGGGGCTGTGATAATGAGAGTAGATTAAACTTTTAGAAAGCTGGGTTTCTGCCAACTCGATGAAGAATGTGCGCCCTTATGACTTTCTATACACATTTTTTTATGATATGTTTCATGGTGTACAATGGACAAAGAATTTAATCGGCCAGTATTTAGTCAGTTGATAAAATAATTTTTATTTAATTTTGAGCTTAGATTTGACCAGGATTGTATAATCATCAGCAAGAATTCATGTAGATTCTTTGTAAAAGGCTGAGCTTGCAAACTTTTTTTTACATTAAAAAAAAAAAAAACCTTTTACAATGGAGTGTTTACTTCAAAAGATAATAACTATAACTCCTCCTCCCCACCCCTACACCACTTTAATCCTCTGGGAGTGAAAGGAGATTAAGTTCACTGTTTAGCTGTCTTCCCATTGGGCACAGTCCCAAGTCCTAATCCAAAACCCCACTGGGTCTTCAGTCCTGGGTATCCTGCCTCATGCTGGCTAGCTAGCTGGCTGTTATGTGCAGTCCTGACTCCAAGGTCATCATGGTACACACCCATTTCTAGCACCAGAGAAATGATGACCAAAAAAACAAAAACATAGAACTGAAACAAATACCCCAAGGTCCATTTTTCAGAGCCAGGGTAAAAGAGAAGGAGCAAGGGAAGGCAAATCCCTTCCCTTTCTCTAGTTCAGTCCATGGCATCCATGACAAAAGTTACCAAAAAAGAGCACACTGACAAAATGATGGTGGGGGAAAGTATATGCTCTTCAAGACCATTTAGATAAATGATATTTAGATAAATTATCTAGATATATTTAGATAAATTATATACCATAATGAAATCTTGTCTTCTTACAATGTTGAGGTATACATTTACTCAAGAAAAGGATTGAATTCTCTTTGGGGGTTAATAAGTAAAGAAAAGATAGCATTGAACCTGCATGCTATTTAATGAAGGGGAGGTCACAATGATTTGCCAACATTTTCCACCATCAGAATGGTTCAGGGACAAGGTAAAGAGTATTATGGAGTAATTGAGTGAAGGATTAAAAGGCTTTGAAGACTCATGAGCAGAAACCTTTAGAGGAAACGTGTATCTGAGGATGAATATGAAATAGAATAAAGGATAGAAGGGGGCACTGAAACCATTTGCCTGAGAAGAATTCAGAGTTAGAAGGAAAAAAGGGAGACTTAAGGCAGCCCACTGTTTTTTAACAATTAAATGAAATAACTATCTTATTTTCTAATATTAAAGAAGATTGAAAGAGGACCAAACAGAAAGTATAATATAGTGAAGCAGTAGGGTTGGGATTATTTTTTCAGTGATTTTCATTTTTTAATGGAGAGAAGCTGCAGATTAAATGAATACTTACTAATACTATCTGGGCTAGTGGTCTCCATAAAGGACCCTGGAAACAATAGGGAACCATTTCCTTATTCCAAGGAGGGTAGAAATAGCCATCACATTTCCTCACTACCCCAACCTCTCCATGAAAAGACACCAATACAATCATGTCTAGCCTTATCTCCTAACACTTCTATTCCTTTTAGACTTCTACCATGCTCTTTGCCCTTCATGGAGTTTATAATTAAATTAACCCCTTACAGCAGCAAAAAGGTGGTAAAATTGGGGAAATTGCCTACTCTCTTCTCCCATCCTCAAGATTACTGCATAGTTAGGGCAGGTACCTCATGGGAGGTTGACTTTTGCTTTGGATGACTAGTAAGTAAGAATTCTGCTCACCACTCTCACTGCCTCCTTCTTTATACCTTTACATTTAGAGTGGGACAGATCAAGTTGGACAGTGTATGCAGATATAGATGGACTATAATATGCATCACAGATCTTGTTACATTCTCTTTCCTCACAAAACTAAATTTCTTCTAAATTTCTATTGTTTTCAGCAAAGGTACCGCCATTTTTCTGGTCCCTGAGGTTCCTAACTGTGGTGTCATTTCTACATTATAACTCTCTTAACCTATATATATCTAACTAATTGTCAAATCTTTTAATTTATGCCTTCAAAGCATATTTCTCACTTCTGTTCCTTTGCCTCTGCTGACATTGCCCATACATGACCTCATCTCCTCTCACCTTCCAATATTGCTATGACATTCTAATTGGTCTCCAAGACCCAGTCTATGATTTCTCTAATCCATCCTCCTAAAGCACATTTGACTTTTCTACTCTCATGACTCTCTATTAAATCTAGAATTAAGCAATATTTCAAATTTATCTCTTACTTCTAAAATTTCTATTTGTGTAGTTTTTATAATGCACATAATTGTTAGAAAAGTAGAACCTGGAGGATACATGCTCAAAAAATTTATTGGTAGGGCTTCAAAAAAGTTTGGAACAGTATAAAGAATAGGCATCTGTGTAATTAATTAATGTCTAATTTATGATTTCCAACAATACCTTTAATTTAAGTGTCACTTTTAATTTAATAATCTTGTACAATCTCAAAGAAAAAAAATTCAGTATAAACTTAATTTTGATTAGCCAGTTCTATCTTAAGACATAAAATAAAAATGGACTGTTCCAATACTCTGTGAATATCTATGAATATATCATAAGAGGTATTAATCCTGGAGTATAAATATTTTTTTCAAAATAATAAGCATTTGTGTTCCATTGTTAATTTAAAATAATTTTTGAGAGAAAGCATAGTCAGACTAGAATTATACTATTATCGATTTTTGTTGCTGCTGTTGTTCAGTTCACACCTGACTCTTGGTGACCTCATTTGTAATGTTCTTCACAAAGATACTATAGTGTTTTGCCATTTCTTTCTCAAGCTCATTTTAGATGGGGAAACTGAGGCAAATAGTGACTTGCCTAGTGTCAAACAACTAGTAACTATCTGAAGCAGCATTTGAATTCAGATATTCCTGACTTCAGGCCCAGAGCTCTCTCCACTGTGATATCTAGATTTAGAGAACCATAAATTATTCTAGACATCTTTTCCAATCTTCTCATTTTACTTAGGACACAAAGTCCAAAAGAAATTGTGATTTGCCCACAGTCACATAATCCATCCAATAAATACTTTAAGGTATTTATTAAATTCTTCCCAGCAAGTGGTAAGATTAGAATCCAAACAAAGGTCATCTGTCTCTAAATTTGGCACTTTTACCACTACAACATAATCTACTTTTCATATAAAGTACTTTGTTCTCATATGTAGTATCAACATAGCCACATTTCAGTATTTTAATTATTTGGATTTTCTGATTTCTTTGGCTAACTTGAATTGGGAATTACATCCTTCTTATGGTTTATGCTTAAATACTGGCATCAATAAAATACATTCTATATTGGACTGGACTTTTGCATTATTTGAATGTAATTAGCATATTTTATATTTTCTGAAGTTTATTTCAATAAGATTAGCGGGGGGGGGCTTATTCATTGTGACTCAGCTGAGAAGAAAATTTCTAAAGGTAGTTATTTTGGGCAGCTTAAGACATTCCTCATATTGCCATTCTCTCTCAGAATGAGAAATTTGAGCTTTTGATTACTTTCCATTATTGCTTTATTTATTTACAGATTTTCCCATATGTAAGATCCCAAAACGAACTTCCTATCAAATCATCTTTGGATAGTCTGGGAACAAACTTCAAAAACTAATAAAAGAAAAGATGTCACTGCTACTCAGCTTTTTCTAGCAGTAGGACCAAGTCCTTTTTTTTGATGTATTGCTGCCCAATAGTGCAGATATGAAAATAGATAGTCGACTTCATATTAACAAACTCTATTTTGCTCAGCCCAAAATTTCATTCTTTTTCTGAGAATAAGCACACTGGAAATTAGCACAAGCCAGTCTGTATTCATGAAGCCAAATCACATATTGAGGGTGTGTGTATTCTGCAGAATAGATGGGAAAAAATGTATTCAGGGCTTTGAAATTTGATGTCTCCATTATTCAAAAACTATTCATAAGTATTTCAAGCCCTTAATCTTCAGCGGCCCAAAGAGATTTTTTTTCATAATCTACCTAGGACAATGAATGCTAAAATATTATCATTAATTATATCAAAATTTCAAAAAAGATAATTTATTTGGAAATATTCTAATATTAGTTTCATTAAAAATAACAATTGCTTTAATTCTTGGCTCATTATCAATTTGTAATTATCAGTTGTCTCTTCAATATATATTTATTGATAGATATTTTCTATCAGCTCTTTATCTAATTGCCTATCATGGTCTGGACAATAGGCATTTTCATCTATCTTTTATTTTGCTATTTAGATCTTTCTACTGGACTTGAATAATTATGGATTTAATTTAGGAAGCTCTGCAGTTTCCCAAGGTTTGTAGTAATCATCACAGTGCCATCCACCTAGAGAAGCATCTGGAACATGTCACCGTTTATGGGGAATCCCTTTTGATTTGGAGTCTCAACTGGACATTCATAATGACATTGGAGAACACCTCTGGTAAACATGTCTCTCTATTTTATGAGATACTTGGTATAAGTAATCAAGAACTAGACCCAGATTTAGGCAAGGGGAGAATAGGCTAGATTATATTTGAGAAAATTCAAAGTTATTTTAGCAATAGTTTAATATATCAAGACTTTTTATCAATTTGCAAAACACATTTCATACATTTTCTCATTGATCTTCACAACAATCCTATGAGACAGGTGCTATTATTATTCCTTTTTAATAGACTAGGGAATTGGAGCAAGCAGATGTAAAGTGATTTATTCAGGTCACACAACTGATAAGTATCTGAGGCTTAATTTGAACTCAAGTCTTTCTGACACTAAATCCAGTACTCTGGATGCCTAATTGTAACAAATCATGTACCCATCTTTTAAACAAGAGGATTCTTCTGAAATTAGTATATTGTTCCAACATGGAGTATTAGAGACTCCAAAGAATTAGACTAGTAAATTGTGCAGGGACAATAAGGGTCATGGTATATGTGAACAAACTACAACAGTGTACGAACAAGAAATTGTACAGATCTAGCAGGATAAAAAGATGATGTCCAAGAAATGTTTGAGAAGAAAAAATGTGATCCAGCCATGTAGGGGAGAGTGAGGACTAACAGACAGATGGCCCATGTGCCCAGTAAGACCTATGTTTCTATCATTTAGCTAATCAAGAACCATTAATTAAGGCCCTAATAAAGTCCTATTCACCGTTCTAGGCATGAGACAATATTTAATGTAAGGGATTGATGTGAAGCTTCATTTACTCACACACTAATTAATACCCAGGGTAGGTGGTCCTGACACAGGATTAATTCCAGGGATCAATGGATTAATTCTTTCCCATTGAAGAGGAAAGACAGATTTCCAAAGGCCAGGGGGATGGCTTTTTTCTGATAAATAATGCCAAGGTAAGGTGTGTATGGGTGTGTGTGTGGTGGGGGCAGATGAGGGAGGAGATAGAAGCATCTGAAAATAATAGGAACTCAAAAGATTGGGAGTCTAGAATTTCCTGTGTTCAGTGCCTACAAGGGAATGATCAAGCATGGTGGATATGGAAGAACAATGGCAACCTAAAAAAAGAAAATAAATTAAAAAAAAATTGAATCTATGCCAGAAATATCCAAATAGATGAATGGAAACCCTACTACTCTGTTGAATTGACTGGGTGGGATAAAGCTTGACTGGGGATCTCTAAGAAAGAGAGGGATTGAGGTAAAGATGCAATTAATTACCTTACAAGGAAGAGCCAAAGTGATTGCTCCCAAAGAAATTAAGAGAATTAAAGGAAGATCCCAAGCAACTTGAGTAGATCCTCTGTGGTTGGTTTATGGGATTTCATGGACAAGAGTTGCTCAGGATGAGCAGGCTTTGATGGGTTGAAATCTGTATCAAAAGAAGTATTCACATTGATGAGATGGGAGTCCCACTGGAATATAATTGTTAGAAATTTTCCATCCATTTGATTATGTGGATGTTTCTGGCAAAGGCTCAATTTCCTTTTATTTCCTTTGTCTTTCTACACTACCATTGTTCTTCCATATCTACCTTGCTTGATGATTCTGTTGTAGGTACTGGACAGAGAGAGAGCCCCTGACTCTTAATCTTTTGGGGTCCCATGATAACTGCCTTTTTCTACAATTATACTACACTTAAAAGAAATAAAAGACCATTACAATAAATACCATTGTAAAACAAATCTTCTGGCAACAAAAATCTTTTAAACCCCTAGACAACGATACTCGTTGCTGCATTTTTTATTACAGTCCAAATTCAGAACCACAAGAGACTTTTATGAAGTACCTGGAAGCTCATTGACGATTATATAATTCAAAACAAGTTTCTCCAATCTTCCACTGAAGTTCATGTTGTTTGGAAGTGACCCTGGATTCTTGAAAGCTAAACCAGTGGAACATAAAGTATGATAGGTCCTACCAAGCTAGAAAGATTTTTAGATTTGACCTTTCATCTGGGGACCAATCTGACTAAACTCAGAGAGGATCATTACTACATTTTCTATAAAACAATGAATTTTTCAGCCACATAAAACAGCTAAAGAGCTCTTACTAAGTCTTTAATAATTTAAGTCAGATTCAGTGAAGAGGAAAATATGATCAAGATATAATAGGTCTTTGAAGTTGTGGGCCAACAACCTACTTGTTCCTAAATGAACCCAAAATATATACACAGTGTAAAATCACAAAGGAGGGAGAATACTAAAACTAGAGGAAACTAGAAGAAGAATCCAGATGAAGAGAGTAATTGATCTCACTCAGTTATGGGGAATAGTTTTTGCAATAATAAAGAGATGAAAAATTGGAATGTTGTGAACATGGACCATCAAATAGACCAACATTCATTTTTGGAGAACTAGATAGTAAAGATGATGCAAGGGTGAATAGAGTAATTAGTAGTTACTTCTTGGTCATAATGAACTGCCATTTGGTGAGATCAGATAGAAAATTTGTCAAGAGGTAGGGAATGAAAGAAGAGGAAGACTATAGTCAACAGCAAACATCTAAAAAATGGAATCAACCATTTAATAGTGACTGGGAGTGTGAAAGGAAGTAATAGAACATGACTCTCACAAAGATATTGTATATTTTGAGAGTTCAAAAAGTAATCTTGAATTGGAGAGAAAAAAATTGACAACATAGACTGGGTTTTTTGGAAAATTTAAATGTTCATCCTGGCTTTTACTTTGATTTACTATATGACTTGGGAAAGATCATTTTGCGTACAGATTCATCATTTTTTTTTCATTATGAAAGGTAAACATAATGATCTTTAGCTGCTTAACTGCTGCATAGGGAAGGGTAGAGCTGAGTAAATAAATTCTTACTAAGTGCTCTGCATAGACAGAATGTTAAATGTAACTGAGAACAGAAGGCAAAAGACTATAAGAGAAAGCTTGCCAACTTCATCTTTGAGTGATTTGACTTCGGGGTTTAGATCTGATTTTCTGAAAATTTCAATGGAGCATTTTAAAAGAATAGAAATGGAAATCAATGAAGAATTAACCTTTTTTCCCCTGAGTTTTTTCCCTCTTGTTGTTATCCTAAGTGAGGTTTTCTTTCTCATACTTGAATTGTTTTCCTAAGCTGTTAAAAATCTAGAGTGTGTATATATATATATGATGAGATGATAAGCCTCACAACAGTCTTTAAAAATATTCAGTGCAAAAGCTGACAGGTGAGCTTGCTGAAGAGTGAAATAGCAGACAAAAGAAAAAATGGTCTATGACAATGTTATCGTTACTTGTTTATTATAGGCAAATATTCAGCGAGAATTACTAATATTGGAGGGGAGTAAAAGGGATCCTACATATATTTAGCAAAAGGTCCTACAAGATGAGGTTTATAGTGCCCTACTTTTATTAATAAAATATTTGTTACTAAAATTTAATGGCGTATTAGCAGGGTTTGTGATTGTTTTCTGTATGAAATCAACATACTGGCTTCATGCAGAATTATTCATTTTGGGGCTCTATAACCAATACATGTGCAAAAAACACTTACAACTTATGATAAACCCACTTACTCTAGTTTATTGTATTCTTTTTTTACTTTATTTGGTCAATTTCAAACATTATTCCTTGGTTACAAAAATCATTTTCTATTCCTCCCTCCCCTCCCCTCTCCCCTCCTGTAGCCTACCCACAATTCCACTGGATATTACACATGTCCTTGATCAGAACCCATTTCCATGTTATTGGTGTTTACATTAGGATGTTCATTAGTTTATTGTATTCTTGATGGCTCTCAGATTTCTCATTTTCATTTAATTATGTTGTATGAATCTCCTCCAGTCTGAGAAATTATTTGTTCCATGAAGGGGCAGCCTTCCATATTCACAGGAGGGCATGGCAGAATATAGACAAAACACATGAAGAACACACCATGACTCTTAGTTTCATACCACAACCCTTTGTAAGGATTATATTAATATTTCTTCTTTAAGGTAAACCCCAAAGATTCAAACATTCCAAATCTGATAATTGTTGTAAACCATCTTCCATCATCATGAAAGCCATACATTAAGCATCCACACAAATAACATATTGATATCTATTTAATAATCGTTTGTATTATTATTACTTTGAAAGTGCTTGAATTTCACAAAAAAATGTGAGTCATAAAACTAAGGGGCACGGTCTCTTTCATACAAATGTCTATGTAAATAGATTTTTATGTATTTATTTATATACATACATATTTGTGTCTCTGTGTTTTGTTGATATTAGACTCCTTTATAATGGTTATTTGTTATTAACAAAGGCCTCAGGAAGTAGGAATTTGGCAGTATTGATATTCCCAAGGAGTAGTGTATAAAGTAGAGTGCTGGTCTTAGACTCAGAAAGACCCCCATGGCCCACTCAGATACTTATTAAATGAGTGACCTTGGGCCAGCTACTTCATCTTTGTCTGTTTTAGTTTCCTCATCTGTAAAAGTGTGATATGAAGAGCCCCTACCTCTCAGGGTTGTAGTGAGGATGAGATGAGGTAATATTTATAAAGCATTTTACAAACCTTAAAGAACAGTATTATTGCTAGCTATTTTTTAGCAGAGAGTGCATCCATTCAGTATATATTATCACAAAATGTCAGTTCTTTTCCTAGGCAGAGATTTCAATAAAGGAATAACTAATTCTCCTTCAGATGAACTATAATAAATGTATTTATTATGAATCTCCTAATATCAGCATCATGATTACATTGGCACAGTACCCAAATTAATCTTCAGCTATGATATTTACATTATGCAGATAGAGCTTAAGGCAACAGTGATGGCATGATTTGAAGAGATCCATTAAAGAGTGCTTCACCAAAATGATATCTCTTGCTTGCCTTCCACAGTGCTTAAAATTTCGGTATTAAAGAATCATTCCTTTATGTTCAACTGAAGAATTCTCTAACAGAGTGCAAATGCCAGTTGGAAGTAAAATGGAGCCATTGCAAGCCATTCCCATTATAGGCAGCAATATTTGGAGTCAGAGGATGTGACTCTGATACTTCCCCACCTTTATAAAAATGGAACATACTAATGGTGTCAAACAAAATGATAGAGATGCAAGGGTCATTGACACATGCATTAGGATTCCTATAGATAGGCTGACTTAGTTTTAAAATGTAATTTTATTGTTTTTAATTTTATTAAAATTTCTTAATTATATTTTGTAAAGGTTTTTTTAGATTATGTCATTACAATTTTCAATAATTATTTTCAGACATATTTGATCCTTCTCTCCCACTCTTCTCTCTTCCCTGAGAACAACAGGTAATATGACATAAATTGTATGTGTGTTATTATACAACACAACACATATTTTGGTGTTCATCGTGTTGTGAAAGAAGATATCTTGCTCACAGTAGAGAAAAAATTCAAAAAAGAAATGAAGTGAAGGGTGGCATGCTTCAATCTGTATTCAGACGTCATCAGTTCCTTCTATATCAATGGATAATCTTTTTTTTTTTTTGTGATGAGTCCCTTGAAGTTGCCCTAGATCGTTGCATTCACAGTTGATCACTGTACTTTATTGCAGTTACTGTGTGCAATGTTCTCCTGGTATTTCCCATTCAACTTTGCATCAATTCATAGAAGTCTTTCAAGGTTGTTTTCTTTTTTTTTTAGATCATTTTGTTTATTGTTTCTTATGGCATATTCCATTACAATCAGTCTGAGTTCATAATTGCCACCCCTTGCTTTTTTTAACTTTGGCTGAAACATAGTAGTTTCTCTGTTCTAGCCTTTAGCCTTTGTGTTTCTTCCTGCTTTAAATGTGTTTCATTGTTTTGTGGAATTCTGACTTTTAATCTACCCTGCAATCCTCTTCTGTTTCATAGGTGAGTTCATCTTGTTTACATTCAAAGTTATGATTACTAACTCTGTTTTTCCCTCCACCTTAGTTTTACCCTGTTTATCCTTCTCTTCCTTTCCTTTCAGCCATTCCTTGTTCACAAATATTTTTTCTTACTACCACCTCCCTGAGTTCTCCCTCCCTTTTGTCCATTCCATCCTTTCTTAATCCCCTTCATTCCTCCCTTCCCTATAAGATTGGAAGGGTTTCTATTGGTAAATGCATGTAGATTGTGCCAATTCCAGTGAGAGTAAGACTCAAGTATTGCCCACCATGATTTTTACATGCTTCCACTTGTTAGATAATTCACTCCCTATTTTTCTCTCCTTTTCTTTTTGCCCAGGGTATTCCTTTTTCTTATTCCTTGATTTTTTAAAAACATCCTAGAATATACAACTTACTCCCTGCTCTCTGTCTGTGTATACTCCTTTTCACTGCCCTAATAGTGATAAAGTTCTCAAGTATCATCTATGCAACAAGAATTTTAAATGATTTGAGTATTTTAGGTACTTCAAGCATCATAGAAATGTTAAATATCTTAGTTATCACCTCATGTGGCAATTCAATCATTTTAACTCCATTGTATACCATGATTACCTTAAGTATCTCTCTTGTATCATAAACTTCTTAAATAGTTTACTAGTTATCAACTTATTTAACAATGCAATCAGTTCAACCTCATTATTTCACTTGATTACCCAAGTATCTCTTTTTTCATCAATATCTTAAATTAATACTTTTCCATGTAGAAATGTGGTCAGTTTAATCCCATTAAACCTCTTAAGGTTTTTCCTTTTCTTTTTATCTATTTATGCCTCTCTTGAGTGTTAGATTTGATCATCATATTTTCCTTTTCAGGTCTGGTTGTTTCATCAGGAATGCCTAGAAATCCTCTATTTCATTAAATGAATATTTTTTCTTCTGGATAATTATACTCAGTTTCACTGGGTAGGAGATTTTTGGTTGTAGATCTAAATCCTTTTCTTTGTGGAGTATTATATACTGCATCTTTCAGTCTTTTAATATAGAAACTGCCAAGTTTTATGTGATCCAGTGGATCCATAATTAAAAAAATTTTTTTTTACTTGCTTAAAATATTTTCTTCTCAGTTTGGGAGTTATGGAATCTAGCTAAAATAGGCCTGGGATTGTTTGGAATCCTTTTCAGGAGATGATCAGTTAATTCATTCAATTTCTATTTTCTTCTCCTATTCAAGAACATCTGGACAGCTCTCTGTGATAATTTCTTGTCTATATATCTATATCTATACCTAAATATATCTATATCTATATATCTTTAATCTATATATTTATCACGGCTTCCAGGCAATCCAATGCCCCAGGTATATTTTAATCTAGTTCAGGCTGTCCTTGGAAGAAGTCATGCATTTTATACCTCTTTAGCATCCCATTTAAACACTAGGCCCCAATTTCTTTATCTATTAAATGAAGGAGTTGATCTAATTGATTAATAAATACATTTTCTATTTGAAATGCTATAAATATAGGAACATGAATTTTTTAAGGTTCCTTTTGACGTGAATCTAAAATTCTATGATCATGAAATTCTATGATCTAGAACTAAGTCATTTCAGCAACCTAGTAGGTCCAAAACATTGTACTAATGATGAGGATAAATGAGACAAAAAACAATCTCTGAGGAAGCCATACATTTTGCCAATGAGGAAACAGAGGCCCAAGATTAAGAGACATACCTAAATCTATGTAATTATCAGACATCAAGGAGAGAACATGACCCAGGCTCAGAATCAGTAACATAAACTATTTTTCAAATTCAGTTTAATTACCATGGAAGGCATGATGGCTAGAAAAAAGTACTGAGTCAGGAAGGCTGCCTCGGATACTAGCCATATAGCCTGTCTTATATTAAAAAAGTATATATATATATATATACATACATATATGTGTGTACCTACAAAAACACATATTTATGTGTGCATATGTGTACTTTGTAGACATTATAGCTTTATGTAATTATTACCTATTTTTAAAAGTCCTCAGGAAATGAGAATTTTGAGATATGTTTTAATATTTTCCATAAGAAAAAAGTTGGGAGAAGGTCCTGGGTACAATATGCTGCGGATGGAGAGCAGGAGCCAAGGAGAGGCATGGAGAACTAAGAAATAATGTCAGGGTACTTGGCAACAGAGGGGAGAAGAGTCTAGAAAATCTAAAAATGATCTTTTTACCTCCTCTGAATTTTTTTCTATGGCAGCCTTTACTTTTTAGCTACAGGACAAGGTGGTCACTCATGATTCCAGGATTGAAGAGTATGTCATGGATGTTACCTGTTGATTCATGGTGGCAAATTTATTTTTTAATGTGAATTCCTTTAATTGCTCAAGACTTTCCTTAAGGACAAGGAAAGAGGTCAGAACGGCAGTGATGATAATATTTCCAGAACCTTTTTGTTTGTTTTTCTTTTTCAGATGACATTTTACAACCTTCATAAATGTTGTGAAAAATCCTATGTACCTCACCAAGGTGTTAAGTCAGAAAGAGAGATTAATGATACTGAATAAATATGCACAAATTCAGAAGGTTGGCAAGGAGGGATGGGGGAGAGGGAAAAATAAAAATTAAAAAAAAAAAAAACCAAGTACGGAACACTCCAGACAGAAACTTTGCAGGAGGGGTTGATTATCTGAGATGTGATTTGAATAATAACATAATAGAGTCTTTTGAAAACACATTTTAATGATTTGTCATTTTTATTAAATGAATGTTCCTTGTGGTTTTGTAGCAAAGGGCCGCAATGCTTTAATATCACATAAATATGTTTGTGAAATTTCAATGCACAAATTATTTGACTTAAGTCTGAAAAAAAATTTACTTTCAAATTTCCAGCTAATTAGAGCTAAATCTTGTTGAAGTCATAGCCAGGGGTAGGTTGACGAGTTGATGTTTTTAATGGCTAGCCCTACAGAGATATTCAAAGAGAACCCACTGAAGAGTAATCCCATAGTGATTTTAATGAAATTCTGAATCTAACCTTCATGTTTGGAGGGGAAAAGGCTGCACATTATAATCTGTATCACTATAGGGACTCACATGCCCTGGATCCATTAATTGTGTGTGCCTAGGAAGCAGCATCATTTCACACATCTCCAACAGTCATGAAAATAAATTCCACAGTTCTGCCTTTTCTAATTTGGCTAATTGAATACCGCATGTTTTATCTAAAAAAAAAGTATTCATTTTCTGCATTATAGAACTAAGACGTGACATCTCTCCATCAGCACTTTCTTTTCAATGGGATTGTTGAAGAGATGCCTCAGCTAAGTTTTGAACCCTTTAAGATGGAGACTAAAAATGACATGCTAGCTCAAAACTTGAATTAGAGGAAGTTGTTCAGAAGAATATATGACTCTTGATAAGCCATCTTAATCCATTTTTTAGCATTACAGCAGTTTATTTTGGTACCTTGTGCCTTAGAACAGTCAATGGGCAGGGGGGCACTTTGAATCATAGGGACTTTGGTATAAAGGAACTTAAAGGCCATCTAGTCCAAACAACATTTTATACATATGTGTAAAATAAGTGATTTTATAACTCCATTGAAGACATACATGGAATAAATGATAGAAACAAGATTTGAACTTTTTTTTTCAATTCATTCCAAATTCAATACTTTTCCCACTTTTTTATAATTTTGTTATGTAGCATTTAATCCGATAAATCAGTAAATTTTTATTAATTGGCTACTATTCTCCAGAAATTGTACTTTGTGCTGGGGATAGAAAAAAGAGGTAAAACATAGTTTCTGTCCTCTTGACACAAAACTGTTTTGGGATTCCCATTACACCATCTTCCCCCAACATACAGTGAAAAGCAGCCTAAATGGGAAAATGGTAAATAATATAATTTGATGACATACCCTTTAGGAGAGGCTGCACAGAGAATGTGTTTACCCAAATCTGTGTAAAAAGCTATAAATATGAAGGAAAACATAATAGAATAATATAATCCTTAAAACCCAGACTCATAGCATGAAAACCACGAATATACCCTGAAAGATCTCTCAATTGCCTTTGCTTTGCCTTCACAAGCTTTTTCCCAGTATAGTATGAAGATTGTAGATTTCTAGTAGGAAGGGACTTTATAGCCCAAACCTTTTATTTGACAGATGAGGAAACTGAGGCCCAGAGAAGTTAAGTGAATTGGACACAGCCATAATGCTAGTCAGTGTCTTGGTCTATATTTGAAACCTGCTTTTCCTGACCCCAAATCCAATGCTTTATCCCATTTGCAACCTAGAATGTATGTTACGGTCTTCCAGAGGAAGATTTTGAGAGAAGGATCAAGGCAAAATAGAGGTCATTGAAGAAGCAACAATTATCTCCAAAGTTGAACACATTTGGGTACTGAATCTGCTCAACTTTATAAAAAAACTTTTATAAATTTTTTATATTTTTTATATTTTATTTTTATTTTATATTTTATATAAAAATTTAATAAAATTTATATATATTATATATATAATTTTATAAAATATAAAATAAAAATTTTATAAAAAAGAATATATATATATACATATATTTAAACCCTTACCTTCCATCTTAGATTCAATATTGTATATTGTTCCAAGGAAGAAGAGTGGTAAGGGCTAGACAATGGGGGTTAAATGACTTGCCCAGGGTCACACAACTGGGAAGTATCTGAGGCCAGATTTGAACCTACACAAATAAAATTTTTAATAGATGTAAGGACCAAAAGTGGAAAGAGCCCAGCATTATTGACAATTATATATTGTATATTTTAATACTATAATATACTACATGATGTATTATAATAATATATGTTATATATTATAATTTTCTAGGCATGTGTAGTGTGAATGAAGACTATTTTGAGAAAGTCCAGCTAAACTTGGAGAAAATCCTTGCCATCTTTTAAGTTGCATATCCAAACACACACAAACTTTTTTTTCTGTTATGACTCATTTAAAAGGGTTTTATTTTTAATGATCTGAAATTATGTATATCTTTATTACAAGGTAAACAGAAGGGAAAAAGCCATTGATTCAGTGTTGAGTAATAAGCAGTCTACAGAAGCTCCCCTTCCTTCTTTCAACTGGGTAAGAATGCCTGTGAATTAACTAGGACATCAGGGGAGTTGATAGCCCTAGAAGGGTGTAATCATGAGGGATACTGAAAAACTGCTTAACATATAAAGGGAGTAATCCAGATTAATGGAAGGAATAAAGCTTAATACAGTGAATTCCAGGAAAATGGTCTTGGTAATAGATAACTGAATAGTGTCCCTATTGAAAGACATAAAGCCTTATCACTATAATGGTTTAGAACTGGATAAAGTACTTACCTTTCAGAAAAAAGAACTTTCATTGAGAAACTTATAATCTTAACTCTGTGTCTCCAGATGAAGACTTGGTGCCACGTTTAATATGCTTTTTCACTTTTAAAATAAAGTAACCACTTTGTTATTGAGAAAAGCAATGGGTTGCCTTTATTGTCAAAAGTCATTGAAAATTTCGATTATTGAGACATATCCCACATTTAAATTCTTCATTTAATAAATTTTGACTCATATCCTAGTAATCTTATTACTTCAATACTTTATGTGGACCTCAAAGCACCCTATTCTAGCCTAGAAAAAATAATATGTTAAAGTAGAAAAATGGTAGTTGATATTTATATCATACCAAAATGTTTATAAATCATTTTGCATGAATTATCTTATTTCAGGCCAGTGTCAATTTTATGTCATCATGAAACATTGGGATGGCTTTAGTAGGAGACTCATGTTTTCTTTCATATAATACTTGTTTTAGGAAAAATTAGGCATCATTACAGTTTCTAGGAGTCATAGTGATCTATTAGCTTTTGAGTTTTTATCTGATTCACCATCTCAATTTAAAGATAAGAAAACAAAGGTCTAGAGATTAAGTGAATAATCCATAGCTTTTTAGTGCAAAATCTTATGCTAGATGTTTGTACATTTTGCAATAAACAAAAAGCTTATCTGGTTTATTTCTTTTTATGAAGGGGGATAGAATGAGTATTTAAATAGCACCTACTATGTTTAACAGAAATGTTAAATGATTTATCTTATATGATCCTTACAGCAAACCTGGGAGTTAGATGCTATTATTATTCCTCATTTTACAGCTGAGGAAACTGAGGCAAACAGATGTTAAGTGATGACACAATATGGCAAGCATTCTCATATTGAATGCGTGAATGGTTGAGATATAGTTAATATTTCAAAGGACATGGATAATTGGTCAGGACTTACTAAAATAGTTCAAACTTGAGCCCAGGACCTCTGGTCCCCAGGCCTGGCTCTTGTCATTGAATTGCCTCGTTGCCCCAACATCAACTTGATTTTACAAAAACATATTTACTGACGACAATTCAAAAGCAATACTAGAAGAGGTTAATTGCTTGTCCAAGATTATATGTCTAGAAAAAAAAAATCTAAAGTGAAGTGAGATCAAAAAGCTTGCTGAGGTCAAGTAAAACCTATAGTGATCAATTCTAAGCTGTCTCCTGAATAGAAGTTTATCTTGACTCACACCCTTAAATAACAACCCCCTAAACTCTGGGTTCTATTTCCATCTCCTTCTTTTTCTTCATAATTTTCAATTCTTTTGTCCTCCTCCTCCTCCTCTGCCCTAATTTTACTCTGTGCTGCCCTCCATCATCAGGACACTTTTTCTTCCTATTTTATTGTGTCTCTCTCCTTAATCTATTATTATTTCAATCTGTCTTGCTACCTATTGTTTTTGTCATTTTTTTACTATCTTTTCCCACTATGAACTATATACATCTCTTTTTCCTTTGCTTTCCTCTTTCTCCCATCTCCATTTTCTTTTTCTTTCTTACCCTGGATTTTTGTGAAATTTGCTTCCTGTCCTTAGATGCTCAGAATACGTAATTGAAGTATAAATTGTTATAGACAGTGTTTAATTGAATTATTTTCTATATTTTCATTTTAAGTTAAAGATAAGTTATATAATCTTTGTCCATCAAAAATCCTCATTCATTTTTAATTGTTTTGTGGTTTTTTGCCTAGAATAGGATGTGGTGCCCTCCCTTAGCAAGAAATAACAGATGTCTAATCCAAATGTGTCATTGCCATCATCATCATCATCATCATCTCATCATCAACCCTTGCAGAATTATACTTCTTTAAGGTTCACAAAGCACTTAAAATAGGTTATCTTGCACACACTCTTGGTACAATGTGTTAGACTTGGTGTCAAGAGAGATCTGGATTGAAATCCTCCCCTAATTCTGTCTGCCTCAGCTTCCTTATCACTAAAATGGGAATGATTATACCAGTTAACACACACACACACACAGTTATGAAGATAAAATGAGATAACATATGTAAAATGCTTTGCAAACCTTGAAGACCTTCACAGATACTATCTATTAAAATATAAGAGTTCCTATTCTGCTACTCATAATTTTCTTACATATATACATACATCTATTTACATATACACAGAATATACAGTATTTTGGTTTTACTTGTACTCCCATGTGGTTTATTTATTCATTTAAAAATATTATTACTATAAGAAATGATCCATAAGCTTTCCTAGATTCCCAAATGGGTCCATAACAAAAAAAAAGTTTGAGAACTCTTGAACCAGTGAAGGACATCTCTGGATGCACTATGAATGCTCATGGGTGATGATCACATTGGATACAGAGGCACAGGTGACCTATCATATGTTCCACGGAAAGTGACATTAATGAGATAAATAGGAAAAAAACTGATTTCAAATTCCATCTCTCTTCCTAACTAGTTATGTGACTATGGAAAGTCACGTTTCTCAGGACTCTGTATTTCTCTCTTCTATAAAACAAGGATACTCCAAATTTGGTAATCTTACCCTTAGAGCATTGTTTTGGGAATCAAAAAATATAATTCATATAAATCACTCACTGTAAGTCTTAAAGATATATATATGTGTATATATACAAAACATTCTATATGCATACAATATATACATAAGATATATCATGTAATATATGTACACATATGAGACTATGGATGTCCATAATATCCAGTAAAGTACAGCAATTCTTTAATTCAAAAATTAACAATCCCTTGGGAATTTTTCTCTGCATATTGCTATCTGTACTTATTTGATTACTTTTTAAATTTCCTACTCTGGGAAATTCCTTTTCTTTTTATTAGGGTATTTCCACAATTGTGGAGGGTTAAATATAAACATAGTAAATAACCATGGAAATTAGTCAATGTGATGTCCTAATAATCACTGCTTCTCACAAAGGCTGCTGGAAGTTCTGGCTTTCCTTTTTGGAAATGTTCTTTTTGGCAGGCTGCAACTTCAAAGGTTCTTTCACTCTTTCATCTAAATTGGTGCAAATGATTCCACATCAATCCTCATCTACTTGAAACACCAAGAACAGATTTGTTCTGAAACACTAAGAAAAGAATTATTTGGGAGGATAGGATGAGAATAAAAATAATTATGTGACTTTATATTATTGGATAGAGATGTATTTGTTAATTTTTAAGGCTATGTAAATATTTGTTATATTATTTCATCATAGCATAGGAAAAAACAAAACAAACTAAATTTGGTACAAATGGGACAGCTTTCTGGCAAGTATAGAGCAAAATAAAAATCTTTATATTTATTTTATTTTATGTTCTTTTAAAACCCTTACTTTCCCTGTTAGAATCAATAGAGTGTATTGGTTTTAATTTAGAAGAGTATTAAGGGTTAGCAATGGGGATTAAGGGACTTATCCAGAATCATACCCCCAGAAAGTATCTGAGGTCAAATTTGAACCCAGCACCTTCCATCACTAGGCCTGGCTCTCAATCCACTGAGCCACCTAGCTTTTCTCTCTTTATATTTATTTTAACAAATATTTATGTGTTTAATAAACACAGACAAAAACAAAACAGTCCTTGTGTCCAAGGATACTAAGGAGCCACTGAAGCTGCTTGGGAAGAGGAATGACATGGTTACACCTGGGCTGTAGCAAAATGAATTTGGCAGCTGTGTAGAGGATGAATTAGAGAAACTAGAGGAGGAGGAGGACAATTAATGCAGGGCACTGATATACCCTACAAAGTTATAAAGGGCAGTATAGCAACACATGAAAAGTTTAAACCTCACTGAAAATTCAAATAACTAGACTTTTGTAAATACAGGTTCATATAGATTTTGAGCACCCTCAAAAAAAATCTTCAAAACAGGCATTTTAAAAGGAACTAATGTTAGCCAGTCAACAGAATAGCTATTTTCCCCATAATAGAAATATGCTGTGGATGTTACTGTTCATTTTCTTTTTTGATAAAACAATCTATAGAATTTGTTCCTTTTGATTTTGATTTATGAGTGTGTGAATGATCCCTTTAAGAAACTCTTGGTAAAATGAAGCCATTCCTACTAAGTTAGGGATCCAAATGAATTACGAACAGCTGGGACACAGGATTTTCTATCAACTGCCTCTCTGATAGGCAGTAGTTTAAAGGTGTATGGCAGAAGAGAGATGAGAGAGAAAACAATCACTTGAGAATGGGTCCCCTGGAGGATTGAGAAAGCACTCACCTTGGGAAAATGGAAGATCTGGTTCATACTTTCATCTACGAGAGAATTACAAAAGGTAAAATAGCAAAGGTTATTGTGATCAATAGATAGACTGAAACAAATGAGACAGAGGCTGGGGAGTGTGGCTTATAGTAACTTAGAAGAGGGAAAAGGAGAGAAGGTGGAGGCAAATTTAAAAGAAAAAAATGTACCTAGAAGATTCTTGTTTCCTTTTGATCAGGCAAGACTTCTCACCCTTATAGGTTCTGGCCTTTTTATCTACCCTTGAACTGAACTCTTTTATGCTATCACCCTCAATTAAAATAGGGGCTGCAAACAGCAAGAGTTTCACTTTTTGCTGTTTGTATCTTCAGTGCTTGGCGCTTAGTAAGTTTATGATAAATCCCTTTTCATTCATTTATTCATAATTTATATGCAGAATTAGGTTAGTTGTTGTATGTTTGATTTTTAAGTAATTATTGTGCACTTTTAATCTATAAAACACATATGATTATATTGAATAATCTTTCCCTCACTTTCTTATTCCTCATTTGGTACTTTATTCTCGTTTAAAGCACCTTCCTAGTGCTGTGCTAATTAAGCACCTGATAACAGTTAGCAGAGCTGAAACATAGTACCTGGGAACAAGTAAATTACTGCTCTTCAACTTGCCCTAAACCTTGACCCTTTTTGAAGTGATGGCAATAAAATTATAATTATTTTTATTAGCAGTTGTATCATCATAGTTTTAAATTGGAACCATCAGACAGGCTAACCATGACACAGTAGAAAGATTAGCTTTCAGCTAAATGTGATGGGAATTTCTTTCCTAATCAGGTCTCTGTATACACACTACATGAGAGAATGTTACTTTTCATTTTTATGCTTAGTCAGAAATGACTACTTTAAAAAAATCATGCTATTCCAGTAACAACTCTGTGTGGGATAATACATTATTTTACTCTATTTTATAAAATGAGGGAAACAGAGAATTTAGAGACTACATTTTTTTACATTTACATTTTTTGTATTGTGTTTTACAATACAAGTATTGTTTGTTATTCAGTTGTGGTTGACTGTGACCCTCTTTGGGGGTTTTTTTTGGCAAAGTTACAGTGTGGTTTGTCATTTCTTAAGTTCATTTTACAGTTGAGGAATGGAGGCAAACAGAGTTCAAAAGACTTGCTCAGAGTCACAACTTGTAAGTGTTTGAGGTCTGATTTGAATTCAGGAAGATGGATCTTCCTGACCTAGGTTTTCACATTTAAGTAGCTCTATTTAATTCTCTCTCTCTAGAGAGACAGAGAAAGAGAGAGAGAGACAAAGAGAGAGAATTCCCTTCCTTTTCCTTATATTAGTATGCTACAAAATATATTATAATACTATTATGTGAATCTAGATAACAAGCCCCGAACATAATTTAAATATTTTTCCTAATTCAATTAATTAAGAATGATCAGAATTAATATTCTGGGATATCTGTGAGACATCTTTCACTAATAGTTTCTTTATATCTAATCTTTCAAGATTGAAATTGTTTCTTATCCCAAATCAAAATCCATCAAAATCTATTCAATTTAATGTAACTAGTATTTTTCAGAATCATCTACTGTGCCTTAAGTATTACATTAAGCTTCAGAGATACAAAGATAAAGAACATAGATAACCCAACTAGTTATCAGACTTATTTGCAATGCTCTAACAAGTTGTAATATCTGGATAGTAGCAATTTGACTAAAAAAATCAAGGAATAAAATATTTTTTTTAAACTTCAATCTTTTTTGCCTAAAAATGAATAGTTAGCATCTGCATTTGGTTTGTATATTTGTGTAATGACCTACCCTGATTTGAGTGTGTGTATTTAAATATCGGAATGACCATAATTTAAGTGAATTTTTTGAGTTGTAGGTATGTAGGTATGTGCCATATGTGACATGATCATTATCTTAGTTAATGAAACATGTTAAAATATCATCATATTATAAATAATATCCTGGGGGAAACTATAGCAATTTGCAGCCTGAACAACTTTAATCCCTTAAATTGATCAGCTGAATGTCAATTATTCTTAAAATGATCCTTTGTTGCCAATTATTCCTTAAATTTCTAATTTTCTCAAATTGATGGCTTCTTATAACTTTACAGGAGCTTTAAATGTTCCTCAGAACAGCTGTTCTAAGATTCTTCCAAAGCATTTTTCTAAATTCATTTTATTCAGTTTCCTCCTGGCCCACTGACACTACCATCAAAACATAGCAAGTTATTTTTTTAACACCCTCTCTCGAAGCCTTCAATATCCTTACTTGGAAGAAAACAAGGGAGAAATGAAAGAGAAACAAAAGAGGGTCTGTTATGTTTGTTTTCTTCCATGTGAAAGAATCAGGCTAAGATTCAACATAGCCCTACACTGTTTTCTCTAGGCTTTTTACCCAATTTTCTTCTCTGAACTCATTGCATTTACTGTTGGTGTGGTTATGAGATAAGTAAATGGGAGGCATTTACTGCTTTATATTGTGATGTCACTGTTCAGAATCATGTGTCCGTTTTATACAGCTAGATTACAAACTCCTTTAAGGAAAAGGACTCATGTTTAATATTTTCAATTACTTTAAATTGTCTAAAGTGGTAACTGTGTACAAGATGGTGGTTGGGGAAATGGCAGGGAAAGTGATGAAAATGAAGGAAGTAATGACCTTTCCTTGAAATAAGAACTCAGTATACATTGTTGATAGGGGTTATGTAGTTTGTGATTACATCAGAAAAATATTTCTGCCTTGCTAGAATTCAGGGGGTTATTGTTTCTAATTATGTGGGTTATTATATCATTGCAATCTTAGAGCAGGAATCTTCAATTGCTTTGAGTATGAGGACCCCTTTGGAAAATTTTTACAATGTCCATAGCATCTGTACTAGGCATTGTCTGAGAAAATACATAGTGGCACAAAGCCAATGTTAACTTATATTTTATTAATCAAAAAGTATCTAAATACATTTTAAAGGATTGATGTGTTTCAGTTATAATATTTCATTTGAAAAGAGTAACAGAAGATCTATATTACTTAATTTAAAGAAGTTGTATCTGTTAAGTTATGGATTTGTAGACCTATGCAATAAAGTGGTTGTTCTTTAGGAGTTTATGATATCCCCATGGTTCCATAACACACAAGTTGAAAATCACTGGCCTCAAATTCAAATAGAAATGGGTACAACTAATCCATAAATAATGGTCCTCGTGGCTGTATATTGACTTAAAAAAAAAAACACAAAATAACATTTTCTATATTTGGTTGTATTTTTATTTATTTTGTTAAATATTTACCAGTTACATTTTAATGTAGTTCCAGCTGCACTCAGAAGTGTTATGGGACTCATGCAGCTCCAGATTCATGATTGACTACTACTCTAAGTCATCAGAATGGCAGCATGACTATATATAAAGGTTTATGACGTGAGAAGGAATAGGTATGAGACAAGAGTTACCCAATCTTTTTTATCACCTATCTAATATACTGTTCTACTATTCCAGAAAGTAGTCTATCAGGAAATTATCAAATTAGATTTTCTGCGTGAATTATCCATTTTTCGGATAACATGCCACCTGATTTTAAGCCAAGGTTAGTTGCCCACCTGTCACATTTCCACCTGTCACATTCTAGAGCCAACTCCTCTCACCATCAGTTTAGGGATTGCAAACCCCAGAACAAAACAGATTTGAAAAGGTAAATATGCTGTCAAAAAATTTAATATATCCCAAATTCAACTGGAAATTACTTTGGATCATCTTCTATTTTGGATTATATAAATTGTTTCTTCTCTTCATTAGTATAGACATTCAAGAATGAACAGCAAGGGAGTCCAGAAAGAAAATTTAATTTATTTTATGGATCCCAGGAACTCAAGTTGAGCAGAAGTACATTTTCATATTATCTTTTGGTAGCATGTCTGACATCTCATTGATCTTAGAGATCTGTGCAACAATGCAAAATCCATACCCATCCTTGCCTGCCTATCAACAGGTCACTTAACAATTTTTTTCACATCACTTTCTTAACTATAGACCAAACACTGCAAACTTTGGTTTGTAGGCCAAATACAATTAGCCTGATTTGGGGAGTCAGAGACCTTTTTGAGTTTGCCCATTTCCAATGTATATATGCTTACATTGAAAAGTTAACAATCAGCTCTCCTGAGCTGGTATAAGCTGGGAATCCTGCTTCCCATCTTGTATGACTCTTTTTCTTGCTCTCCAAAGTTGGTACCGATAGGCTGTACCCAGTGTGTTAGAGGTCTCTTGATTTTCTACTGCATCACAAAGGATTACCAATGGAAAAATCTAACTGCCTACCTGTTATCCTTTGCTCTTAACATATAACTGGCCCATCTTCTCTTCTTGTCATCATATTCTTTAATGATATACCTTTCTCTTCCTCTTCCTCCTACTCCCTTCTTTTTCCCTCATTGGTTATGTGTCATAGACAGATTGTACTTTTTATGTGTTTCTCTACTGTCTTCTAGATGATATTTATCTGTTGTTGTCTGGGATATATCTCATTGTCATATAGCAGCAATAAAATATTATTGAAAAGCTGGGTTTTTGCAAAATTTTAAAAAATAGCCTCATAATTTCCTGAAAAGAAAACAACTTTATTTCCTTCTTTTCAACTCTTGGCATCGGGACCTCTCTTTTCCCTACTTGTCTATGCAGTTTGTTCTTAATAAACCCACTGTTGCAGAGAATGTCTAAGATATTAATCCCAATATATGTTGAAATTTATGCAATGGGAATTCTTCACCCATTTGTTCTTGCCTGTGTGGATGTACAATATTTTCTCTTCTAGCTCTTTGCAAAGTCTGAGACTTAAAACAATCAGGAAAATGCCATCTAGAAGCAAGAACATCTGTAAAACTTCACTTTCCACTAGGAATCTCCCCTCAACCTGGATTCTTAGTTTGATGTCCAACAGGGACAAATATTGTTGTCTCCCAGTTTTATGCCTCATTTGATCTCTATAATTGGAGTTATTGAAGGGATGTTTCTCTACTGTTACATCTTTCAGGGATTGCTGGAAGATACTGATATATAGATGAGAGTAGTTTTCTTCAAATGACTTGAGGGGGGAATTTTGTATCAAATCATTTTTTCATAATTTCTTCATTTTCAATTAATTGTGAGATAATGAAGATGTTATTCATTGCTGAATATTGATTACAAAAATATTTTCACTTTCCTTACTAATAGCCTCGTCAAGGATTTTCTGCAGGTATGTATAGATGATTCTCATAAAGATTTTGTGTATAAGTAAGAGTAATTATTTGATTATTGATGCTCTCTTTATCAACATTTTCAGCATTAATAAAGCTTTAAAGTGTTTTTTTTTCTTCAGATCTTTGTTTTTTTCTGTTCCTTTAGGTACTCTGTATATTGGTATCTCAAGTGCTCACAATCTTCAGCAGAATGTATCTCCTCACTGTAAATGTGTTTGCCCATATTTGTTCTTTTTGCTATAATTTCTGCCACATAAATTTTCTCTTTCATTTCCCATTATTGAAGAGTAATCATGCTCTCTTCTCATAAGTACTTCTTTAATATATGCATTGCTTTCTCTTGACTGATTACAAGATTTTGTTTCATATATCAGACTTTGGTTATTACATTTTTCAATGAGTTAAACTTAAGACTTTTGTATTATGATGTTATGTGGATTCCTTCAATTTGTACTTTGCTTCTGTTTCTAATATATATGTACATATGTATACACACACATATATATATATATATATATATATATATATATATATAATCATTGTTCTTATATGAGCTCCTAATAGGTGATAGACTTTTTGTTTGAATCTCTTTTAACCCCTGGAAAATCAGTAATTCTCAGTTTGTCTCACTAAACTGTCAAGCTCACTTGCTTTAGATTATAGATATCTCAAGCATCATCTTCACCCCCCCACTAAAGGTTTCTTTTAAAAAATGTTAGCTCTTATATTTTCTCTATATTATGATTTACCATTAATTTTCCTCAGTTCTCTTTTTCAGAGAATCTGATGCTTTATTAAAATTTGTCCACGAATACTACTAAATTGCTGATTATAATTTATTTTCTATTGGTAATTAAGAAACCTTAATTTATAATTATACATGACTAAAATACCCCCATTTATTTTACTACACCTACAAATCACTCCAGATGTTCAAACATTTTTCCTCTGTATTATAGTTAAGACATTCTTATGAATAGCTATTTCTCCTAATTTCCTTTTATCTCAGAGAATTTATTCATTGCCATGGGACCTCTCTTTTCCCTTTTTACTCATTCCTTCAGTTTCTTTCTGGTTCTTCTGTTATATTTTTCCTCTGTGGCTCTGTGACCTTTTCTTTGCTTTATCTGGCGCAATTATTCCTTTTGTGAGGTAATGAAGAGGACTAGCCTAAGCACTCACTTAGCCATTTTGTTAAGTTTCATTATTTTGTTCTCTTGGATAAACCAACTCTTCTATATCTCCCTTATGTAACACAGGGGAAAATACATTTTCCCTTTTATTTTTAAAGCAGTAAAATTGGGAGGTACTTCTCAGAAAGAAGAACAGTGTTTTACATAAGGAAGGTATGAAGGAATGATTCTGAACTTGAGAAATATACTAGACATTTTAAAATACTAACCATTCCTAAATCTGTTTTCAGCTCAGCTCTTTCTAGATACCAAATTGATGAATTGTGATCCTTTACATTGTTTCAAATGTTGTAGCACAACATTCACATAATACCTTGGAATCTTTGATTGAAGCTCAATTTGTAGATTGTATTTCTTCAAGGACATTCATTTCGCATATTTTTATTTTTAATATAATTTATCTTTTTAATGAACAAAACTATTTCTTCTTTTCACTCCCATTCAATTAGGAATGAAAAAAGAAAAAGAAAAAATTTCTAACAAAATGCGTTGTAAATAAAAATTAATTCCTGAATTGCCCAAGTCCAAAAATAATATGCCTCAGTCTGTCCATGGCATCAATCGCCTCTGTCATGATACAGACAGCATGTTTTATCCCGGGTACTCTGGAATTATGGTTGGCTATTAATTTGATCAGAGTTGTTAAGCCTTTCAGAGTTGTTTGTCTTTACCATGTTGTTGTTATTTTACAAATTATTCTCTTGATTGTGTTATACTAAGGTTTGGAGCAATTGGGATACAAAAGTCTTAAAATTAATTGATTTCTGAATGATATTATAAATATAACTGAAGGCATATGTTCCTTATTTGTCAGCCTCTTTTACATCAGGTCAGTTAACAGAGACTTTGAAATTTGAATGGCAAAAACAAATTGAAGATTTTGAATGTGAGTAAATGGCCAAGTGACCTTCCCCTTAATAAGAAAAATGCTTTATATGAGAGAGAAAATGTTAGAAATTGCAGAAGAAATGGGATAATGCATTTTGAACCTGAGGGTTCAAGGTGCTTTGAACTTTGAAGTATAGTGAGTTGTTTTCGAAGTCAGTGGCTTTTTGGTAGCTTTGATAACAAGGATGAAGGCATAAACTCTCCTGCCACATTCATTTGGAGTTGTTTCTACCCTTTAAAACCTACTCATGAATCAGCTGCTTTAGTTGTTTCTCATCTTTGCTGTTTGTTTGTGTGAATTTGGAAAAGAGTAGGAAGCAATTCCTATTGATGACACATGCTTCAACTTTATTATTAACAACCATTGTAACTGCTTATAGAAAAGGACCCAGTCTCCTTCACTGGAGCTAGTATTTGGTGGTGAATTTTCACCGTGTTTCAACCTTTGATGTAGGTCATGGTGAAAGCATCTCGTTGAATGAAAAGGATGGAGAAAATTAGGTAGGCCTGTATACCGGTTATTATATTGGTTGCCTCCTCAATAGGGGGGAGAGAATGGAGAAAGTGAGAGAATTAGTAATTCGAGACTTAGAAAATCATGCAAACCATCTATGTACCTTCCTAGTATATTGTAATTCAAATGAAGCCCCATCCAACTTTAAGATCTTTTAAATATTTTCTAAATCCTTGCCAATTATGTACAGAACAAGTCTTATTCAAGTAGTTTTAATCAAATTGAATTTAGAATTACATGTATGCATAATTTTATATAATGTTTATAATTTAACTTCTTTGAGATTGGATTAGCATTTTCATATAGGAGATGCTTATAAGTAAAATATCATATTGCTTGATTAGCCATTTGGAAATGAATATTGCAAAAGAATGAAAAGTCTATATCTATAAAAATGCCAAAAATATGTGACAAAACTCAGTGCTGATGATATGGAGAAATAAGTAGTTACACATTCATGATTTGGATTAAAAATTGGTGGTTGCTTTATGAAATGATAGCCTCACACTGAACAAGAAGAATCAAAAGAATAATTGAACAACAATTTAGTATCTTAATCTATACTTGGAATATACTCTTAAAATTCTTTAATCATAAAGAAAAAATATATATTTAGAATATGTATGTATTTAATATACATAGTAATATTAATGGTAAATGCAAAGAACTAGAAATAGGCAGTCTAAACAAACAATGATTTCTTGATATAATTGAATATTATAATGGCATTAAAATTATAGACATGAAGGAAGCATTGTGGGACAAGAGAAAAAGCACTGAATTTGGAGTCAAGGATATGGATGAAAATTCTATTTCTGTCATTGTGACCATGGGCAAATTATTTCACCTCCCTAAATCATCTTAAAAATGAGATTGGACTAAATGACCTCAATAGTCCCTTCCTGCTCTCAATTTGTTTTCCTATGGATTGGGAAAGACATATGGATCAATGCAAAATGAAGAAAACAAAACCTCAGAGACATTACTCATTCTACATAGGAAAACAATAGGAGAACAAACATGAATATCATATAATTGTAATTGAAAGAGAATTTAAATTGAAAGAAATAAAAAAAAAGAGAATTAAAAATAAAAAAACACTTAATGTTTTAGGCCACTCTTTAAGAGTATGGCTTCCAAAAGGTGCTGACCTATATTGACAGAAGGAGTTTTCTTCTAGAATTTCCCTTTACAATTGAAATAATAAATCTACTCATATCCCTATATTAGACTTCAGAAAGTTAGGAAAGGAGAGGGAGTTCACAAAACTGAATTTCTAATGTTACAGATTATTCTGATGAAGAAAAGTGGAATCTATCTCAAGGGATTGAAAAAAGTCATAAGAATTACATCATTGAATATAATTTTCAAAAAGGTACACAGTGGTGATGAAAACAAATTAATAGAGGATGAATTAAAAAGAGCACACAGTTCCAGAAGAATGTATCAAAAGTCCTAAATCTCACAGTCAGATGAGGATAATGATGACTGCCAACAATGATAAATTAACAAATTTTTAATGTGTCCACTTTGTGCTAATCCTGTGCTAAATACCAGGAATATAAAAACAAAAATCTAATGGACTCATGTAATCTCAGGATATTAAAAGAATTGACTGATAGCATTTCTAAGGCACTGCTGGAGACCTTTGAAAAATCTATATAGGAAAAAAATCTGTTACTTGATTCAAGGAAATATTACCCTGGTTTTTCTAAAGAAGAAAGAAAATGGAATCAACAAACCATATCAGTGATAACTTTCTTAAACTCCAAAACATACTGTGAGATGGAAGGCATTTAGAAAAAAGGGTAATGAGAAGACAAAAATCATAGTAAAAGATGCTGATTTTGGGAAAGATTGAAGGCAGATGGAGGAGATGGCAGAGTATGAGATTGATAGTGTCATGGAAACAATAAGCATGAGATAGACTTTGGGAGATGGTGAAGGAGAGTAAGGTCTCAAATGCTATGGTCTATGGAATCATGAAGAGTCAGATAGAATTGAACAGTAACAACAGAGAGAGGGAAGTAGTAATCACTATGAACTAATTTAGCTTATTAAATGATAATCCATGTTAGTCTAACCTTGTTGGCTTTTTGACACTGTTACTACATTGGCAGATCAGGGAAAACCCAATAAACATAGATAACTTTGGAGTTATTTTGGATTCTTGCATTTCTGATAATAGTCCATTCACAAAAAATCATTGACAGGTGATCATTGTTAATTAATGCTATTGCTATGTACAACATTCTCCTGGTTCTGCTCATTTATTTTTGCATTACTTTATATGTCTTTTCAGTTGTTTTTTTTTTGTGTGTGTGATCATCTTGTTCGTCATTTATTATGGCACAATAGCATTCCATTACAATAATATATCTTGTTCAGCCATTTCCAATTGATGGACATCCTTTCAGTTTCCAAATCTTTGTCACCACAAAAAAAGGCTGCTATAAGTATTTTTTATACAAATAGGTGCTTCCCCCCATCTTTAATCTCTCAGGAATAGATAAGAGTGATTGACAAATTACATTAGAACAAATAATATTATGGATTATACTTTTGTTATATGTTAAATATATAACATCTAGAGGAACATTGTTTAAACTACTGAAACTCCCTTCTTCAAAGGAGCTAAATCATATGACTTTTTGAAAAAGAACTATGTGTATATTTCTGAGAAGTTTCCTAGTATGAAATATGTCATTTCTGAAGCTGACCAACAGCAACTACTTCAATCAATAAATAAATTTGTATACATCAGAGAGTATGCTAAATCCTAGAGACATGTAGAAAGGCAAAAGCATCTCCTGTCATCAAGAAGCTTATATTCTAATGTTGAAGACAATATATAAATAAACAAATATATAGAGTCCATGTAAGATAATCAGAGTAGATATCTCTAGTAGCTAGGGGGGAAGGTACCAGGAAAAGGTCTTATGATCAATATGTTAGGCTCTAATTAAAAACATTTACTGGCATCCTGTTTTCCTCTATCATATTGAAGTATCATTCAATTGAATTACACAACAAGAGTTCATATAATTTTCTAATTAAAATCATCATGTATATTATTCAAAACCATAAATTTTGGATTATAAATTGTCAAATTGAAATTATCCTCTTAAGATACATCACCTGTCCTTTATCCTGTATCCTATAATAAGGCAATTAATAAGGTGGCACAGTGGACAGAGCACTTGGCTTGGATTCAGAGTTCAATTCCAAACTCAGATTCATGTAGTTTCCTGGTTGTGTGGCCCCGGCAAGTAACAACTTCTGTCCCCTTTCCTCTACTGTAAAATGGAAATGATAAAAGCACCTACTTCGCAGGTTACTGGGAGAACCAAATGAGGTTATAATCATAAAACTCTTAGCACAGTACCTGGCACATATTCACCTCTTATTAAGTGTTTTTTTTTTCCCCTTCTCGTATTTGTTTTGAATGAAACTCACTTTTTGTGATGAAATCTCAATAATGGGTCTCATTTCACCAAGTTCAATAAAATCTCATAGCCTAAAGCTCTTTGCTTAAGATCTCCAACTCGTTATTATTAAATATACTTTATGTGTCTTTATAGAAACACCTGAGGTCATGAGTTTTATTAAGGAATCCTTTCTTTGATATTATCTCTTGTAAATGTCAGGGCATCACTACTGATATCCTTCCTACCTTGTAGCATCCTTGTGGAATCTTAACAGTGGATAAGCAATTTTCTCCATCCTCTGTTCCCTTTCAATAAAAAAAAAAACACTTTTAAATTACATTTTCAAACTACAGACAAATACTTATACCATTTCTTGATAGATACACTTGACCCTTGGCCATGATCCCATAATTGCAATATTTTAAGATGGAATTAAGAAGATCCAGATTCTTTATCAGCTCTTTCCTTTCTAGAACTGCCTTTTTCAAGCTCTGCCACAAATCAATAACATTTATGAACACACTACCTGTGCCCCTGAGGTCTTCAGTTTATTATCCACAATTTAATAAACCTTAGTAATGCTATCCTGATTCCTTCTGGAGCTATAACTTCTGCCCACTTCAATCAACAGAAGTTGATTATTGTTGTCGAATTTAATAGTCTTCGGAGCTTCTGTCACATCCTGCATACATACCCAAGAATGACAACAGACCTCTTAGGGTTACAAATATATGCCTTAGCAGAAAGATATAGGCAAGCACTATTGATCCTGTCTCATTCTTCAGACCTTTACTAGGATATGTCTCACCTGATCACCCTGGATGATATCATCCCTTCATGTTTTGCTTCACAGTCCTCTTTTATTTATTTATGGATTCCTGAAATTTATTAACTCTTACTCAAATGGGTTTTACAGTGAAACAGAGGCATCATTCTGAGCAACTTAAAGCATGTCAAAAAATACTCTAGATTTGATGTAAATGGTTCAAAGAATTTAGATTTAGATCTTGAAGGGAACTTAGAAGGTACTGAGTAGAAGAATCTCACTATTTTATAAATAATAAAACTGAAACCCAGGGATGTTAAGTGACTTTTCCAAGGTGAAATTGGTAATAATTGGTAGAACCTGTCTATGATTCCAGGTCGTCTGATTCTGAATCTATCATTCTTTTGACTATTGGAGAGAGGTCATTATATAGGGCATTACAATAATGCCCTATAAAAACTGAATTTTTCTTTTAAATAAATATTTGGTTTAATTTTTACTACCATTTACCACCTTTTCTTAAAGTGAAGAAAGAGATAAAATAATTATTTCTGGTTAGTTATTTAACTTTACTATTGCTTTTTATATTTTTCTCATCATCCATTCTAGTAATGTCATTTTATTATGAATTTAGCTATTAAAAAGCCATTTAGATTTTTTCCCCTCTGAATTCTCATAATCCTCTGTGAAGGACAAAATAAATAGTCACATATTTATGGCCCCATTTTACATATTTTTACTTGCTTTTTTCCTATTTGAGTCAATGGCAGCTAGGTAGCATGGTGGATAGAGAGCGTTGGGCCTAGAGTTAGGAAGACCTGACACTATCTATATAACCCTGGGCAAGTCACTTGATCCTGTTTGCTTTAATTTCCTCAGCTGTAAAATGATCTGGAGAAGGTAGTGGCAACTATTCTAGTTTTTTTGCCTTTGCCAAAGACACCACCAAGTGGGGTCATGAAAAGCCAGACATGAATGAGTAACAACAAAAAGGATAAGAATCAATTTATTTTAACTAATAAGTCACAATACTTTGACTTCAGGCAAATTTAGATAGAACAAAATGATTTGCTATTATGACAAATCAAGAAAAAAAAACTTTGTTGTCCAAAAATAACCCCATATTGCCGGTATGAATTTACATTGGATTTTATGAAAATTTTAATGAATAAATTCATCAGACCACAGACCAGAAGACATTCTTTTAGATGAATATCTAAGTCACAGATAATTCTGATTTTATTACATAACTATAAATATGTATTTCCTCTGAAAGTTCAGGATCCTTAATCTGATATTACTTCAGCATTTTCTAAAGATGATATTTGATTTAACATGTTCTAAGACTGAATTCACGGATGTTGAATTTTGACTTCAGAAATAAGTGTCTAGAAAATACCTGTACTTTTTGACAAGAATTCGAATTCAATTATTTTCAAAATGCATATAAACATTCAGTTCAAATCCTCATTCTGATACTCACTGTGTCATCTCAGGGTCTCAGTTTCCTCAAATGTAAATTGAATGGGTTGGACTAGATTACTTTTTGGTTTCTTGCTCTTTCTATCCCCCTGGGTTTTCTTTGTAATGACCAAGATAAAGTAATATTGACTTAGTGGTCATTTGATTAGAATTCATCTCAGCTGCATTGTTTATTTTAAAATAAAAGAGAGAGAGAGAGAGAGAGAGAAATCCAGAGAAACTATTGTCAGAAATACCATAGGTAGGAGCAGAGATGAAGAGTTAGAAGTGACCTCAGTGGTCATCTAGACCAACCCCATCGTTTTAAAGATGAAAATGATGAGATCTATAGGCATTGGTTTGCCCTTCCTCACACCCTTGATGTAAACATCAGAGATAGTCCTCAAACTCATATTCTCTGATTTCTGTTATACTATTCTGCCTCTTTCTTTAGCAGATGTGGATGTGAAGCTTTATAAATGGATGGTAAATCATAACTTCCCAGGAAGCCTCCCAAATACTAGGGTCACCAGATAGAAACACAGTTGTTAAACTCCCAAGGTCACACTTCCCTGCAAAGCAAAGCGTTGCCTTATATTTTGCAATGCCCCGGAAAGATTCCCTCTTGTCAAGGAGGCAGCGACTCAGGAGAAAAGGTACTATGGCACCCTGCTGAACTTCAGTCATCTCTCTCCCCAAGGCTTGGTGTCTCCATTCTATTGCCAGCATGAATTAGATCTGACCAGTGACAGGGTTGCAAGGACAATTTCAGAGAACCAAACGACTATGAAATTATACCTCTTCTCCTCGAGGAGTGCTTGAAAGGTGGTTTTCATTGCTGGCACTTTTAACCTACTGCTCAGCTCTCTCGCTCCATAAAATGTCTCTATGAAATTCTTTTTAATAGTAATCACACACTTCTTATTCTCAAATGCCTCTCAGTAAATACTTATACTATCACTTGAGAATAGTATACATTAAGTAAAATTTAAATTATTAAAGGTTATCATTTAGAGCTTGAGCTGAAAAAAGAACTGGTTCCGCAGAAGAAAAACAATTATGGGTAGTGATTATCCCTTTTAATTCTCATTGGATTGCAGCATTTTTCTTTATTTGATTGTAACATAGACAGATGGATATTAATTATTATTGTTTTTTAAAATATGAAATACCTAGTAATTACAGTCAGATCCCAGCAATATCATGGGTTCAGTTCCAGATCACCTCAATAAAGCAAGTTGTGAATTTTTTGGTTTTTCAGAGCCTTATAAATGTTAGATTTATACAATAAAGTTGTTTATTAAGTATTTAAGAGTATTGTGTCTAAAAACAATCTATCAATCTATATACCTTAATTAAAATAATTAATTACTATGCTAATCATCATTTGAGCCTTTTGTAAGTTGCAATTTTTTTGCTATTGAATGGTCTTAACTGGGGATTTACTGATCAGAGTGGTGGTTGTTGAAGCTTAGGTTGGGTTGTGGCAATTTCTTATAATAAGACCACAGTGATGTTTGCTGCACCAACTGACTCTTCCTTTTGAACACTGAGAGGCTAATGTAGGATTATTAATTGGCCTAATTTCAATACTGATATGTCTCAGAGAATAGGAAAACCCAGGGAGAGGGAGAGAGATGAGGAAATGTTCAGCCTGTTGGTGGAGAAGTCAGAATACACACAACCTTTATCTATTAAGTTTGCTGTGTTATATAGGTGCAGGGAACATGGCCCCCCAAAACAATTACAAAAGTAATATCACCATAAAAGATATTAAATAATAATGAAAAAGTTTACATTATTTTGAGAATTATCAAAATGTAACACAGAGAAATGTGGGCACATACTGTTGGAAAAAGAGCAGTGATAGGCTTGCTCAATACAGGTTTGCCACAAACCTTTAATCTGTAAAAAAAAAAGTTTATCTGAAAATTTCAATAAAATGAGGTATACCTGTATTCACACCATCTAATGAAAAAGTAAAATAATAGCTTGAGAGTAGTAGAAAGGTGGTAACCATGTCAGCAAAACCCAGATGCCATTCTAACACACAGTGACTACTGGCTAAATTCATTTAAACTCATAATGTCTCATGTCACAACTCTTGATGACTTTGAATTACGGTTAATCATTGATAGTTGGAATTTTCTTATCAGGAGTTCTTTATACTGATGGAATTGTAGCTCTAAAATTTTCCCTTTTCAAAAAAAAAAAGTGATCCTAACATGGGATATCTGACTTAAAAAAAAATTAACCACCCAGGAAAGAACACTATCATGAGACAATTCAAGGCAGATTTATTGATGATTTATTTTAGAAATGTAAACTAGAATAAGTCTGTTTCTGCAATGTGTCCCTACTTTTTTTCAGGTGACATCTGGATTCTTGCAGTAGAAAAATGTTAGGTCTTTTTGTATTTCCTTTTTTTGCATGTCACCCTTAGGCAAAATTGTGATTAGTTATGTCCTCCAATTTCATTGTTATGCTGATGACACTCAGATCTATTGCTTTAATGATCATTCCTTTTCAGTGAGAAGAAAATTCAGATATGTGTCTATTAGTTCTTTATAGCTCCTTGCTTGGAATATGCAATTACTTTTAATGAAATCTTTCAGAAAGCCAGGTTCTTCAATGTTGTTGTCAACAATGTGAAAGAAAAGAGGCAAGCTAGTATTCACATTTCTAACTCATCTCAGAGATCAAGAAGTCAATGACAGTGAAGGTGAGATTGAATGGGAAAGAAACAAAGCAGGAAAGTGAGGGTAAACTGCCCCTTTACTTTTTTAAGTTCCATGTTAATAATGATAATTGTCCTTTATATAGCACTTTATGATTTTGAAATTGAATTATTTACATGAAATTCTTTGATCTTCTTTAAGGGGGAACTACAGATATTATTGAACTAATTTTATCTGGTGCAGTTGGCAACAGCCTCAGCAAGGTGATGTACCCTGAATATATCGGCACACAGATGATAAAAGTCAGAAACAGGACTCAAACCCAGCTCTTTTTCTGATTGTAAGACCAGGAATTTTTATTTTCCCATTAAAAATCTAATATCCATACCCACCAACAATAGTCTAAAAATGGTTTTCTTTTCAAAATGATTAATGTTTTTAATCATAATGGATTCTAAGCACATTCCCCATGTAAGCAGGATGCTAGCTGTCATGATTATAGTATGTTTGACATGAATAGATCATAGCTTGATGTTTTCCAATGTGATATGCCAACCAGATAGACTTTACATGCCTGCTGTAAAGCATCCATGCTTATACTATGGAAGCCAAGATCTGTTTTGAAGTCCTTGGTAATTTCACATACCTGGAAGGGAAGTTTACAAATCAGATGGCCATTTCAGGACAATATGTGATAGCTAATACTTTTAAACTTCTGAGGGAGAAAGGACCAGTAATTATGGTCTAATTCTCTGGAAGAAGACAAAATCACTTTAAATTAAAAAGATAAAGTCGTTGTCAGTTTGCCTAATTTCTTATTCCTGTGTTTGATTGCTATAGTTGATTTTGGCATATTTCTATTTGATCATTTGCTACTTTATGTTTAGTTTTCTTCATTAGTCTTAGAAGCTTTCTTAAATAACTTACACAATATAGGTAATACATGTTGTGATGGATCTTTTATGTTGTCCTGGAAAATATATATCAATTCTAATATACATATAACATGTTATGGTTCATAATTTACATTCATCATCTCATATGAGCCTTGTAATAATCCTAAGAAGTAGATGTTATAGGGATGATTATAACCATATAGTAGAAGAGAAAATATTGTTATTGCATAAATTATTCTCATATTTCTTCTTAATAAATTCTGCATCACTTCATACAAGTCTTTTCAAGTTTTTGAAACCATCTTCATTCTTATAATAAAATATTAATAATCCCATTCATGTACTATTAACTTGTTAAGCCATTCTACTATGATGATAATGATATCATTCCTTTGCCCCTCTAAGGTTTGCAAAGCATTATGCAAATAATATTTAATTTTATTTTCTCAACAATTCTTGGACGTAGGTACTGTTACACTATCCATTTTACAAATGAAGAAACTGAGGCAAACAGAAGTATGTTCCTTGTTCAGGGTTGCAGTCTAGAGCTGAACTTGTCTCATTAGATCAAATGCTCTATTTGCTGCTCCTCATAGATTCCTCTGATGTGTGCTCCTTCAATTCCTAATTCTTTGCAAGAATGTCTGTAGCATATTTATTTGACTTTTATAAATATTTTTACTCTTAAAAAGGACATGTATCAGAATTCAAGATTAACTTAAAGCCAAATTGTGGTTTGTTGTTGTTGTTGTTTTTGAGACCTGGCCTGTATATGTTTTAGAATCATGTTTTCCCCCTGGGATTATATTATTATTTTTATTCATAATAATTATTATTATTTATATATTGTATGTTATTATATAATATTATATATATATATATATATTTCCCCTGGCACTATATATTCTTGACCATTTCTGACTCATAATAGCTACTTATGATATGATTCATTCTCTCTGTCTCCCTGTTTGTCTCCCCACTCTCCCACTCCTCTTCCCCTTCAATCCTACTTCCTTGCTTTGGACTTTATATGAAGATTGAATTATATGCAATTCTTAAAGGAATGTCTGCACTGAGCTTGTACCTATATATCCTGCTGCTTTTTTATTAGGCCATTTAATTTTGTCTTAGTCCAAGACCTCAAGGATGGAGAACTGTAAACTTTCAGTGCTCCCAAAGTATCATGATACACAGAAAAGTCTGGCTTCTCCTTTTAGTTCTGTAAGACCCTGAACTGTGTTTAGATCTGAGCAACATATCTGTGAGTTTGACACTTGTTGATATTCCAGTAGACTGTCTTGTTCTCCAAGCTTGGAATAGTTTCCCTCCTCATTTCTGCCTATCACCTTTCTTGGCTTCTTCCAAGTCCCAACTAAAATCCTCTCCAGAAAGTTTTCCCAACCTCATTTAATTCTAGTGCCTTTTCATCTAATTATTTCCCATTTTTCATAAGCTAACTTGTTTGTGCATGTTTATTTGCTTGTTGTCTCTTCCATTAAACCATGAGTAACTCAAAAGCCAAGATTTTTATGTATCATTTTAAAGTATTGTCCATTGCATGTGGCAAACAGTAGACAATAAATGCTGGCCCCAGCCACTAATGATCTAAATGGTAAACTCTCCAGTTTCATAGTGATAGATTCCTCTTTAGTATGGAATTTCTCTTCTGGTTATTCCCAAGAAATTTCAGACTCTGCTGGGAGCTAGAATTTTGAATTTCCTCCATTCCTAGAGTCCTGGTCAATCAATGGCTTCTTGCTTCTGAACTTGTTCTTCCCTAAGGACACAGCCTTGGGATCATGACCACTTCTTATACTAGAACATCACCTATGGGTACAGATCCTTCTTCATCTTGCCCTATTTCTGTGACCTGTAACTTAATAGCAAGAGACAAAAAACACCAACTGAATACTTTTCCTTTATCCTACAAAAAGGTGAGGTCACTTAGTGGTAGATGGGGACCTCTTCTTGCCCTGGTACATAGCCTTAGTATTTTTCAGTTCCTGCACTGATTTTTTTCACTTAGTCATTTTGAACTAATCCCTAATCCCAGTGTCAACATAATTCTCCGTTTCCCTATGCTAATCTAGGCTGGAAAATTACTCACTGATACTTTTCCCTGAATTTTCCAATAAGGACCCAGGTTGAAATGATCTTTGTGGAGATTTGGTGTAGAAAGTACATCTGTATTTCTCTGTTATATGGGTTTTGCCTCCTCAATATCTTTTTTAAAAAAAATTAAATTGTTAAAATCATTCTTTTTGCTTGCATAATAATAATTCAATTCCTTGAAGGGTGAGGAATTGATTATAGGAGATGTAACCCTTGACCTAATTCTCCCCATTGAAATGGAAATGATGATAATCTTCATTAGTATGTGTAATAGTGAAGGATAATTAATTTGGGCTGTCTGTCATGCATCTTAGAATTCAAAGGAACAGAGGATTACTTGAACCCAAGAATGACAGTTCTTCATAGGAACTTGACCTAAGTCAGCTGGAAACCTCTCAAAAAATAAATTTTGAAGCCACAGAGGAAGTCTTCCAATGAGCGTTAGATTTATATGAAGATTATTGATCAAATTGCATTAAAAAATAAAAAGACATTTAGAAAAGATGGAAGCAGGGGCCAATAATGAAGATTATCCCCAAATCAGCGTTGTACCATAATGATAGTGTCTAGGATGGCTATTAACATGAACTATTGGTAACTTTAAAAGTTATAATGAAGGAAAATAAAAATATTGAAGGCCATATGTGGTACAGATATGATAATGATGGAGAAAAGGCAATACTAATCAATCATGAATTAGCTTTATTTTTCTCTGACTAGAGAAACATTATATGGACTGAAAGGAACAGATGTAAGGAGGTGACATTCTACAAAGGTAGGGAAATTAGAAGAGAACTACTAACTACCCTTGATATCATATCCTTAGTTCCAGATTAATAAAGTACTGAAAAACATTTTTCAGTGATTTTCGAAAGAGGAAAAAAATGATAGATCTTTAAGATGTAAATTATAGGACATTAAGTTTGCCTTTGATTTTGGTAAAATTCTAGAATGTATTTTAAGGGATGGTTAATGAACATTTAGAAGTGAAATTATGATTACAAAGAAGCAGGACAGCTTCATCAAAAATAGGTATTGCCAAATTAATCTCCCTAATTTCCTTTTAGAAAAACATATCAAATGGGAAGAGAATCAAGGGGGGAAATGTATATCTGTTCATTGAGTTTCCCATTTGATTCAGTCATTGGATTGGCTACCTTATTTCCATCAGATTGATGCTTGTTTCTTTTTTTATACAAACTTTTCTTCATAGATATAATGGCTACATTTATGACAAGGCATTTCTTACCTCCAAGAGGAAACTCTTTGCTCATCTATTCCCTACTATTAATAGGGTTTTGATGAAAATCTTTATGATCTGCAAGATTTTTTCAAAATCTAAACCCTATGATCTAGTGGGAAAAAAACCATTTTATGTAAAGAGTAAAATTGAGTCATGAAAACAATTAAAATGAGTTTTTTAGGTTTAATTGCTTATATCTATTAAATGTTAGTGATGCCAGTTTTACAAGTATGTTAAAATGATTTTGGATCTAAATCCTATGAAAATATGTTCATAATAGAAGAAACTCAAGTAAAACAAATTATTGAATTTTGAGGTGGCAAAAGAATGTTTCAACATTTCTTTCATTGTTCTAGTCCTACAATTCATTTTTTTTATAACCTTAAGCAAGTCCCTTAAGTTTCTTCATCTTTAAAATAGGAAAGTAGGATCTCACTCGGTTCTAAGTGCAAATAAGCTAATGAATGTAAAACCTTATAAATCTAAAAGTCCAATGTCATCATTACTTGCCTGGACCATTAAAATGTTCTTAATTGAACTCCCCTACCATCTCTCTCCTCTATAGTGCACACTCTGCAAATGCAGCTCTCCTCATGCCACCCTGCTACTCAAAAAACTCCAGGAGTTCCTCATTCCTCCTAGGATAGGAACACAAAGCAATTCTGTATTCTAACAACTTTTCCAATTTTCTTCTTTTTCCAACATTATATGCTGTTCCCCTTAAAGCCAAATTAGTAAAATAAAGGATAGTTTTATTCTTTTGTAAAACTTGATAATATTGATAGAAATAGAAGTGGCATATTGGAGGTTAGTTTTGAAAGCTAATTAATCATATAATTAATTCCACATTTACTACTTTAATATTTATAAAGCACTTGTGTTCCAGTGACCCTCTGCAAAGTGTAGCACAACTATTAGTGTCTGTTCTTCAGTTGAGAAAACTGAGAATCAGAGGTTAAATAATTTATCCATGGTCATCTCACTAGTAAGTTTTGTTGACCATAATTCAAACTCAGATTTCTTTTGTTTCCAGGTCCAGTACTCTTTCCACCATGCATCATTGCCTCTTAACTAGACCTGCTATAATCTATCCTAAATGCTTCAAAAGAAACATAATTAAGGATTAATCTTTGAAACAACAATAATCCACACTACAACATTTTTAAACCCTTACCTTCTGTCTTAGGATACTACTAGCTACAAAGCAGAAAAGAGATAAGGACTAGGAAATGGGTTAAATGATTTGTCTAGGGTCACATACCTAAGAAGTATCTGGGGTCAGATTTGAACCAGGATCTCCAGCTCTGGTGCTCTATCCACTGAACCACTTAGTTGCCCCATTTTGCAGCTTTTGAAAAATTGCTACTCTCAGTAAAATTCCTCATTGGCTTTCCATCTCATTGCCATATAGCTCATCTTCTTAATCTCATGTTGTCCAGAGGAAACAGGAACATTCAGGAAGCAGCCTTATTCATATAGTGTTTCTGATGTTAAATGTGTGTTGGTTGATCAAATCATTTAGCCTATTTGGGCTTCAATTTTTTATCTATAAAATAGACTAGATGTCTTCTATGGATCCTTCCAGATCTACAGATATGATTTTAATGGTATTCCATAATCTGAATAAATATTATTTAATCTATCTTTTCCCCATTTTTCAAAAGTACCAACATGGCTGGTAACCTCATTGCCCCTTGGGTACATCATCTTCATTTATATAAAGGACTTTCTGTCCTTTCATATTTTATTCCTCTTATCTTGAATGCTCTCTTCTACTCTGCCCCTCTTCAGCCTAGCAAAACCTTAACCATATATAAAGGTTTACTTATCCAATTATCACCTTAGTGAAGCTTCTTCTGACTAAACCAGACTTCATTGGTCCCTTCTACTCTCAAATTCCTCATGCACTTACTGCATTTATCATCCAAGTTAATAGTTAATGATACACTGTCCTGGTATCTATTTTATGTGTACCAGTCTCTACTCCCTGCCTCATTCCCAAGTTCATTGTGGGCAGAGACTGTGCCTCCTACCATTTTTATCTACCCCTTCACACTTGCTCCATTTTGCCTAGTAAAGTACTGAGCTTAGGAGGAATTAATATATCTTTGATATATAAATGGTGGTACCCAAGGTAGATAATGGTAATTTCCTTTTTAGAGCAGTACCTGTCATTCTATAATGAGGAGAAGGAAAATTTATACAAGTGTAAAACATCAGTGACCGGTGTTCAGCTTAAGGATGTGATTTTCAATTCAAAGGGAATATATGGACATTGATCTTATCCTGTTATTCAGAAAAAGAAAAGGTCAAAAAAGGCATCGATTGTAGAGGCACAGAATAAAAAGAAATGTTAAATCATTTTGTGGGAAGTGGAGGATGGTTAACACTTACTACTATTACTGCCAATGTGAAGTGGCTGAAAATTTAAAAAAAAACCAGACTGGTTCTTCTAGGAAGTCTCTCTGAAGACTAACTAGAAGAGAAAATAATCCTTTCCTTCTTGGGAAGACATGTCTTAGGTTGAGGCTAATAGTTGTTTTTAAAAAATGTTACTGCCTCTTCATCTAAGCCTGGAACCAGAATGCAAAACTCTTCCTCAAGAAAGACCCATTCTAGAGTAGAAATCCAGAAGAAAACATGTGATTTATCACTTATTTATATGGGTATGTGATTTAGGGTTTTGATTTGAAAGGATTGTTTTCTTTACAAAAATGAAATAGGTTCAAGAGAAAACACATATATATATATGTATAACTCAGTGGAACTGCTTGTCAACTTCGGGAGGGAGCAACATAACTCATGTAAACCATGGAAATTTTTTCAAAAAAACTGTTAAAAAAAGAAGACCCACTCTAGAACTAACCCTCAGCTCTTGAGACAGGTATACTTTTACGATGTCAAAGGAGAAAACTTGGTGTGAAGGCCAGGCTGCCATACTAGTGATGATGATGATGGCATTTATATACCACTTTAATATTTTCAAAACATTTTGTATTATCCTAATTGATCCTCACAGCCAATAAAGAAAGCTGTTGCCACTATTATCCCCATTTTACTGATGCGAATGGAGAGAAAGAAAGGTTGTGTGACTTCCCCAGAATCACATACCTAGTGTAAGTAGTAGGGAGATCATTCAAATTCAGGTCTTCCTGAATCAAAGTGTAGCACCTTATCCAGTAGGCCACCTACTTGTCTGGATTAGACTTCTTTCAAAACATGAAATCTATAGACTTAAAGGTGAAGCCTTGTAGACCATTTGGAGGATAAAACTGAGGTCCAGAGAGGTAACTCGTCAAAAGTAACACCATTAGTAAATAATATGATATTCAAACCACAGCCTTCAATATCAACTCCAGCATGCTTTTCATGGTGCCATACTACATCTTGATGCCTTTCTTTCTTTACTTTCTATTTCTCCAATAGATTTGAGATGGCTTAGCAGTAAGCATCTAGTTGGTGCAGGGAATAGAGCACTGAATCTGAGTTCAAATGTAGCTTCAGCTCCCTACTAGCTTTCTGACCCAAGATTTATAACTTCAATTTCATTTTCTCCATTGGAAAATGAGAATAATCATAGCGTTTCCTAGGTTCATAAATTAGAACAATGCCTTCCATGTTGTAGATTCCTAATAGGTACTTGTTCCCTACCCATTCTCCTCTACTGTAACCCATCATCATCATCCCTTGCCTATCCTCCTGGACCCAATCTAAAATCCCTTTCCATTCCTCTAATCAATATATATATATATATATATATATGTGTGTGTGTGTGTGTGTGTATGGAAAAAGTTTATACAATAAGATTAATTCACTATGATGGTAGAGAAAAATACTTACAATTAGATCATTTATAGGAATTAAGTATCTTGAGAATACAGCTTTCATGGACCTAGAAGATAAAATCCTTGAAAAGTTTTGAATTAAGATTTTTCTCTGATTCATCACATAGAAAAAAGAAATGGTGGCACTCAATTTGGTGGCATACAGCTATGATTAGAGGTCTCTTTTCACAGGACTTGGATTACTTGCATGAAGACTATGATTTGAACTTTTGGGAGATTTCTATTGAGCCCCTTTCCCATTATTTGTGGTGCTCACTTTTAAACCTTTGGTGAAAGTACTTTATTTACTTAAAAAAATAAACCATTTCATTTCATTCTTAAACATTTCATTGCAGGCTATTCTGTCAGACAATCCCATTTCCTAGCAATCTATAGACAACCTGTTGTCTATGACTTTTATTGCTTCCAGACAAAATTTCTTCTAGCCACCCTGCTCAATTCACTATCTAATAGCTGGAAATCCTAAAACACTTCAATCTTTGCAAGGTCTCTTTGAGCCAAGTTTGGCGGAATATCTTTCAGCATTGATAGCTATTCATAAGTTTTCATATTGAAAGTATCTTGGCATTCATTTGTTGTAAATTGGGTAAATAGACACAAAAACTGCAAATGAGGTTAAGGAAAATGCTCATATCTAGCTTTGGAAGGCTAATGGTCAGACCCTTCCAGTATACTTGCATTTTCCTCTCCGCTTTTTATTTCAAACAGAATGTTTTTTAATATCTTGTAGTTCTTCCCCTTTCTAAGTGATTCACAATTTTTAAACAACAGGATGATTATAGACCCCATTATCACAAGAGTGTTCTATGAAGAAATTACCAAAAATAGTTGTATAGATTTTTTTAATGTTCGTTAATTTAGTATCTCCATTGGATGACAAAAAAAATGACTAACAAAGGGGAGGATAACGAGAATAGCTGTGCTTGAACCATTCTGAGTTATGCTTCCTACTGTGCATGACATACTGTATCTGCCTTCTGTTCAATGCACTGTGTGAGAATCATTAAGCATAAATATGTCCTTAGTGAATGAAACTGAAAAATTGCCAAGTGAATGGAATTGAAGCATTCAATCTTGTTATATCTTAAAAAATTCTGGTTAATGATATTTGTTTTCCTAAGACTTCATTGTAGAAAAGTCTAATTACAGTTTTTTTTTTCAAATCAGCAACAACTATCATTGCTAAATGGAAAATGATAGTTGCTGTGAAAATGAAGTTTTTTTTCCTTCAGATTGAATGTGCTTATTACTGAGAGTGAATTATTTTTTTCTGAATGCTTTACTCATGATCTTTTATTATAGATCTTTGTTTTTTGTAGAATAAGGCAATTGCTGAACAGAGTAACATAAACAACTTACAGTATATGGCTAAATAGAATTAAGTGGTCTTCGGTTCACTATTACGTAACATTCAGTAAAAGCTGTTAGAGAAATTGACATCTACTACATGCATAAAGAAAAAGCATGCACTGAATATCTTTTTTGTTGGGCTCCATTTTGTTCCTTTAGGTCACTATTGCCTTGACAAGTTTATAGCAGAGAATTGGAAATTTAAATAAATAGGTAGCTAAGTACATAAATAAGTAAAACTTTAGTACAGAACATTCTCTATGCCTCCTTTTTTCCATGTGGCATCTAATAGGTGGATTGGGTTAGGTGGAAACCTAGTGTTGCAAAAAGCAGATCATTGACTCTGTTCATTATCAGTTGTGAACAGCTGCACTGGGAAGAAGAAAGCCTGTGGGCACGCTGAGAACCTCTCTAAAATGAAAGCCATCCAAAGATGGGTAGAATGCAGCTGGTGGATGAGATGTCTTGTCTAGGCAGCAGGGGTCTCTATACAGCCCCTCAAGGAAAGAGAGATGCTTTAGAGTCAAGATGTCCTTCCAAAGTTCTTGGCACAGATTTGCAAGACTATTCCTTTGATATTGTATATGTTGCTTGTGTGGAGTAAAAACACATCAAAGGAATGAGAAAATAACCAAAGTTATGTTGCTATATTTGCCTTTGCATTAAAAAAAAAACAAAAAAAACGCATATGCATTTTTGAGGGAAACATATCTATATATTTCTGTCTTCAGTTATATTTTGAGGGAATATGTAAATAAATGTTTTGGAAATGCATAAATGTATTTCCTCAATATATATTACATTATGTATGATGTTTACATTCCTATTCTATTATTTATATTTATACATATTTAATTTATATCATAAAATGAAAATATAATTATGTGCTGTAAATGTAATATATAAGCATTGCTATATATTTATTGAATACATTTTGACAGAATTATATGCACGACTAAAGATCGAAAGCTAGATGTTACCTTGAAAATTGGAAGAACGTTGAATATATTATTAAGGTTCTATTTAGAGACCTAAAGTTGAAGGTGTTAATTGGGTTTTTACCAAATTCTTCATATTTAAAGCAATGAGTACCCTTGGGTAAGTAAGAATGTGTGCCTTAAATCATTTTTTCTAAAAATGCAATTTTTGTTTCACACATTTTGAATTGCACATTAGGCTGCCACTGTTGGTCGACATTTTGCACTAAAGCATCTGTGATATATCCTAGGTCCATAATATGTATCTTTCTACTTAAAAAGAAATAAATCTCAGGCGATCTGTTTCTACACTCCTACTTTCATCACTCTCCACTATTTTTTTTTTTTACTAAAGCCATTTGGGTTAGGAACTAGGTCTGCTGACCTCTGTATACTCTTGAGAAGTGAAGGCCACACACTCTCCATTGTATTTAGGTTCTGAGGGCTGGTTAAGAAAGTCAGTGGAAAATTTTTTATTCAGGAGATTCATATCTAAGGTCTCTATTCTGAAAACTATTTTCCAAATAGGAGCTAAATTATAGAAGAGACCTACATTTGACATTGGTCTAAGGTAAGATGTCTATTGGTATATTATACCAATAAGGTAGATGTCAATTGATAACTTAGAATATTGTCTAGGATGTTAGAGTCAGTAGGTTTCAAAGGAGAGGGACTGATGGTTGCTTTCAGGTACTGGATGGTTTTCAAAGGAGCACAGACCTTAAAGCTAGAAGGGATATTAAAGATAATCTGGAAGAATCCTTTTGTTTTACAAATAAGGAAACTGAATCCCAGAGAGGTTAACTTGCCCAAGGAAAACACAGGCAGTATTTGCATGGATGGGGTTTGACCTCAAAATTCACAAGTATTTCTATTATATCCAAACAAATCTCCTGTCCTTTTGCTGAATTCACTCATGAAAGTTACAGATAGTGACAGACTGGTAAAGGAATATGAAAAGAGAAATGAGAGTGGCAGGCAGGTGTGTAAGTTTTACTTTCTCAGATTCTATTTACTGACTAATAGCTGCTTGGCATGAACACTGAGTGTCAATGCAGTCAATTTTCATATTTGTAATGTAACAGAGAAATTATTATAATGTTAGAAAGTCATAATACTGATATTTTAAAGTGATGATGAAAAATATCAATGAACTTTGGGACGTACTTTTATATGAAAGAATATGTGGGCTCCCCAAATCTTATGATTTCTTGACTATTTCAAAATTGTTGTAACTTTGTTGCCTTGGATATTCTACAAAAATGCAAATAGTCAAACTATGCCTTAATATAATGGTGTCAAATTCAGATCAAAACAAGAGCCACTAAAATATACAGAAAGATCCCTATACCAGTATATTGACTTAGAAAAATGCACATAAACATTTTTTATTTTCTATTGTATTTTTTTGTTCAATATTTTCCAGTTATATTTTATTCTGGCATTGGCTGGATACTAGTGTTTTGTGTCTCTGATGTAGATATATCCATGAGTTACTGCACTCCACCCCTCCAATTCAGGGGAAAAAAAGGCATCTTTTAATCCAATCTAATGGCATTCTCTAAATATAAATGGGTTGGTCCTTAATATGGTTTGAATTCTACTGTCATCATTTTCAAGTAGTAGAATCTCAAGGTTGCAAGACAACTGAGTTCAGTAGTTCAACAAAAATTATACAAAAATATATTCTTCAATCTATCAAGGTTTTTGATTACAGAGAATTTCCTTGAAGGCTTTTAGTGAAAGGTAATCTCCTGCTTCCAGAAACAGTCCCTTCCATGTGTGAAAAACTCTATTATAAAGATTTCCCCCCTATTTATTCAAGTCTAATTGGAAATTTTTCATTCATTGCTCTCAGTTCCACCTTCTAGGGATAGTAAGAAAAAATTTAACCTCTTGTACACATAGTAGCCCTACAAACATTTCAACACTACTATCATTTTGCTCATGAATCTTCTCTTCCATAGAAACCAAAGATCCTTCAACTGACCTTCATGTAGTATCATCTCCAAGCCCTTGTATCATCTTGAGTTACTTTCTCTAGATCTAGAATTTTTAACATCTGTTTGTGTATGTGTTTGTGAGAGAGAGAGACAGACAGACAGACAGGTAGACAGAAACAAAAAGAGTCAGAAGGAAAGGGAGAGATGGATGTCTGGAAAAGTCTATAAGACCCATCTTAGAATAATGTTTTAAAATAAATAAAGATGTTAAATTGCAACTAGACATTAGTAAAAATCAAGGAAAAAAAACTTTTCTCCATTCAAGTTAATTGATCCACCAAAATCTATCCATGTGTCCTTTAGTGATCCATGAGCTCCAGGTTCAGAACCTCTGCTATAGATAGCTTTCATCTTTTTAGAGTCTTTCTTGAAATGTCCCAAAACAGATACATTATATTATAGGTGTAAGTTAGGCTTAATACTACACAGTACAGAGAGGGAAGATTAAGAGTCTAGTCATGAAAACTTTGGCATCCTTATGATGAAGTATGAGAAAAGATCATTTTTCTGGTCTGACTGATCATGATTCATTTTGAGCTTATGTTATTATAAAATCTCTAACTTTTTTTTTTCAGATATACTGCTCTTTACCCTTTTCTCCTCCATCTTGTATTTGTGGAATGTTTTGAAGTATGATGTTAGATTGATCACTTTTAAGTTATATTTTATTAGAGTTAACCCATTATTCTAGATAATCAAAATATTTTATTTTGTATTATGATTCTGGCATGCATTTAAAATATATATTATTGAAAAACTGGGGAGGCGGAGTCAAGATGGCGGCCTAGAAGGAGCAGAAGTTCATACCTCTGAATACCCTTCCTAACTGATCACAAACTGAATGCTCCCAGGGGACTGAAAAACAAACTTAACAATAAGACAGAGCCAAGGAACCCTCCTGCTGGACTTAATTCAAAAGGCATGCCCCCCGAAAAGCCAGAATCTGAGAACACTCGGGTTTAAGGGGAAGACAGAAGGAAGTTCCCAGGACCCCTCCCCTGACCCACCCAGTGCGCTGAGACTCCAGCGGCAGCTAGAACTTCTGGGTGGGCAAAGGTGCTGGTCTGGAGGGCCTACATTGCAAGCAGGGCTCTGCTAAGTTCAAAGCATCCAACACAGAAGATGGGGAAGGAGCTAGAGAGGGAGCATAGACCTGGCAGCCTGGTCAGAGCTGTGGAGATCCTCCATATTTGCTCCAGCCTTCCAGGAAGTTTTGGACTCATAGCACACCCAGCACAACTAAGCTGAACTTAATCCCATCAAAAGCCTCCAGAACTCAGGGAAGCCCAGGCTCCACACCCATCCTCATTGACTGCTGGACTTTAATCCCATCAAAAGCCACAGAGAACAGGGAAGCCCCAACAAACTTCCACCAGATACTACACCAAGAGATCTACTGTTAAAGCTCCAAGAGTGGAGACTGACAGAAGCTCCCAAACCAAAAAAATGAGAGGAGCAAGAGCACAGACAAATTCGGGGAATAAAGAAGGGGTGAATTTGAGCAAACAACAGAAAAAGAAGAAAGAAACTACAATAGACAGCTTCTACTCAACAAATGGAATAGACGGGGAAAGATCAGCAAACAATAAATCAGAAATCCCAGCAAATTGGATACAGGCTGTGGAATAACTCAAAACACAATTAAGAGAGGCTGAAGACAATTGGGAAAAGAACTTAAAAATTAAGATAAGTCATCTGGAAGCAGGCACTTGAACTAAAACGAGAAAATAGTGTCTTGAAAGACAAAATCAACCAAAAATGAGGCAAAGGAGATGAAAGATGAGGAAAAGGAGATGAAAGATGAGGTAAAGAGGATGAAAGATGACCTCCAAAGGAAATCAGACCAGAAGAAAAAGATGACCAAAAAGCCAGGGATGAAATCCAGTCTTTAAGAACCAGAATACAACAACTGGAATTAAGTGACCTCACAAGGCAGCAGGACACTATAAAACAGAACCAAAATAATGAAAAAATTGAGGAAAATATGAAGCATCTCAGTCACAAAACAGACAACTTAGAAAATGGTTCGAGGAGAGACAATTTAAGAATCATTGGTCAACCAGAAGACCATGACAAAAGAAAAATCCTGGACATCATACTACAAGAAATTATCCAGGAAAACTGCCCCGATATCCTAGAACAAGAGGGAAAAGTGGAGATTGAAAGAATCCACAGATCACCTCCTGTATTTAATCCCCAACTGACAACACCCAGGAATGTTATAGCCAAATGCAAAAACTATCAGACCAAAGAAAAGATATTACAAGTTGTCAAGAAGAAGCCATTCAGATACCATGGAAACAGTGAGGATAACTCAGGATCTGGCTGTATCCACACTGAAGGACCAAAAGGCATGGAATATGATATTCCAGAAAGCAAGGGAACTAGGTCTACAAGCAAGAATCAACTACCCAGCAAAACCGACTATATTCTTACAGGGGAAAGTATGGGCATTCAACAAAATAGAAGAATTCCAAGCACTCATAAATAAAAGACAAGACCTGAACAGAAAATTTGATATCCAAGCACAGAACTCAAGAGAATCATCAAAAGGTAATTTTAAAAAAGGGGAGGGAAGAAGAAAAACAAAACAAAACAACAACAAAAAAATTCCTTTAAGAGACTCAATAAGTTAAAATATGTAGTCCTCTAAGAAAAGAGGTCATTGGTAACTCTTAAAAACTGTTGCTATCACCTGGGCAGCTAGAAGAATTACACTTAGAGGGAACAGTGACAAACTGTATAAGATGAAAGGACAAGACATAAATAGGTATATAGATATATGCATGCATAAATACATATTTGTGTGTGTGTGTGTGTGTGTGTATACACAACCAGAACTTTTAAAAAAGAGGCTAATACTCAAAGAAATGGGAAAAGAAACAAATGGAGGTAAATTGATATGTCACAAAAAGCTCATGGTGGGAGGGGGGAGAAAATCGATACACTGGAAGGGTAAAGAGGTTGGAGATAGGAAATGCTCAACTCTTACGTGCTTTGAAACTGACCCAAAGAGGGAAGAAGAATCCAATCCATTGGGGCAGAGAATACATCTGCACCATATAGGGGAGTAGAAGGGTAAAAAGTGGACTGGTGAGGAGTGAAGCAGTACAAGGGAGGGAGTGGGTGGGGGGCAATTTTAAAAAGACTACAGGGGAAAATAAGGGGGGGAATAAGAAGAGAGGAGGTAGAAAGGGAAGTAAAATAAGAGTGGGAACTAGGGGGACTGAATATAACCAAATATTGGTGTAGAAGGAAATAGTGAAAGAATAAAAGGCAGGACCAGGAGTAGAAATCAAAATGCTGGGAAATACACAGCTAGTAATCATAACTCTGAATGTGAATGGAACGAACTCACCCATAGAACACAAGTGAATAGCAGAGTGGATTAGAATCCACTATATTAGAATCCACTATATTAGAATCAACATCTCACACCCTACACCAAGATAAATTCAAAATGGGTGAATGACTTGAACATAAAGAAGGAAACAATAAGTAAGTTAGACAAACACAGAATAGTATACATGTCAGACCTTTGGGAAGGGAAAGATTTTAAAACTAAACAAGACTTAGAGTCACAAAATGTAAAATAAATAATTTTGACTACATCAAATTAAAAAGTTTTTTGTATAAACAAAACCAATGTAACTAAAATCAGAAGGGAACAACAAATTGGGAAACAATCTTCATAAAAACCTCTGACAAAGGTTTAATTACTCAAATTACAAAGAGCTAAATCAATTGTACAAAAAATCAAGCCATTCTCCAATTGATAAATGGGCAAGGGACATGAACAGGCAGTTCTCAGCCAAAGAAATCAAAACTATTAATAAGCACATGAAGAAGTGTTCTAAATCTCTTATAATCAGAGAGATGCAAATCAAAACAACTCTGAGGTATCACCTCACACCTACCAGATTGGCTAACATGACAGCAAAGGAAAGTAATGAATGCTGGAGAGATGTGGCAAAGTGGGGACACTAATTCATTGCTGGTGGAGTTGTGAATTGATCCAACCTTTCTGGAGGGCGATAAAAGACGGTCTGCCCTTTGATCCAACCATAGCACTGCTGGGTTTGTACCCCAAAGAGATAATAAGGAAAAAGATTTGTACAAGAATATTAATAGCCTCACTCTTTGTGGTGGCCAAAAATTGGAAAATGAAGGGATGCCCTTCAATTGGGGAATGGCTGAACAAATTGTGGTGTATGTTGGTAATGGAATACTATTGTGCTCAAAGGAATAATAAAGTGGAGGAATTCCATGGAGACTGGAACAACCTCCAGGAAGTGATGCAGAGCGGAAGGAGCAGAACCAGGAAAATATTGTACACAGAGACTGATACACTGTGGTACAATCGAACGTAATGGACTTATCCATTAGTGGCAATGCAGTGATCCTGAACAATCTGCAGGGATCTTGGAGAAAAACATTATCCACAAACAGAGGACAAACTGTGGGAGTTAAAACACCAAGGAAAAGCAACTGCTTGACTACAGGGGTTGAGGAGATATGACTGAGGAGAGACTCTAAATGAACACTCTAATGCAAAATACCAACAACATGGAAATGGGTTCAAATGAAGGTCACATGTGATACCTAGTGGAATTGTGCGTCGACTATGGGAGAGATGGTGGGGGGGTGGAGGAAAAGAAAATGATCTTTGTTTCCAATGAATAATGCTTGGAAATGACCAAATAAAACAATCTTCAAAAAAATAAAAATATATATATTATTATATTTTCTCAATTTCATGTAAAAATTTTAAACATTTATTTTGAAAACTTTTGAGTTCCAAATTCTCTTCCTCCCTTCCAATACTGCTACATGTTGAGAAGGCAAGTATTTTGATAAAAATATACATGGAAAATCATGCAAAACATAGTTGTACTATAGTTTAAGATTTGGTACTCTGAGACAATCTTACTTTTCCCCCCTTTGATTCTCTTAATATTTTTGACTTTTTGTTCAAAATGATTTTTTAAATTACTTTTTCTAGTAGTTTGGTATGGCACTAAATATAATAATTAAGTAGAATTGTCATTTTTATTATATTGATTTGGTCTGCCAAAAAGCAGTTAAAATTTCTGTAGTTGTTTAGACCTGACTTTATTGGTATGAAGTGTTTTGTAATCTTGTGAAAGCTTCTAGCTTGTCCCCAATACCAAAAATGCTTGCTAGTAGTTTTTGACAGATATTACTTACAATTTTAAGGAAAACTTCATTTATGCCTAAACTTCTTTTAAAAAATATAACAACCGACTTCCGGGTAATCATGGCTGCAATCTAGACACCACATGCTTCCTCTCCCCGGCACTGAACGAAATAGACTACATCAAAGGAGCATAAAAATCACCTTTGGAGGAACAGAAGGACTCCCCAGTACACCACAGAGGCGAAGGTACTTGGGGTTTGAACATTTCCATACTATAATAAGAAGGAGGTAAAGCTTGCACAAAAACGTGAACTGAGCCTCCCTTCCCCCACCAAACTAGAGTGAGCTACCGGAGCGCTCACTGGGACAGCGAGTGAGTGGGGAACGTCTCTGTCTGGGAGGGGGCACTCCAGGGTCCTTGGAATCTGGGGACTTCCAGGAAAAAATGTCTCAGGGTGGTTTCACGGGAGAATCCTGCGCTGAGCACATGGGGCAACGGCTAGACATCCTTTCAAACCTTATGGGATGCAGCCAAGGCAGTACTTAGAGGAAAATTCATATCCCTGAGTGCATATATTAACAAATTAGGGAGGACAGAGATCAAGGAATTGGAAATGCAAATCAAAAAACTTGAGAATGAACAAATTAAAAACCCCCCAGAAGAAAACCAAACTAGAGATCCTAAAAATTAAGGGAGAAATTAATAAAATCAAAAGTGACAGAACTATTGAACTAATAAACAAGACTAGAAGATGGTACTTTGAAAAAACAGACAAAATAGACAACGTACTGGTCAATCTAATTAAAAAAAGGAAAGAAGAAAGGCAAATTAACAGCATCAAGGATGAAAAGGGGGACCTCACCTCCAATGAAGAGGAAATTAAGGCAATCATTAAAAACTACTTTGCCCAACTATATGGCAATAAATATACCAACCTAGGTGATATGGATGAATATTTACAAAAATATAAATTGCCTAGACTAACAGAAGAAGAAATAGGTTTCTTAAATAATCCCATATCAGAAAAAGAAATCCAACAGGCCATCAAAGCCTTCATCTTACAAAATATGTCTTATCTTTTCCACAGGGATAAAACAACCGACTTTCTCAAATGTTTACCTAAAATCTATATGCCAATTATATATCTGCTAAAAACCCTCTTATCTCCCAATCTAGTAATTATCAAAAAGTAAATTGTTAATCTAGCATGATCTCTCTTTCTGTAAGCCCTGCTGCATTTTTTCTGTGTTGCTTACCTTTCTAAGTATTTAGTTAACATTTCTTTTTTGTTACCATTTTTATTTATAATCTATATCACAACATATGTATCATAAAAAATAAAAATGATTTGTTTTAAATGTGTAATAACTTATAAAAACTTGCTTATCCAAGAGAAACAAATTCTCACATTAGCTATGTTCAAAAATCTCTCATTTTTTTTATTCCCTTCCCTCCCCAAAAGGCAGGTAATGTGATGTAGGTTGTACATATGTTATCATATAATTTATATATAAATTTCTTCAAGGAAACATTCTAGAATTTCATCTGAGATTGAAGTTCAACCTACTCATCTAAGATATACTAAATGAATTATCTTCACTTAAGGAAAAAGGAAAATATTTTATAGTTTCAAATTTTGAGGGTACTTTTCCATTCTCTGAGAAACTTAAAAGTTTACCCAGGGATTAAGGCCATTCCTATTTGAAAGTCAATAGTTTATTTGAAACTGGTGACTAGAGCACATGGTAGGCAGCTCAGTGCTCTGTTCTGATATCCACATCACCAGGGCATCAGCAACAATACAATCAGGCATTGGAAAAGGACTTAAATAAATAAAACCAAATATCTAGATAAATTTAAAATCAATCAGACAAATAAATCCAAACAAGTAGTGAGAAGAAATCTACCAGGAGGAGCTAGAAATCAGTCTAAGATATTAAATAAGTTGTCTTTCCTTTTCAAAGTTCTTTCCTCCTGGAAATTATCATCTCTGACAATGCCCCAGTAGAAAGCAGAGTAGGTCTGTTTCTCTAAGCATGCTAGTTCACACCTTCCCTGGGGCAGGGGAATATTATGTAATTAACATTTTCCTTTTAAAGGTCTTCCAGCTTTTGGACTGGATTGAGTAAACAAATATTTAGGTCAACAAGAGGACTTTAATTAAGCAGAATAGATGACTGTAAAATAATAAATCTTTCAAAGTAGGATTTGACATGGCTCAGCCTCAGCAGGATAACCCACTCATGGACAAACCAGCTGTGTTTTCACTGGGAGATGAGAAAGCCCTGACTTGGTGCTTCCGAAGTTCAAACCTAAGCCCCCAGGTATTTGAGGAATAAACCTGTGTAGATCACTAATGTGGCTTGTGGTGCTGTCATAGACAAATTTTTCCTTTCATTTGTAAGCTGTCATTAAACAGAAGCTTTTGCAGAGGAGCCAAGAACTGTATAAATAGATCAGGTGGGTGCAAAAACCTGTTCTGTACTTGGGAAAAGGTGTGGAACATCTGTTCAAAATAGAATACATCGGTTCAGTGACTTAATTGGAGATGTCCTAGTAGTGAAACCCTGAGTAGGATTCTGCCCCTGCTGTTGTTTTGCTCAGCTCAAGTCTTTGGAATTAAAGAAATGTTAAACTTGCATGAACTTGGATTTGAGGGAAAGACGTATTCAATAATAATTCGTTCATTTCCTTTTGGGAAAAATATGCTCCCCAAAAAAAGGTTTTTCACTATGATCAAAGAGTTCTCAAGAAATTGCTCTTACCTACAGTAATAAATCAATATCTGAAACATTTATGGCTGCAAGTTAACAATGTCATCCTTTCCATAAAGAAGACTGAAAGCTGTTAGGAATTGAAAGGGTTGGAAACTTGGAATCATTACATAAAACTGACAGGAAGGTATTCAAAAATCTACACTACTGAAGGGGGATGATAAGGACAAGTGGAATGGGGGAGAGGAAAAATGCTAAGTGAAATTTGAATTTAATAGCCTCATTTGTAAAAGCAATCCTGAGTTTGATCTTTCCCTCTCTTTTCTTGTGCAGGGGGGTAGGAATGACAATTTAACCTGTTCACAGAGTTATAAATTTTAAAATATAGAACCTCATGCATATCTCTGCACTAAAGTCCTACTTTAATGTTTGATTATGGTTTTGAGGTGATCCTAGGGTTTTTTCAAGGCTAAACAATGGTTTTTAAGCTCTGATAGAGCTTACAAGGCTGAGAAGATGTTGATTATATTTTTCTATCCAAAAATAAAATATCTTTTATTTAAATGCCAGACTAGTTGATTTCAGATAGGCTCATTATCCAAATCATGGCTGCTCTAATGGAGACTCTACTAAAAAGGGGCTAGAATGGTAATCTGTGCTAGTGGAATGAACACCTACAACAAAGAAATGTTCTTTAAATATTATAGTGTATCAGATTCTGATGATTCCATATTGTGTTCTTCTTGTCACCTGTCCTGTCCTCCAAGGCTCTTCTTTTGAATTTTCCTCTTTTTTTTCTTGGCATTTCAACTGATCATTGAAATAGATAATGCCAGTCTAAACCTAAAAGATAGCATTATTTTAACTCTAATTTATTCTTATCGTTCAGGAGGACATATTATTTTGTCCTTAACCAGCTGCATAATTACCTCATTACTCTTTAAAACAGTCATTAATTTAAAACATCAAACCCATTAAAAATAATAGTCAATGGTGGGCAGTTGAGTAGCTCAGTGGATTGAGAGCCAGGCCTAGAAATAGAAGGTCCTAGGTTCAAATCTGGCCTCAGACATTTTCTAGCTGTGTGACCCTAAGCAAATCACTTAACTCTCATTTCCTAGCTCTTACCACTCTTCTGCCTTGGAATCAATACACAGTATTGATTGAAGGTAAGGTTTTTTTTTTTTTAAGTAATAATAGTCAAAGAATGAGCCTAACATTTTAAAAATGTTTTAGTGATGTCTGATATATTCACTCCATTTTACCTCCAAAATATTAAATCTTTTATCAGAAAGAAAAAGAAAACATTTAAATAAATTCTTAAATAGTGATATGTTCCAATAGATTATGCAAAACTGAACTCATATTCCTTCACCTCTCTACAAAAAAGGTAAATTTACCAAATTTGGAGTCTTTTTTTCCATTTTTTTCTCAATAACATGTAAAAAAATTAACATTAATTTTTTATTTCCATGTTTTCTCTTGGAGACATTTTTATTTTATTTTAATTTGTAAAATAATTGCCTTTTCTATAAATCCTTTATTAGTGACAGTAATTACTAAGAGAATATGTAGGATTAACATTTTAAAGTTTATTCTAATTCATTACAGGAAGAAATTTTTTTTCAGCCTGGACCTATATGTAAATAAGAATTTTCTAAGGTTTAATTCTGAATGAAAAAAATTTATATTAAACACCAACATGCTTCCAGGGCTAGCAAAGTATACTTATGTGAATTTATCTGACTATAGCAAAATAGCATCATTGACTGTCAGCGCTGGGGAGGACCTTAGTAATTTTCTAGTCCAGCTCCCTCATTTTAAAAGCGAAGGAGTTGAGGAACAGAAATGTTCAGAGATAATAATGGACTATAATTTGTGGTGAATTTTATAAGATGAAATATGAAAAATAACAAAATTTGATTGATGGAAGTGCCCTTAGCAACTATCTACTCCAGCCCATACAGAAAAAGGAAATACACTGTAATGTACCCAACAAGAAGTTATTCAGCCCCTACTTAAAGATCTCCACTTAAGGGCAATCCACCACCTCTCCAACTAAGCCATTTCACTTTCAGACATATCTGTTGTTAGGAAATTTTCAGGCATCAAGTCTAAATTTGCTTCTTTGTAGCTTATACTTATTTCTTCTGCCTTCTGGAGATAAACAGAACAGAGCTAATACTAAGCCAAATGATAGCTCTTTAAAAACTTGAACACAGCTATTATGTCTTGCTACGTTCCATCATCTCCATTCTAAACAACTCCAGTTTCATGTGACTCCCAAGAAACAAACATAATATTCCTAGCGAGGTCTGGTAATGGTAGAGTATAAGGGGAATATCGTCTCCAAATTCCTGGAAGCTATCTCACTTATATATAGTATTCAGTTCAATAAACAAATGCCACCCCCAATCTATATTTTTCCAGACAAGCTACTCTATCTCCATGTTTTCCCTCTCTTGTAACTGTGATTGACTTTTCAAACCCAAGTGTATAACTTCATTTATGCCTACTGGTCAAAGTCACCCAATGTTGTTGTGATTCTTCTTTTGGTCATCTGCAAATTTTGTGAACATGGATATATTATTTCATTAAAATCAATGCTAAAAATATTAAAGTACCCAGGGTCATGTACAGATCCCTGGTTTACTGTACTGGAGACTTCCTGAAATGAAGACACTGAATTTATTATATAATAAATTTATTAACAATGATTCTTAAACTTGTTTCATTCAATAAGCACTCTCCATCTAATTGTACCAAACATAATCTGAGTTTCCCCATCACCTCCACAGTAATAACCTAAGATATTTTGTCAGAATCTTCAATAACTTAAAAAAAAATATCCATATCATAACCCTAATTATATATTTTAACTAATTCTTAAAAATAATTTTATTTTTAGAGGAAAATATAAGGTTGTTTTGTTATGAGTTGGTTTTTATTATGGCTTTCAGGGAGTCTAGCAATTCCACAATTGTCTCTGCTAGTTCTATTTTCTAGGTCAGTTGTTTTTTTTAAATAATATATTTCTTGTTTTCTTCTGTTTTACATTCCTTCAACTCTGCTTTATTGTTTCTTGATTTCTCATGAAATCATTGTTTCTAAATAGTCATTTCTGATTTTTAAGACCTGATTTTCCTCTGTCAGGTTTTGATTCTCCTTTTTCAATTGATCCATTTCTTCTAACATCACTTGAACTTCTTTTTGCATCATTTTAATTTCTCTTTCCCACTCTTCCTCTGCCTCTCTTAATTGGTTTTTGGTCTTTTTTGAGTACTTCCAGATTCTGTGTCCAAGGTATATTTTTCCTTTGGACTTTGCATGTGTTTTATTTGCTTTCACTGCCCCCTTCTGTGTCTGTACCTTGCTCTTTGTCTCCATAAAAATTATTTAAAGTGTTTTTTTTGTTGTTGTTGTTTGCTCATTTTTCCTATCTAATTTTAGGTAGGCTTGTGGGGAATGATGTGATGGACTGAGACCTCTGAGAGACCCCACCCCCAACCCCCACCCCTTGATTCAATTGACCCTTGAGATGCTGAAAGCTTAAAGACTTGCCTCAGGCTTAGGTGTAAGCTTTTGATCTCACTCTGATCTTGATCAGGTCAGGGGCTAATCAAATTTTAGCCTCAGGCTTTGTCTCAAGTTTTTTGTCTCATTGTACTTGATCCAATCAGGTACACTTTTGATTGTCCTGTCTTGGAGCTCCACCCTGAGCTTTAAGCAAAAAGATCAGTACTTGGTAATTAGTACTATCATCCACCACAAAGTGTGAACTATGTCTTTATCCAAGCCCAGAGTAGAATTCCCTGGGGCTCTTGACTTCTCCATAAGTTTGAAATTTCCAGGGGTGTGGGTTGGCTTGGGCCAGTATCTCTCAGTCAGGATCTCAGGATCTGGGTGTTGGCTTGGTCATTGGTTCTGGACCTTCTACAGTAGATGTGGGATCGAGGTATAGAGTTTGCTCTTAACTTGCTCTTCCCTTCTTGATACAGCTTCTTGCTAGCTCTTCTCTCCTCACACCCCCATGCCCTAGATGCATTTTGCCTACCTTTTGGGTTTTTCTTTTCTTGAAAGTAGTTTTACTGTGTCTCCTTGTTGGTCCTTTCACTCATGTACTCATTTTGTGTAGATACTTTAATCTTGGTTGGAGAGGATTCTCATGGTGGCACAGCTGCTCTGGATTACTTTGCCATCTTGGCTCCACCACCAGAAGTCCCAACAGTTTTGTGATAAATTGTTTTAGATAAAGCCATGCTAGCTCTTTGAAATCATTGCTTCTTTTTATAGCTATTTACACTCATCTGTGTAAAGATCCATTTTAGAGTACACCTAGGAACTGAAGTAGAGGTCACTGACATTTAGTTTATATACTCTTCTCCCCCTTTTGCAAATGAAAACATTTGCTTTTCTCCAGATTTGAGGAACTTCTATTTTATATTGTCTTTCAAGAATCCCTGACAACTTGGCAATCAGAATACCCAAGTCTTTTAATACCTGATGATGTAGTTCTGGGTCAGGTAACTTAAATTTATCAAGGACAACTCATAAATAGGATAAATATAAGAAAAGTTTTTTATACAAGTTAAAAAAACACAAGTGTATAATGGTGGCACATGGGCTGATATCAGTTTATCTGGGGGGAAATCTAGGTATTCTAATGGATTTCATATTCAATATTCTTCAGCATTATGACATGGGAGGCAAGAGAGCTAGTAATATCTTAGATGGCTTTGAGAGTTATATGTTTATGATGAGGGAAGGATACTTTTATTATTCATCCTGTGATCTAAAATGGTTAATCTACATCTGAGATAGTGTGTTCTTAAAATATATACATATATGTATTTTTATTTTCCATACAGTATTATTTCTACCATATCGCACTTCTTTCCTAGCTCACTATACACTAAATAAAAACACTTAAAGTTTATTTCTTTTTTGAATTATGGTTCATAGTTCTACCTTCAATATATTCCAGAAAAATGTTTAACTTTTCTCATTCAGAAATGACTTTCATTTAGTAATTCCATTTAGTTCTTTTCTTCTTATCATAGTGATTGAATTGACATAAATAAGGTATATTAACTCAATTATAAAAGAGAATGGTCACTGACATTTGGTCATATAAGTCAAAGATGCCAAACTCATATGTAAGCAATGTACAAAATTTCTGAGTAAGGCTCAAATTATAGTAAAATATAATTGGGATGCATTTCCTTTTGTGTTTGCCATCAGTGATATAGACTAATGTATTTGTGATAGTGTTTGTAAAATTAACAGAAATGATTACTTTCTCTAGGAAAGGATTGGAATGCTATTTTTAATGGGATGCTTTCATTCAATCAACAAGCATTTATTAAACACATATGTCAGATACTCTGCTGAGTAGTAAGGATATAAATACTTAAAAAATGAAATAGTCACAAGAACTCAAGGAATTTACTTTCTAGCTGGGGGAAATGAGTATAGAAATAGATAAAACACATATAAAATAGGTGTTAGGTAACCTTGGAAGGAAAGGAGCTAGCATTTAAAGGGACAGGAAAAGCATAAAAAATATGACACCTGAGCTGAATCTGGAAATACTCCAGGATTTTAAGAAGCATAATCAAGGAAGCATTCTATTCCAGAATGGAAGATAATAACGACACAGATGGAACACTGAATGGAGAACAACAAGAAGGCCAATACGGCTGGTCCTGGGGAAAGTCATGTTAAAAGGCTAAAAAGTTAAGATGGGTCCAGGTTGTTAAGAGCTTTAACTGCCAAATCAAACAATTTTATTTGATTGAGAGGCATTAGGGAGCCCTGGGAGTATAATGAGTAGGGGAGTGATATATAGTCACTCTAGAACTTTAGAGCATTTTAATGACATTGTGATAAAGGATTTGGGTGGGAATAGAGTTGAGGCAAGAAAATCATTTAGAAACCTATTGTGGCAATTTAAGTAAGAAATGGTGAGTTCTGAAGTGGATTGTATCTTACTTATATCATTGTATGAGTAGAGAAAATAAGCAAGCCAACTAAAAATGTTGTTACTTTAAAAAAATAGATTTACCAGATGAGCTATTTTCCTTTGTATTTCTTTTAATAATCATATAAGTGGTTTGCATCTAGCACAGTTATTTTGGTGCAACCTAATATGAACTGAAGTTTCCATCCCTCTATACTCTTTCACACTCATTTAATAGTTATTGACCACATACATCATTTAGAGCAATCAGCTGGCTGCCTCCTGCTATTAATGACTACCAGAAAATAATGAGACATGAGCTTAAACTCAAATTTCACAGGAGATTCTATTGACTTAATGTTCAATTGATTTTAAAAATGATGTATACCCAGAAGAAGGAACCCAATATTGCTAAGAGAAAATTCTGTGGTTCGCTATATAGTCCCCATATAACTTTGGAAGACTGTATTGTCAAAGGAACAACTATATTGCTCCAATTTGATATTTTTCTAGTGTAACGTGTCAAGTGAATATTCCCAGATTCCTTCACTGGAATTTGAGTAAGTTCTATACATAGTACTCATGCATGTGGGTGGAAAAAAATGAATGGAAATAAAACAAAAACAGCACTTTTACTTCCTTTAGTGTCTTTTTGGAAGTCTGTTTCTGTCAAAACTCAGTATTTGTTTATATCATGGTTGTTTTCTGAAAAACAGAGAAAGGGGGTAACTGACCAACTGTTATCTGTGATTAGTGACTAAAGAACAGCAGGGTAAGAGTGTGATAAAAGGTGGTCAGCTCCCTGGTGAATGAGGGATAAGGGGCTCCTGATTTGTTAAAAGTAGGAATGGACCAGGTGTTCACTCCAGGAATTTTCCTTGTGAAACAAACTAGAAGTTGTAAATTGTTATGCCTGAGTTTCTTTCCTAGTCGACTGGATATGATTTGAGTGTGGGGAAAATGAAAAGTAGAAGTGTGAAATCTAAGGAATGAGAACAAATAGAAATTGTTATGTTGATATGAATGCAGAGTGAAATTGCCAAAGGACATAGTAAGATTTCTCCAAAGGTTCTTTTTGCTATGTACTAGCCTCCAATCACAGAATCCAAAAGATTAGGGAGGAAGGCAGGAAGGATGAGAAATAACCATCAAACAATCCTTTCCTTTCCAGGTGCTCAATAACTCCATTTACTTTTGCTATACCATTTGGTTCTTTAGTCTTCATTTTTGAAGCAGCAAATCATGAAGTTGAAGTGGATGCAGAAAGTATCTATGTAAAAATTGTTTGCTAAAAGAATAAGAATCTACTAAATTCATGTGACTTTTCTCTACTGCACAAAATTGAATGATGAAATAACTGAAAATCTATATACAGAGAAAGGCCTTTCTCTTTCTCCCTCTCCCTCCCTTTTTCCTTCCCTCCCTTCCTTTCCTAGAAAAATAATATTAAATCATGATATTCCAGAGCTATAAAGGAAGTTAGAGCTCACCATACCAAAACATTCCTTCTAGAGCATTTCTGATCATTAACTTTTCCTTGAGAACCTTGAGGAAGATTGATCTCATCGCTTCTTAAATTAGTCCATTTTACTTTTAAAGGAATACAGGTTTCTTCAACTTTCCTCCTAGTTTTGTCCTTGGATGTCATCCTTTTTCCGTACCTTAAACTACCTGAAGGCATCTACCCAATTCCCTTTCCCACTTCTCATTAAGAATAGATCCTTGTGGTACTACAATAAAGACCTCATTCCAGTGCTAGGATTCTATACTTTATTAATAATCTTTCTTTGGATTCAATTACTTAACAATTTGACTCTTCTCAACTCTAGTCATCTTTGGCTTATATCTCTGTATCTTGTCTGCAGAAATATTCCTCCATACATGCCTAACTTATCTTTGTTTGAGTGTATAAAAATATGGTCTCTAAAGTTTGTTTAGTTTAAGCCCCACCTCTGATATGCTTGGCTAAATAATGCTAGACTTCCACCAAACCTCTCAGTGCCCTCAGACAAATCTCTGTGACTGTAAGCTGCAGAATAGGTCACAGTTTCCTTGGGGAAGAGCATTCATTGCTTCTTGGGGAACTTCCTTTATCAAATAAGCCCTAGATCCAGTACAAAACTAGACAAATGACTTGGTCTCTTTTAACCTCTTATTTATAATTACCCTTCTGATCGTCACATATCTCATCTGTAAAATGAAGATGAGGATAACCTCATAACCAATCTCACAGATTAGTTGTGAGGACCACATGAGAAAATACATGTAAAAATACCTTGGGACATTTTTTTAATCCAGACTTGTGAGTTCATCAGTGTAAGGGAACTCCAATAAAAAATTTCTTCCACTGATACCTATTAGCAAAACATCTGAGACACGGGCTTAAATTTTCTTGAGACATTCAGAATTAAATTATTTGCTTTGGTGCTACCATTAGGGATTTTTCTTTCATTTTTGTTTTTCCCAAAGGAAAGCTATAAACGCAAGTTTTATAATTCCTATGGCTGGTCACTTTACACTTTGCCAGGCTACATATAACTACTGCATATGTATTTATATATGCAGTCACATAACTGAAGCATCCTGGCAAAGTGCAGAGTGACCCAGCTATGTGAATCATTAAGACCTGAACCTCTGACATAAAGTAGTTTGGTCATCCCAGGCAAGTCATATGTGTTTATGTGTGAGTGAGTGTGTGTGTTAAATATTTCATTACCTGTCAATTTAAGACCTTAACATCAACTTATTTATTTTTGGAATAAAATATATAGCAGGTTCACATAATATTCCAACTGGTCTTGTCAATGAAGATGGCAGCTCACCCTGTCTGACTCTTGTTCATGCTCTCTCAAAAATTGGCTATAGAGGATCTAATAAAAATGTAGGGAAACTCTTTGTGTCTTACCCTTGCAAAGATACCAAAGGTGTGTACTACCTGTCCTTTGGTTGTCCCTCATTCTCATTATGGAAAAAAACACTCCATGTTCTAATGAGCTAGATCTCAACATCTTTTTGACCATTTTGGGGGGATTACTTTTGCATGAGTCCTGGTCTGTAAAGTGCTATTGTCCATTCACTCCAATACTGAACTGCAATGCCCTTTTTCTCCTGTTTTCCCTGAAGATGCTCCTCAAATAACCTTCTGCAGGACACCTCTCCAGGGCAGCTCTCCTGCTCTTGTCTTCCCTCTGAAATTAGTCCCATTTTATCTAGTCTATACATTGTATATACCTAGGAGTTATTATAGTGTATCCACAATTTGATTGTGAATTCTCAGAAGGATATTTTGGCTTTTCTTTGTATCTACTAAGTACAGGACCTTTCATGTAGTACATGCTTAAGAAATGATTAATTGCTGATTGACTAAAAAATTAATTTCTCAAAAGATCCAAGTAATCCACTTCATTGCTTTTTCCTATATATGGAAGGGCCATTCCTATAAAGTTGAGTCTCAGAATATTTCTTTGATTATGACCACAAATTTTGCAGATATGAATAATTCTCCTTAGGGCCTAAAAATGATGAGCTAATCACCCATGCAATTCCATAAGACCAAAATTCAGTCTTCAAAGTCATATTAGTTATAAGGAGGTATTGGTAAGAATTTTTATTTTTCTCCCACTGAGAGCCTTTCATGAGAAATTTGTAGTGATCTCTAATAAATTGAGAACAAGAAGGTTTACCCTGTTTTCTATTGAATCACTTCAGTATCTCTAATTCATAACAGGCCAATGGCTTTGTGAGAGATAGGACTGCACAGTGGGAGATGAAAACCTCAAAAACTCATTTCAACAAATTGCTCAAGAGGAAAAAAAAAGTATTTTAATCACATTGTATTGATTAAGAAGGCATTAGTAACTGTCAGGCTGCTTATCTAGTGATGTATCTGTATGCATAAAATGGATGCTCTTTTGTATGACTTCATGGACAAGTGTGACAGGTTTCCTTTCAGATGCTTGTAAATCTCAAAATGCTGCATTAGTGCCAAGTGTCTATATACTCTCTTATTATGAACAGAACAAAGACTACTTTTTAGGAACCAGTTTAAGAATGTAGCAGATGTGGTAAATAAGAGTGTCTGAAATAGTTATCAGAAAAAATAAATCTAGAAGCTCTTTCATTCTTTTCTAATAATTGATGAATAAAGGACGTGGTTCAGAAACTGACCATTTTCTACATTTCTTTAGGGTGCCTGCCTCAGTTATTGTTCAGGCTCCAATCCTGGGCAAAACTAGAACCCTCTTGGCCAAATCAAGCTAGATTCTGCAGCCTCCTGCTGCTGTGTGTTCAGCTACTGCCTCATTTGTTGCAAGTATAGCCCTGGTACACCCTGTTTTCCAACTACACTTCAAGAAAACTTTCAACTTGATGAATTATCCCAGTTCATAGTAATATGGGTGGTAGTGCCTTCAGTTTCTTCTCTTTTAACAGTGGTTGACATGCTACAAGGTAAGTTAGTATTCTCTCTATACATTATATTTATCACAGAAAGAGGAGAAAAAAGAAAGGAAGGTAACCTTATGTACTACTATGGGAAAGAGGAAAGTTCATTTAGATGGGGGGGATGAAGTTCTGCATAATCAGTTAATCCCAGAAGACTTGAAGATCTCCTATAAGTTTATTGTATTGTTTTGGTGTATGAAAAGAGTAAATTTGACAGGCAATTACTTACACTTTTACAATAATCAGTGGAGTCTTAAATCAAAATTATAATGTAGAATGCTAAGTGACTCAGTGGATGGAGAACCAAGTCTAGAAACAGGAGGTCCTGGATTCAAAGTTGGCCTCAGATCTTTCCTAACTTTGAGACCCTGGGAAAGTGTGATAAAGGATGAAAGGTTTGCAAAAACTGAGAGATGCAAACCTCAGAGTGATTGACAGGAGCATGTGAATAAGGGTTACATGGGAGCCTGAGGCTAGAGATCTGAAGAAGGATTCTATGCTCAACTGACTTCTCTCCTGGAAGGACCTGAGTGTAAGGCTTGGAAGAGATCTTTCTCCTGAGACCAACAGAGGAAAGATGTTTTTGGATCTGGCTGCTGGCAGCATCAGTAAGAAGATCTCTGGACCTGCTTGGATAGCAACCAACTGAAGATCCTGGCCCATTTGATTGGACCCCTTGTGTGAGACTTGGATATTGGAAAGTTAATACTTAGCTTAATAAGATAGTTTAGATAGTTTATAGATATTAGCTTTTAAGATAAGTATAGTTTACTCCTAAACCCTTGTTCCTTCCTACCCTTCCCAACCAATAAATTTGAATTTATTTATATGTTCCCTCTTGTTCTTTCCTCACCCAAAATCCCATCATAACACAAGTCACTTAAGCCCCATTGCTCAGCTGTTACTTATCTTCTGGCTGAGTACCAAAACACAGTATTGACTCTAAGAAAAAAGGTAAGGGGGTTAAAAAAGTAAAAATAAAATACAGTATGGTGCAAATGTGTTAGCCTGACAAGTCCATCTGTGTTTGAATCTTGGGATGATTGACTTCATGAGTGAAGCTGCAGGTTATGGATAAAATTGTAGCTATTATTGTAATCCACAACACAATTAGTGGAATAATCACAGGAATCAATAGAAATATTCCTCTGAATCTTAAAGCCCCACCAGTCATGGATGCTACCTAGGGTCCCAGCTTCTTCACTCCTGAGATCCATTCCTGGGTGGCTCTATCGTTGCTAGGTAATGTACCTCTCAAACCATCACCAGAATGCAATATCCTGCAGCTATGAGGTGACATGGGAGACTGAGTGGTGAGAGTCAGAAAACTTACCTGGGAGCCATAAAAGAAATCAAGTCCATGCTTTCTGTGTGATTGTGAGCCAGCCACTTGATTGCTCAGTACCTCCAGTTAATTCTTTAAAGCTACAAGTTACACAGGACTTCCTTATTGGTGGAAGAAGTTTCCACACTGGGAGATTTCCATATCAATAGCTCTGCAGAGCCACACATCATGATGGAAGGAGAGAGGAAAAGAGAGAGAAAGCAATGGGGGTAGATTAGACTTCCCAGCAGAGACTCTACTCTGGAGGACACAAAAAGAAACATTTCTGTATAGTTGTGCATGAGCAGCAACAGTGAATTAATATACTCTATATACACTGTATTATAACTTAATTTCAAAAGTGAGAACTAGATTTTGCTACTAAGCCGCAGATCAAACATTCCCTCTCCTAAGACCAGTGCTTAGATTCAAGGGTTTGGTATTGGATGTGAAATGCATACCACAAACAGTGTTTAATGCTCATCACAGTACAAGCTTGCAGCCAAGATGCCTATTTGGGAGAATTGCTATGATCATGCTCTGTAATGAAAGAAAAGGAAGAAATGAGAGTGGTAATACCCCCGAAAATCCAAGGCTTAAGGAGTGGGGGCTGGGGAATTAGCAACTGAAATGTAAGTTGATAACATTTTTATCAAAATTTCGCACTTGCGTTTCACAAAGAAATGGAATTGATAGAGGTGACTTTTGGAAGGAAGAGCGGGGATCTGAAAATAGTAGCCTGTTATTTCAGAAAAGTTGTTCAGGTTTCAGGATTTGCCTTCCCTGAACAAACTTAATATAAGCAGCAGATTTGCAGATCCCCAAAATGTCAGACAGAACCAGGACAAATCATGTGCTTCTTTGAAATCGTTATATAGATATTCCTATCGTGATCAGCACTCATGATCTATTATCCCTTTGGCCATCGGTGTTCATATTTAGAAGTTAAAAAGACCTTTGATATCAACAGCTTTGGTTCCCTCATATTGCACATAAGAGAGCAGTCTCAGAGAGGTCCCGTGACTTAATCGAATTATAGATTATACTTTTTAAAGCAGTGTATAGAGAGCACTGGAATGGAGTCAGGAAGACAAGTTCAAATCCAATCTCAAACTGTGTGCATCTGGGCAAGTCATTTAACCTCCCTTAGCTTCAGTTTCCCATATTTAAAAGGGCAATGATAATATTAACTCCAATCTCCCAGTATTGTTGTTAGTATAAAAACGCAATGATATTTACAATACCCTCTACATGCCTTAAATAATTACATATGTTTATATATAATTTATGATGATGATAATGATGATATTGTGGATGAGATTAGAACCATATGTGCACTGAATAATTATTCTTTACTTGAGACTATTTTTATCATTTCACCCACTATACCAGTTCTACTGGTCCAGGGAGACCAAAAAGACCCAAGACAGCATTTTGGGCTTTCCTAAATCTGCCTCTTGACCCCCAACCCAAAAAGAAAATTTATAGGTAAAATATTAAATAAAATTTAAAAAAATATTTATAGTAAAAAAATTTATAGATAAATGTTTTAAAAATTAAAAAAATAGGTAAAAATGTAGGTAAAATAAAAATATAAAATATAGTTAAAATAGGTAAAATTAGAGTATTCTTGGAATTCTTTATAAAATTCCATTTTATATGTTCAGTTTTCCCAAGGCACTGCAAGTCTAAATTAAATGCCACAACCAAAGTCATAAAACTTTAAAGCAAAAGCTCTAGAAACAAGGTACAAGAGATTGTCCCTCATTCTCTCCTTACTTGTCAGATCACTAGAATGTCCAAAATGGAGAAGGACATTAGACCTGTGATGCATCTATTTGGCTGATGAAGTAAAAACTATAAAAGTAAAAAGACATGCTTCTGAGGTAAGTAAACTGGTTCATATTATGTCTTCCAGGAGGCGCTGCATCTCACCCTTACTAGAGTTAGTTAGTACCCTCTTATCACAGAATACATGAATGGAGTAACAATAAGGCTATTAGTGGCATTACTTATGTTCTAAGGAAACACTGTGCTTAATTACTAAGCAGTTATTGAAACTATGGACTGTTTCCCATATGTACCTTATCAGAACTTGATATAGTTAGTCATCTTCCATTGGCTATGTCCCAGAAACCAGATTTATTCATCTTCATTTTCCTTAGTGATATAGAACAATTTCACACATACTTCACATGTATTAAAATTAATAGGAAGGTTTGAAACTTGATGCCAGTCTCAGGAAAGAGTCATTGTATGTTCTTTATTAGGTGACATGAAAAACCTAGGTATTACAGTATGTTAGAAATATTAATATAGCACTAGGATGGACTGAAATTGAGGAAGAGACCAGAAGACAGTAAAATTGATTGGGAGGCATTTGTCCTAATTTACTCATGGTATGATAAGGTTCTAAATTCGGTCAGCGTCAGTGGTGTTGGAGATAAAAGCATGTACCAATAGAAATTACAAATGAGGAATAAGAAAAACTTATGTGTGAGGACGGAGGGAGAAGTGGAATATAAGATTCTATCCTCAGCCCTCTGTTTCCAAATGGTCTGCATTGGAGATTTCATTTACTCAAAATGCTTCCTATATCATCTCTCTGCCCATAACTCTCAAATCTATATACTTCAACCTATTCTCCCTTGGAATTCTAACCCCACTGTAAAAATTAAAATTAATATAGAATAACTTCAAATATCATATTTTATAATTTATAGTGTATTATACATATATATCATATATTTTATAAGATTTATTAATAATCACTAGAAGTAACAAAATAAAGCCAAGGCTAATTTACCTGCTCAAACAGCCTGCTCCACCAATATCCCAACCCAGGAAGGAAAGAGGGCTGACCAAAGATGACCACCCTATTTATCTCCTGTCTATGTCATCACATAAGGACAGGAAGTCAATGGGTTCCTGGGAAATGTAGTTCAAAGGCACAAGATTTCCAATTATGCACCACATTGTAGTTGCCCATTGGACATCATTTCCTCATGTTATCCAGGATCATCAAAATTTGAAATGTGCAGCGTAGAATTTATCCTTGTCCTTGCCAAACCTGAACCTCCTACCACCTTTCCTGTATCTTCTATTTCTATTGATTAACCTTTTATAGGGTGAAGATGAAAAAAACAAAACAAAACCCAGTAATGGAAAAAACACTGAAGAAATCACTCCACAGAGAAAAGATGAGTATTTAGTGTAAAGGAAATTAAATTGTCCTATTCCCAACATCTAAATATAACTAACTAAAATATGAATATAACTAAAATATAAATATAACTAATTTTGAAGTTGATAGCTAGGAAACCCTGATCTGTAGAACTGTTTGGTAACCCTGTGGCAAATGTATATTTCCTAGTTTTAGATTAGTTGGCAGAAATATGGATTTTGTTTTATCTTCTTGAGTTAGAGGCGAGTTAGCTCACTTAAGAAGCTTCGGCTTTAGGGTAAAGCTGATAGACTACAGAGTTTAGTTGAGTGGAGCTCTGAATATTGCTAAGCTCAAAGCCTAACTGACATAAGGAAAGACCTCCATTTAGTTCTAAGAAGAGACCTTAGATCTCATACCTGCTGCTAAGCAGAACTAACTAGAAGAAGGAAACTCTCTGTATTTCCTTCCTGGAGTATCTATTTGGAATAGGAAAGGTTTTTACCTTACTTCCCACTAATTCTTGCAAGGTAGAAATCCTTAAGAGCCTAGTCAAAAGAACTCTTTACCAATCCTAGGCTTAAGATCTCTGCCTTTGTGAAAAGATTTTAAGACTTGCTTAGCAACTCATGTAGAGTTAACCAGTAGATAAGTAGTCCTCCCCAGCAACAGCATTGAAAAGTCCAGAAGAGGGACTAGCTGAGCACAGCAGTTGTCCAGCAGTTAATGCTTTAACTGAGGAAAATTGAGTTTTCCTGAAAAAAAACAAAGAGCTAGGTAACTCAGTAGATAGAGAACCAGGCCTAGAGACGGGAGGTCTTGGGTTCAAATGTGACCTCAGACACTTCCTCACCAGGGGCAAGTCTCTTAAGAGTGAAGAAATGAAATTGAAATCCTGCCTTGAAGACGTACTGTTTCTTCACTTAACTTCTCAGTAATTTAGGTAACTTACTAAAGACTATAAGTTACATAGAAAGTCCCATGTTGCATTGAAATGAAGAAGTTGGGGATCCAGTCCCTGAATATGGGAGAGTCTCATTGCCTGGCCCTTTCTATTCTCTTACCTTAGAAATAATACTTAGAATTAATTCTAAAACAGAAGGTAAGGATTAAAAACAAAACAACACAAAACAGAAAAACAAAACAAAACATCAAAGACAATAAATTGTAGCAGTTCCAATTCATAAGTTGCTCTGAAATATGATTTTTTTAAACGTTAAACATGATTCTTATTTGTGTGCCTTCCTACTTGGATTCTATAACCTGTATCCTTTTCCCCATGGCTACTATGTGCATTGTCGGGAGATAGTTTATCAGTAAAATATTATGATTTCATTATTCTTGCTTTGTCTTATGTTTAGTAAATGTTTCTGAATAACACTTAATTCATCTTGGCTGATTTTTTCAAAAGGACCTGTACTAGTAGGGGCTCAACAACCACAACATCCAATAGTAGAAATAGACCTTATCATGGCTACATTTACCATTAGTCTTGAATGTTCTATCATAGTGTTCAGCTCTTCATATCATCCATATGAGATCCTAGTTCTAAAGCAATAATTCAACACAGAAGCCACTGAAGCCAAGGAGATTAAACAATTTAGCCAAGGGCACCTACTTCACATCCCTAGTCCCTAGTGATATGGGAATTTTATAATTTCTAATCTTCAGAAGGCACAAGACTTGTGTGAACTTAAGTTTTTTAAAACTTTGGGCTGGACTTTTTCAAAAGAAGGAAATACTTAAAGGAATGCTTTTATTTTCTTTGATAGATACTTTAAGGCTACAAAGTTGGTCATTGTTCTTAAAGCATCTTAATTTTGTAAGAATTAAGATTGTTGAATTTTTTTATATCTAGGATTATTATATAGCCTAATGTTGGAATGCACATTATTGATTACTTCTAGATACTTAGGGCAGCTGATTATTTTACCTAATTTTAGGGGTAGAAAGATTATTCTCTTAAAGTGTTATAATCACTAAAAAATACAAAGACAGCATGATTCGGTGCATAGAGTTGGCCTCAAAAGAGTGAAGAAATGAAATTGAAATCCTGCCTTGAAGACGTACTGTTTCTTCACTTAACCTCTCAGTAATTTAGGTAACTCACTAAAGACTATAAGTTACATAGAAAGTCCCATGTTGCATTGAAATGAAGAATTTGGGGATCCAGTCCCTGAATATGGGAGAGTCCAGTCTCTTAAGAATTATATACCATTATAGAAATATCAAGAGGAACTTTAAAAAATTATATGATTTATATGTATTTATGCATATGCCTACATATGTATATATACACATGTAAACATATACATACATGTATATTTATATATGTACAACTAAAATAAATAGTGGTTACAACTGGGTATAGAAGGCCAGAAGCCAAATGTAGAATCACCCACCATCAATCAGTTTTGGAAAGGATGCTATGGGTTGTTAAATGTTGCTGGCACATATGACAAACTATTAGCATGGTGGAGAGAGTGTGATTACTTGCTGACAATGTTTATTCTGAAGCTGTTGGTCTTTCAGACAACATACTTTTCTTCTGCATCAGAACTACTTGATCCTCCCCTGGTCTTTGAATTTTGTACTTTGGAAAAAATATTCATAACACAAGCTAATCGTCAATCTTCTGCAGTCAACTGTCTCCAGAAGCTCTATTTTTGAAGGAAATCATTCTTACCCTGCAAATAAACCAATTTTAAATTTTTTTGAGATGCCAGAATGATGAAAATATTTGCATTGTATGTTTGTAAGGAGGCTTATGAATACAGAGGAGGGGGCAGCTTTCTGTTTTTATTTCTGGGTGGATGACCATAAAAAAAGCACATAGTGTTGTGTAAATTGTATGACAGCTCTCAGGAAGTCCTCTTTTGTAGCTGATCCTCCTTCTTGGTCAGGAAAATATTAGTTTGTTACATTTTCTTTTTCTTGAGACACCACTCTATTGATGCTGCTACTCTATCTTCCACAGTGATTTTCCTCATGGAAACATCTTTTTGATATTCTGTCCTATATAATTAGGATTTTCTCCCCAGGACTCTAACTCTCAGCTTCCCAAGTTCCTTCTCACATTACATCCTTAAGTTTTGGTGATAAAGTTTGTGTGTGACCCCTCCCCTGTCTCTCGTTTCCCAGGAATGCAGCTAGAAAAGCTTTCTTTACTCATTTTTTTTCTTTTTGTTCTTGCATTTTTTCTACTGCAAGTGATTATTAATAAATCTTATAAATATAATACTTGCAGTTATTGGACATTAATTTTAACCTTACAGTCCTCATTTGGGTTGAACTTACCTTTTCCCTTGGAGAGCACCCTGAAAGACTAACATGCCCCCCAAAGAAGCAGATATAATTTTATTTGATGGCCCTTAAGAAAATCATTTAAAATTCAGGTCGCTTATCATATGCCTTGTTCTTAAAAAGCACATTATAAAAATTGGACCATGAAAGAGTAGAAGATAGGATATCAATGGTGGCATACTTTCCTCTTTAAAAAAAAAAAGATTTTATAGGCTCGAGATAAAAAGTGAGATTTACATTTCGGGGAATGGCCAATATGGGAATTTATTTTGATTGATTATGCATATTTGTTGTTTTTGACTTGTCAGGAGGTGTAATGGAGACTGGGTTTATGAAAAAGAATCCCTTCCTCTGAAAGAATAGAATAAAAGGAAAGAAAGAATCATAGATAAGCAGGACAGCTTTGAAAGTTACATGCTAAATTTATCGTAGACCTAAGAAGGAAAACAAGTGTTACCCAAAGACGCTTTTATGTGCAACTCTCTTCGTTGTTCTGCATTTATATAAAAATATTCCCTTCATTTAGTGTTCGTTCAGTGTAATGTAAAAGAAAATACTTAAATTATAATTTTTAAAAGAAAGTGAAGTATAGTTAGATGACTTTCCGATTGTGCTTAGTTAGTTGGTTTAGAAACACTCTAACATACTTCGTTTGGCTTTTTGTTTTCATGCCAGTGTTAATGAAGTAAATGACGTAATTATTCTTCACATTTATTAGCTGAGGAAATTGAGGCTGAGACACTGTGGCTTGCTGGAGAACAGCAGAGAGCTAGAAAGTGCTCTTGCTAGCACATTATGGCTGCCTCTAATTTATGGTAATTATTGAGATGGCAAATGAAAGCACATCCACATACAGCAACCCTTTTGCAGTTATGGCTAGATATCTCCGACTTCTATACAGCACCATTGCTCAAGTTCAGGGATCTTTTAAATCCCTCAGTGATGTATTGTCAAGCATCTTTGACCCTGCCAAACCTCCATATAACTTTAAACCTAAAAATCCTTATAGCACTAAAAAGAAATAGAGAGCTGGGACAAGCAATTTATGGAGAACAGAAGTCCAGAGGCCAGAAACATTAACTGACTTGCTGAAGGCTATTGAGGTCATCAGGATGCTTTGTGTTCCACAACTCAGGTCAATAACCTGGTAATAGGTGTTCTTCTTGGGGGTTTAAGAAACATCTTCCAGGATTTATGTTGCCCCAACCTTATTTGGTTCAACAACAGAGAGTAACACAGATAACCATAGCCCACTTTCTGAACAGCATTGAATGGGCTGGTTTCTAGTTCAAATCAGTTTAGAGAATATTGACTTAAATATGTATCCAGCTATCTGGAAGGCACAGCTGAGAAGTACTTGAGACAAGAATATTATGTCATCTTGGTCCTCATGGAGTTTATCATCTAATAAATGTGGGTTTTAAAAATTAATAATAACTTATATTTTAAAAGTTTTGTTAATAATAACTAAAGTAAAAACTACCTGAACTCAGCCCATTCACAAGTAAAAGAGAGTGTGGGAAGAGTCTTAGCCAAGTTAAATACAGTCCTCTAAACAGAGGACACAGGAAAAGGGAAAAGGATTCTAGGTAATACAGAAAGGAATCTGGGGTAATGTAGTTTTAGGGGTTCAAGAATTTCTAACTATATATAATTAGATATCTACAAATTGTAAACATCTGCAAATTGTTGTAAAGGATAACAAATGTGAATGATAATAATGTAAAAGATTGTGAATAATGTGAATGATTGTAAGTATGAATGACACAGATTACAGTATGCCCTGGGACAATGACAAGTCAATGTGTGGGATGGTGAGATTCTCCACTATGGTGTAGCTTTAGGGGCAAGGAGATCCTCACTTTCTGGTAACAAATATTGCTAAGAAGAAGCCCTGGAATAGTAGATAGAGAGCTCATTTTGGAGTCAGGAAAACCCAATTCCAAGACTCTTCTCTCTGTATTTTTGAAACTCATTGATTCTCTCAATTCAACTCCTTGCACAACACTCAAGGCTATTAGTTGCACATGAACTGCTGATCTATACTGGTAGAAGAAATTCCACACCATAAACTCTCTATACTCTATACAGGATAAATTAAACAAGAACTATATAAATTAGGTGCTAAGCTCAGTTGTCCCTACACTGTTGCAGGAGTGTGAAATCATCACTCTATTAGCATTTTGGGGAAAAACCTTAGTAACCCAGTAGAGTTATAGATTTACATATTCTCCCACTCCTCCTTTTAACTGAGTACCAATCCATTTAAAAGGAACAACTTTCCCCATGGCTCTGCAAATATGAATAAACATCTTTCCAGAAATTCTCTTAATCTTTGTAATTATCTTACTGAATTTTTTAACAGAACCCCTCTGAATAGATGGGCATGCTTTCAATATTTCTGTAGTGGTCATGAAGAAAATGAGTCATCTACCTTGAAGTTAGCAAAATATGTGTATTTTTTATTACTTGATTATCAAATTTTATTATCTGATTTTATTATCTAATTGACTCAGCCAATGAGTCAAAAATCTTGGAATGCATCTATAATATGAAAGATTTTCTGAGCAATATTTTAGTATAGTCTAGAAAGTAAAAGCATATTACAGAGCTTAATAATTTTAGCATTCTTCTTTTCAAAGGTAAACATGACTTTGTCAGCAAAATATGACCCTGAGTTATACTTAAATACAATTACATTTATTGGTATGATCCAAATTGCTATTTATTCAGCCGTACGCCCTCCTACATAACTCTAGCTATGTCCTCTGCTGGGTGTTAGAAGAGAAATGAGCTAACATACAACACTCTCTCCTTGGTATTCATTTACTCTTTACTCTGCCAGCCAAGACTAATTATCTGTCAGTTTAAATACTTACAAGGAGCCCATCCCTAGACAATTATAAAGCAGCCCTCCAAAAGATCATGGTCACATCTGTCTCAGAGGGGAAGTGTGGATAGGGTTAAACAGTGGAAAGAACATTAGATTCAGGCATCCTGCATTTTGGAATCCAGCTATCATAGTCTCGGTTCCTAATTCACACATTGTGCCCCCTTGGACAAATTCCTTAATGTTTTTGTTCTTCCATTGACTCAGCAGTATAATGAGTGCTTTACACTAGACCATCTCTAAGGACTCTGCATTAACAGCTAACAATTTAGCCTCTCTTCAAAAAATGTGTACCTAACTTTAACAGTAATGTGCTTTTAAATGTTTAACTGTTTCTCTTGGGGAAAATGTGCACATGGCATTCTTTAAGTTAGTTCTGCCTTATTAACATTTTTCCATCATTGAGTCTGAATAATCAACAAAACACTTTAATCGACACTGCCCCCCAACCACTTAATACAACTATGGAAATAAGTCAAACCTGGATTTGTAGCTGATATATTTCTGAGATAAAAATGCTCAGGTTGAAAATTTGACAATTGGTTCTCATTAAGGAGTTGGAGCTGGCTCCAATATACCCTTGAATACATTTGCTTTGTGCCATCTCTGATTATATAAACTTCTTTTCCCCTTTTTTAAGGAAACTTTCCCATGTAGCCCTTCAATTTTGTTTCCAACTAGAAGTAGTGATGTACTCATTCAACATGCCATGAGATATTGTTTGCCTGACTAGGGAATTGCTAACCAAGGGTCTTCTGAGTTGCCTAGTTAGAATGAGCTCTCCAGACCAGTTATTTCAATTCAGATAAGCAGCCAAACTTCTAAGTGATTGCTTGAACAGAATTTTTAACAAGGGGGAAAAAATCTCCCTTTACAACCACCTCTCCAGAAGCACTTAGTATGTTGATACTTAGATTCGAGAATTTACATCGAGGAACATCATTCAAGCATATGTCAGTAATATAATTGGTTTGGAATTTGCATTAGTGATGGCTCTCATGTGCACTCAAGCTTTCATATGTCCAATGAGATCTGCTTATGGGAATATTCTGACTTGCTCAGAATTTTTACTTCTGTTTATAGGTTGTAAGTTAGAAGAAACAGGGAAACAAGAATTTGAGCTCAGTGGAAGAAATTGAGACAATTTAATGATGATTCCCAATTTGTAAATAAAACTCCTGGCTAGCTATTAAAAATCAATATTTATTGAACCATTTATTCACTTTTACCTAGCTCCCTAAAAATACAAAGATATTTTGATGGGGGTACTCAACTTAATATGAACAGTAGACACAAATATCAATTGTCTACTTTAATAATAGATATATAACTAACACTTTCTGGTTTGTAGTGTACTTTATAATTTTTGTCTCATTTTATTTTTACAACACCCCTGGGAGATATGTATTTTATTTTTCTAAAATTATAGATAAGGAAAATGAAGCAGGCTGAGGTTAAGTGATTTGCCCATAGTCAAATAAGTATCTGAGGCTGAATTTGAACTTGGGTCAAAAACTAAACTTCAAGTTCTATCCTTTCTGCTACCTAACTATGTCTCTTTGTTTTCATCATTGTTATCATTGCCATTTTTTAAGCTTAATAAATGAAGAACAAATCTGGCTTATAAATGCTTTCATTTCTTAGGTATATTAAACCATAAACTGAAAATCAAAATCACCTCATTTAAAGCATATCTATTATTTCATTGGCATGAGGAACTCCCAGTGGGAAAAATTCCTTCTACCAATATAGACTGGCACCTGCTCAGCTGCTTAAACTCTTACAGAGCTGGCTAGAACATTGAATGGTTTACGTGATTTGTTCAAGGTCACACTACCACTGTGTATCAGAAGCAAGACTTGAATCTCAATCTTCTTTACTGAAGCCCAGGTTTATTTCCTACGTGACACTGTCTTTCAGCTTTATAGTATAACCATGGAAATAAAAGCTTCTAGAATTAGAGGATCAATGAATGGTTTGCCCTTCTTTTTAGATGAGAATCTATGGTTTCTGATCAGGAGCCTTTTTTGAGCCTGAAAACCAAAATTTTGGCTCTGGAGGTAGACTGGTCCATCAATTCTGACCTTGGATTTCACCTTCTGTATCCCTCCTGATGCCTATCTAATCATGCCTTGTTCCTTATGCCTAGAAAGGCTCCTATGCCTCATTTCCACTTGAATTGAAGGTGTAACCAAAGTCTTGGTTATTGATTAAGAGGATGGGTATGACTTTAGCCTCAACACAAAGCCATTTTTCCTTTGATTGCTGATATTCTAGATCCCTTCTTGGATTTCATTTCTCTCTCTGGTTTCTCACTTCAGATTCTGTCCAAGAACTGCTGTTCTTTCTGGAACATTGTTTGTTACTGGCTTATGATCCACTGTTCCATGTTGTGAGGAGCTTTTAGAATATGATTACAAACCATTTAATGAGCATCTGTTTGGTATCTGTGTCTGAGATCCTAGCCTCATGTTCTTAGACTAATCAAAGTCCTTTTAGATGCCAGATTGCTACTCTCCACTATCTGATGCTCATAGCCAGAGATAGGTAGACTTCTTCTCAGAGGATTTTAGGGATGACCTAGGGAAACTGGTCCATGAACCTATTGAAGATCTTAAGGTAGACTATAAAGGAATTCTGTCTATTATTCCTTGTTATGGTTCAGTCATTCAGTCTTGTCCAATTCCTCATGATCCCGTGGACCATAGCACAACAATACTGCCCATAGTGTTTTCTTGGCAAAGGTATTGGGATAATTTGCCATTTTCTTTTCCAGTGGATTAAAGGAAACAGAGGTTAAGCTTCTTGCCCAAGTTCAGATAGCTAGTAAGTATCTGAGACAAGATTTGAAATCTAGCCTTCTTTTTATTTTTTTAATAATATTTTATTTTCCCCCTCAATTACTTATAAAAATAATTTTAACCTTCATTTTTCAAATTTTGAGGCAAAAATTTCCTTTTTTTCTCTCTCCCCCAAACCTTCCCTGAGAGGGCAAGCAATCTGATATAAATTTAACGTGTATAATAATGTAAAACATTTTTTTCCATATTAGTCATTTTGTGAACTCATGTCTTTTTGACTCTATGCCTAAAATTGTATTCACTGAACCATCCAACTGCCTCCTATTGTACCTCTCTTTTGCTTTTAAAATATTTTAATTGATGCTTTTTGTTTTTATCATTTCTATGCTTGGTCATTTATGGATATGCCTCCTCTGACTTCTGCCATATATCAAATTTAAAAAGGTAAGCAAAACCTAAGGATACACATAATAACTTCTTCTGGCAGAGCATGTAGTATTGTAACTCTGTAGTCCTCCACCTCTGGAACACAAGGAAGCACATGCAATTCCTCATCTCTTCTCCAGCACCAAAATTAACTCTTTTCTAATTGATTTATTTGGTAAACTTAGGAGAAAATTCATACAGATGATTTTTAACCTGATAAGAAATAGAAATAGTAGAAGGAAGTAAAGACATCCAGGCAGGAGCCTCAGAGTGGTAAGTCAATATAATGCAAAACCCATGGTTAAAGATACCTGGTTTACCTATTTATAAAGTTATTATAATACCTACATAATTTCTCCTCAGAGACAGCGTTTCCCACATTGCCCAGTGTTTTTAAAACTATGAGTCAAAGAAGTAAGTCATCAGGGGCAAAGTATAACAAAAGCTAAATGCTTCAGATAATAACAATAATAAAAAATCACCTCTGTCCCATCATCTTTCACTGCCTATTGCTCTGGATTGGAATTATTGAGCATCACTGTGCAGATTTTTTAGCCATTACTTTTCCCATCAAAACAATATTATTTCTTCATGTACTATTTAAATGACGAGGACTCCTACAGTGCCATAATCGAACAATATAGTGAAGCATGGGAAGACTTCTATGAACTGATGCTAAGTGAAGAAAGAGGAACTGGGAAAATAATATCCATAATGACTACAGCAGTAACAACAACAACAAAATAAAATGGATTTTTGGATCCTGGTTCCAGAAAAGAAAAGAAAAAATGCAACTCATTTCCTCCCTTATAGAGTTGGAAGATTGAGAACCAAAAACACTCACTATCAGATTCCGTTATAATCTATTGGTAAGTTTTCCTAATATGCTTCCCCCTCACTTTTAAAAATCTTGTGTTTTGGTTTTTTTTGGAATGATACCTGGATAACTTAGAGATGTACCTATACACTCACACACACACACACACACACACACACACACAGGTATTAAGAAAAATCAAGCTCTTATGTTTTAAAGAATTCCATTGTTTCAGATACTGAGAGCTAGAAAAGAATTTGAGGAGAGTATCATGCCTAACTTCTTTGCTTTATAGATGAGGACACTGAGATCCAGAGAGAAATGATTTCTTAAAAAATCAACATTTTGCTTTGCCCTAAGTCACATGGGTAATAAATATCAGATATAGAAATCAAGTCAAAACTCTTTGATTCCAAATTCAGCATTTTCCTGTTTGATCATGTGTCTCTGTCATAATTCTGTGCATATGGTTGTTGTCTTGTTCTTTTGCCCTGTTTTTATTTTTTACTTTTAAAATTGTTGTTACTTCCTCTGCACTTTCATTTGGATCTCTCCCAAATTTTGATTCTATTCTTACTGTCATGCTCATGTATACACACTTTCCTTGCTTCATAGATTCCTCACACTAATTCACTTTAGGTGGCAATGGAGCAGCAAAATGAAGCTGACCATATCTCATAAATTTCAGTTTGCTGCTTCACTGGTGCACATATCTGGGAGGCAAGTAGAACAACTGTGTTTCCTGCCAGAGGTTTCCAGATTTTGAAAATAGAAACTCTCTATCTCTGATTCTCCACTAGGCAGAGAAACCAATAGCAAGGACCCAATGGGAGAGGTATAGCAGTACCATTCTGCAATACCCCTCCACTCTGAATCTTGATTCTATATTTTACTGGGTTCATGACTTTGGACAAATCACTTAAATACTCAGTGCCTTAATTTCCTTGTCTGTTCAATGGAGGTAAGACCATCTTTCTCTTCTACTTAAGGAGGGACTTATTTCTTTTGGAGAGGGAGTTAGTGATCCGTATCAAATGGAAACCAACTCCAATACAAAGGGCAGTATGGCTGAAAGCAGCAGGAGCAGTATGGCTGAAGGCAGCAGGACCCCTTGAGGAATAGTTAGGAGGCAGCACGTACTGAGTTGGTCAAACCCCCTCTACCAGCTTGACTGCATCTCCTCTTAACCCCTCATGGAGATAGCTTAGGACCCTGAACCCAGAAGTCCTGGCAATGAATAGTAGTGGACCCTAAACCACTAGACCTGTTTCTACCCCAGTCCTTAATGATGTCAGTGAGCAAGAAAATCATTGTGGAGAGAGTACTCGCCTTCCTCATCCCCACCAAAAAACAACTGCTGAATCCTGTCTAATAGGCAGATAGGTACAGGAGCCCTAAGAGTGGCCGTGAACCATGTGTAATTACAATTTGAACCCTTGAACTACAGTTCCCAGCATCCCACTCTCCTCACATCACTGTACTGACCAGGGAGGATATAAGATTTGTGTAGCCACACCTCTCTCTCTTTTCTCCTGATAGCAGCCTGTGAAGGAGGGGAGAGGTGAAGCAGGAGAACTTATTTATGTGGGTTTATTTTTTGTTAGATAATTAGGTTTGAACTTTTATTTCTTTTAGTTTATTTTCTTTCTACTTCAAGTGATTATTAATAAATTTTATAAATATACTTGTCATTATTTCATATTAATTTAAATCTTAGAACCACAATTCTTACTTTTAGCCATGTCCTCACAGCCATTCCCTTGGGAAGCCACTCCTATAGTAAAGGGACCAGATATCTCTACCTACTATCAAAAAAATCACCTCTGTCCCATCATCTTCCATCATCTACTATTGTGGACTGGAATCCTTGAGTATTATACAAGTTGGGAAAGCCAGTATAGTTCAGTGATGGACTAGCTTGAGGGAGAAGCAGAAGGCGGTATGTGCCAGATGGGTCAAACACTACCACTGTATCTACTTGATACATATCCACTTGGACCCTAATGAACATATCCCACAACCTTAAACCCAAAAGCCTTGAGATTAGCAAAATAGCAATCCTCCTTGCTCAATGCCCTCAGACAGAATCCTGGGAAGCATCTTCTGGAAGATGCAGCTACAGCCACCTCTACTGAAGACTGGAAAAGTGATCCACATGAAATGGAAACCAGATCTTGCTACCAAAGTCTTTGGCACCATTAAATGGCTCAGTAGTAGAAACTGATATGATTTTACACATGAAAATGAGATGAAAGAAGAAAAATGAACATCTACTGTGCCACAGTACATTATGGACCATGGGATTTTTCCATCAGACTTGCCAATATTAACCTTCGATCTGTTTCGTCTCCTCCTTAGAGTGTGAGAGCAGAGACTGTACTAATATGTAAGTAAAATATTTACATATATGTATTTATATATGTTTACTTACATATATTTATATGTAAAATATTTACATATATTTCTATATATGTAATATGTATTTTATATGCAAAATATTTATATGTATTTATATATACACATACATTTATTTATATAGACCCACTAAAGAGAGATACTTTTATACCTATTTTCTTCTTGCTCTAACCCAGAAAGTACATAGTAACCCAGAAAGCCATGTCATTTGAAGTTTTTTAGATATTATATCCTTCTCAGATATTTCTGTTTCTGGGAGAAAGTACATTGTTCTAACTCCCTAGGATAGCCATAGACTTTGCCTTCCAAAGTCTGAGAGTCCCTTGCTAGGGCTCCCTATTTCAAGGTCAGGACCCAAGTCCCTGCTGTGAAATATTGCAGAGTTTTCTTTTATCTTTTCCCATGTTTAAGAACTTGGTATTCCTTTAAAGGTAGACTAGTGTAATTGGAGGGTATAATAATCTTAGAAATAGAAGATTGAAATTCAAGTTCTAGCTTCAACACTTACTAGCTATGTTCAGATTACTCACTAAGCCCCAATTCTCCGCCGTGTAACATGTTTTTATTTTGGTACCATGGTGGAGTGTATAATGATGGTCATGGTGTTAGGAAAACCTGGGTTCACACCTCACATCTGACACTCCACCCATTTGAACATTGCCAAGTCTTTTAACCTCTAAAGCTCTGGATAAGTCTTGAAGACCAGATGAACAGTTCTGTACTTGCACTAGGCACCCTACTTTTGGGAGAAAGATTGATCATGAAGGAAATACCAAATAAAGGCAAAGTTCAGTTGTTGTGGAGAGACACCAGACCTTGTAGATAGGAGGACCTAGGTTCATGTCTTGTCTCTGGGGTTATTGGCACATCCTCCTAGACGTGCTGGCAAACCTATGGCATGTGTGCCAGAGTGAACTGGAAGGGGCTGCTCCTCTCCTCCTCTCCACACATTCCTGAGAACATTTCTGACATCACCTGCACCTCTGCCCAGCAGCTGAATGGGAGCACTTCCTCTCTCCCCTGTCTGAGGTAAGGCAGAGGGCTTCCCCACTGCCTGAGGGTTGCAGTTTGGCTACTTGGTCTCTAAGATCTCTAAAAGGTTTGCCATCACTGCCCTGGGCAAAATCAAGCTGTGACTCATATCTCAGTGGTCCAGGCAGCTAACATTCTATTATGAATTACTTCAAAAGCAGCAATGAGCATTGGGATAGAGTTTCTTCCTTTAGAAAATCCTTATAAAAGTAAAATAACATACGAACTATAATATATTATCATCTTCACCCCAGGCTTTTGATTGAAAATGGCAATGGATAGATGAAGACACAACTAGTCTATATCCATGATTATTTTGACAACATATGGAGTTCTCACATGTCTCTGGCATAGATAATCCTTCCACTAATATGGCTTTGGCAGCTGGATGGTATAGTGGATAGAGTGCCAGGCAGGCCTGGAGTCCAGGAAACCTGAGTTCAGCTCCAACCTCAGACAGTTACTAGCTGTGTGACTCTGAGCAAATCATTTAACCCTATTTTTAATTTCTTCATCTGTAAAATAAACTGGAGAAGAAAATGGCACACCACTCTAGCATCTGCCGAGAAAATGCCAAATGTGGACAGGAAGAGTTGGCCTGAACTAACTGAACAACACTAACAATACGACTTTAAACCTCTTTCTACATTACCCTACTACAAAATCATCAATATTCTCCCATAAATTCTCCACAAATGGTTCACCAAATATGTTCAATTGCTTCTTCTGGTTCTCTTAATATATTAAGAGCACCAATAAAGCACCCACATTATTTGCTTATCCATCATTTTTGCTAATAGTCAATTCTAATCTTTTTTTCCTTTAAATCTGTTTTTGATGAGAAATGTAGATGATATAAAAACAAAAATCTATTTAAAAACAGTATTTTACAGTTCTTTCAACTATCATCCACTGCTAAGCACAAAGTAAGAATTAAATATTTATTCATTCATTGTATGAAGCCTAATATGACTATTTAGAATGGGTCAGGTAGGTGGTACCATGGATAGAGTGCTGGGTCTCAAGACTGTAAGACTCATCTTCCTGAGTTCAAATAAGCCCTCAGACACTTAATAGCTCTGTGACTCTGGAGAAACCACTTAACTCCGTTTGTCTCAGTTTCTTCAAAGTAAAAGAAGGTGGAGAAGGAAATGGCAAACCACTCTGATTCCTTTGCAAAGAAAAATCCAAATGGGGTCACAAAGAATGGGACAGGGTGAACAAAAAGCTGAACAATGATTACTTTAATCACTGAAACTGCCTGTCCTTTTCTATTCAAAACTTGTCCTCTCTTCTGTCTCTCTCTTTATTTCCTCTCCTTCCTTTTTTCCCATTCTGTCCTCCTCTATATTCAGGTATGCATTTTTGCCTCCTTGTTTTTCTTTGTTCTTTATTTTGCCTCAGAGAACTGCTGCTTCCAAAGTATTCTACACTTAGAAGTACTTCTCAGAACTCATTGTGCATTATTGGAAAAATGTGGGGAAAAAATGCCAGAGGAGAAAGTTAAGGCAGACTTCTTATCTACGAAACTCAGGCAAATTAGTATCAGGGAAACTCCCTTGCTCCCTTACATCTCCGTGACTCTGAGCCTAAAAACATCCAATGACTCCTCTAGGGTCCTGAGATGATCGTCCTCGAGGCTACACCTCGATCCTATCAGACTACATCTCAGACATCTGCTTGTTCCCTAAAACTAAGGAATCTTTATGTTGCCAGGCAGATGATCACCCCACCTAACCAAATCTCTAGGTGACATACTCTCTGTTGCAAAGAGTATATAATCCCCAGAACTGATGTCCTCTGGGGGACAGCCTCTCCATCCATGCTGTCCTCATGGGGAACAGCCTTTCCATTCATGCTGTCCTCCCAAGGAACTGCTCCCCATCTTGCTGTTTCACCTTGCTATCCTCCTGGCCATTCTCAACATTACTCTCTAAATTAATAAATTTCTCTTTTTGTTTTTAACCTAGGTTTTGGAGTCTTGCATTATTGCAAAAGGTATCCTTCCCAAGCCCCAGGGGTGCTCCTCTTCACCCTCTCACAACAACACCTGTCCCACTTCTCTATTTTTTTAATCTTCTTTTACATTAAGACATTAGGGTTCATAAAAAAGTATAGAGAGTTTTTATTATTTCCTTTAATTCTAAATTTTTAGATGCAAATTAATAGAGATAGGATGGAATACAGTAAGAGGCATGCAAGAGGGAGTTGCACAGCCTTTTAATTAATCTTCAATTAATCTCTGAGAGACTAGTTCCATGGATCTTCTGCCTCTATGGTCTGGGTTCATGCCTCTAATGCAGTGTTCAGAGTAGCTTGGGATACTTGTTAAGTTTTGGTTCTTTGGGAGTTTGGTTTAGAGATCAAAAGAGATAATGTAGTTCCATTTTATTGTTATTTGGTCATTTTTCAGTCGTATATGACTCTTTTTTTACCCTATTTGGGGTTTTCTTAGCAAAGATATTAGAGTGGTTTTCCATTTCCTTCTCCAGTTCATTTTATATATGAGGAAATTGAGGCCAACAAGGGTAAGCGACAAATCTAGGGTCACATAGTAAATGTCTGAGACTGGATTTCAACTTACAAAGACAAGTCTTCTTGACTGCAGGTCCAACCCTCATCCTATCCACTGTGTCTCCTAGCTTCCCTTAAAATTATTTTAATATAAGGTTTAAAAAAACTATAGAATTTAATAGCTTAGACCTGGATTAACCCTTTTGGAACATCCCGTAGTGAACCACTATAATATAATTTCTGTATCTTGTAGCATGGAATGGGATATCTGCAGAACCAGATTTGATATTGCTCCCAGGACTCTTGGAAGTCACAATCCAAAGACATGAACTCAGAGACGATGGGGCCAGTGTTGTCTTGTTCTCCAGATACTCTGCAGGAGACCTCAAATCATACAAATTTCTATGGAAAAAAATACTATTTCAGATTTGTGGTAAATTGAAGTTTTTAAATAACAACATATATAACTCTTGGTAAGGAAATGGTACTGTCCATCGAGTCCCAAGTCTGTTTCTGTGCAAAAAGCACTATTTAGCACAACCGTCACAAATGAATCATCGGATGTTTCCACACAACGCCACTTTCTTCTCTCTTTTTTAGTATAAGCTTGGAGTTCTGGGCTCTCTCCCTTTGTGTAATAAATAGGGAATGGAGAAAATGGTAGATATGGAGGGAAAGTTCATGTAGCATGTAAACAGCAAACAAGAGCAACAAAAGGATGTCCTATTTTAGTCCTCTGTTTCATCTATGAAGGATTTACAAGGAGAATCGGGTTAAAAAGAAAATATGATTTCTGGGAAAATGACAGTGAATGGAACTGATTCTGTTTATTTCTTTTGAAGCAGTAGGAGCCATGGAAGAAAAAAGCACTTTGGGGCGCTTGCCTGTGGTACTTGTCGTAAGGAATAAAAGGGCTTGATGTTGAGGTTTTATTAGCTCTGACACTATGGGAGATTTCAATTCTAAACTGTAATAAGTAGCATATATAGTAATTTGGGTGTGCCAGTGGCTGGAGCACCATATGTAAATTCACACTGTGAGTTTAAACATATTTGCGGTATGTTTGCCCGTAGTTAAATTCTTAAAAGCTCTTGTGCTTAATTATTCTTTGGAGGCTATTTTCCCCCAACTGATCTCCAAATGTTCTCTATCCATTTACAGAAGTGACATCAGCAAAAGCTCTGTTTAGAGATGTAAACATTTCCCCTCATAATAGCTTTTTACTTTTATTTCTTTCTATATAAATATTATCTGAAATACCTCAGATTTGCTCTCTTCTAAAGGCAAAGGGTTTTCTTTCCTCCAACTACATAGATGCCATAATAGTTCCTATTAAATGATAAATTTAAAATAAAGCTCAACTCATTCTTGAATAATTAGGAATTTAATAGGTTCAGGAGATAGATTAGACTTTGAATTAAATAGACCTGCATTTGAATCTTGTTTCTATCTCTCATTAGTTGTGTGACTTTGGGTAGGTCACTTAACCACTCTCAGTCTCAGTTTACTCATCTGTAAAATAGGAAAAAACAATAGACACTATGTGGTTTGTATTAAGATCACATGAAATAATACATGTCAAGTGCTTTTTCTTTTTTTTTAAACTCTTACCTTCCATCTTGGAATCAATACTGTGTATTGGTTCCAAAGCAGAAGAGCAGTAAGGGCTAGGCAATGGGGTCACACAGCTGGGAAGTGTCTGAGGCCAGATTTGAACCTAGGACCTCCCATCTCTAGGCCTGGCTCTCAATCCACTGAGCTACCCAGCTGCCCCTACTTTTTCAAACCTTAAAATACTATATATATAGTAGGTATTGTTGTTGTTGTTGTGAATTTTGGGGGGAAAATGTTTTTGTTGTTTTTTTAAACCCTTACTGTCTATCTTACCATCAAAACTGTATATTGGTTCCAAAGCAAAAAAGCACTAAGGGTGCTTAACAATTGGGGTTAAATGACTTGCCCAGGGTCACAAATATTATCTGGAGGGATAGGATTGGAAGCCACATTTGAACCTCCTAATTATAGACCAGGCTCTCCATCCACTGAACCATCTTGCTGCCACCCAAGATGACAATTTGAATTACAGTTCCTTCAGACAAATGAATATGTTAGCCATAAGCTTTAATACAAAGGATCCATAGTCCATATTCATCTACTGATTCTAGTTATGAGCACAGAAAATGCTAGTTGTTTTTCTGCATAACTGGATGTTTCCTGCTACAGTCATGACTGTGGGTTTCCTAAGGCTGGGCATGTATAAATGGAGATTTTGAACTCCAGACTTCAATACCCAGAAGTCCTTGGTATTTCCCAGAATTCCCTATAATCTCTCCCGAGTCTCCTCGTTGGTGAGATCACAATTGGTATTTAACTGGCAGTAATGCTCCCATGCTCTCTTTCTTCCTTTGCAATGATGTAGCAAGTATAGTGGTAAGCTAAGTGCAGGGATTTTAAATGGGCTAATCAGCCATGGGCACGTGGTTTTATTTTGTATCTTTATTCCTTGATTTTCTAATGATCCTTAATAAACCTCATGACGTATAATATTTTTATTATTAGAAATATATTATTAGATATATAATTTAGTTTTTACAGGCATTAGAATACAAACTTTGGGTAATGGTAGCCACACTCTGGGTGCAATCTTGGTAACCAGCCACTTCTGTGCTGAGAAGCCACCTTGCTAGGTACAGGGAGGCTCACCATCCCAGGGGCTGGCTACTTGGGAATACATTCTTTGGCCATGGGAACCAATCTTTCAGATAACCAAAGATCTTTTATTTCCCTGCTTCTCCGTATTTTAGACACCTCCTATCCCGTTAATTGTCTCCAAATCATTCTATTTTTCTTTTGGGGATGATGTTTCAGGATGCATTCTGGGGAGACATGATATTAAAAGTAGTTTAATAATTCAGCAGACTTTTCAAGATTTCCCTATTTGCTACATATCTTGATCAGACAGAGTGATATAAAAATAAAATAAAAATAATAAAAATTTAAAAATAAATATAAATAATAATAAATAAAATAAAAATAAAAAAATTAAAAAAATAATTTAAAAAATTTAAAAATCTCTGCTTTCTGTATGATGGGGAAAGCAATATATACATATCTCTGTCTTTTACTATATATCAATATATAAAGAGATCTATAGAGATAGGCACACATATACATACACGTAAGAATTTAGAGAAATGCACATACACACATTCTGTGTCTGAGACAGGTCTGAGATGGGATACAACATGAGTCACTGGAATAGAAATGTAGAACTTTGAGTGGGCTTTATTATACTCATGGCAACTTTCAGGAAGATGTGAGTCTGTATCCTGCCTCAGACCTTCACTAGCTATGCAACCCAGGGCAAAACACTTATTCTCAGTTCCTTCATCTGTAAAATGGGTGTCACTTACCTGGTAGTGCTGCGTCTAGAATAAATGAATGTTTTAAATTCTTCACAGCATCATCTTTATCATCTTCATCACATCACTACTTGCCTCTGAATAGAGTGTTGCCTTTGCAACAGTAGAGTTTACCTCTTGCCTAAACTTGATATGGAACCTAGCTTTGCATTTTGAATACATCAGTGTTTAACATAAGTTGGTTGAATTGTTGCTTCTTTGTGGTTTTTACTAACACATTTTTTTTTAAATAAAGAGAAGTAAATAAGGCGAAGGCTAGACAAGATACATAGATACAAACATACAGCTTTGAAAATTATAGGTTGGATTCATTTTATACTTTTAAAGAAAAGAAAGAAACATAATAGAGATCTGAATTTTCACATACAATCTTTCTTTTCTGTTATGATGTAAATGCCTTATTTGTTAAACTCAGAAAAAGAAAAATTATATATATATATATGTGTGTGTGTGTACATATAAACATTAAAATGATTTTTGATGACTTCTAGGCAGTAAGATAGGTATCAATAAAATTATTCTTTTGCATTATAGGCTCTGCATGAATAATTCTTCTTGCCTACTCCATAGAGATGCTGCATTGTAATGAAAAGGGCACTTGCTTAGACATAAGGAAATCAAGATTTCATTCCCTGATCTTCTGCTACTCGGTTTATGACCTTAGACAAATCTCTAAACCGCCCTGGCCTTTTTATTTTCTCATCTTGTTCTATGAGAGGATTGAACTAGATCAACTCTAAGGGCCCCTCCAAAGCTGACATTTTGCATTCAAGTCCCTTCCAAATCTCGTGTCTTTCAGGCAACTATTATACCTCTTAAATGCACCTCCCAAATTGGCATGCATGCCTGAAGATTTAGTCTTGGTAGCAGCACTCTTCAAACATGGAAAGCCTGGTTTTCCATGTCACTTCATTGTCATTCTTAGGCTGCTGTTGCTTCACTGTCACTTTCTTATTGGTAGAAATATTTTCTCTTGATATTTAGAGAAAATATAACTTTTTCTCTTTGCTGCAACTTATAATAACTCTGAAAACTTGAAATTAAAATCTTGCTTTCAATGAAAAATGTTTTGCTCCATTGTAGGGGCATGCTGATTAGATATTGTAAGGTATTGAGCATCTGACATTGATTTTCTTTTTTTTTTCTTTAATATAATGACAAGCACTGAAGCATGTAGTGTCTTTCCTTTTTTATTTTTATTTTTTAAAGAAAAAGCATATAGCATTGCTCCAGCTTTTTCAACAGATAAAGAGTGAAAATTTAGGTCAAGTTTGGTGCCCATCAATCTTTCCAGCATCCTTTATAGCTCAAAAGCAAATAAATTTTATACAAGGAAAATAAGGCCAATACTGTGAAACAAGGATCACTGGACTTGGACCCTGAAGACATAGCTTATATTTTTCCTCCACCACTTTACTAGATGTGTATTCTTGGGGATCTTACTCAACTAGTTCTCAAGTCTCTGTTTCCCTTTCTATAAAATAGGTACAATACCTCATTATTGGACTTACCTCATAAATTTAAATATGATACTATAGGAGAAAACATCCTTTAAATTATAAATATACTAAAGAGTGATTATTATTAATATTAGAGAAGCTAGGTGGTAAAGTGAATTACAACACTGGGCTTGGAGTCAGGAGGATTTCAGTTCAAATTCAGCCTCAGACACAGAGCAAAGTGTAACCTTGGCCAAGTTACTTCATCCTCTTTGCCTCAGTTTCCTCATCTGTAAAGAGAAGGAAATGTCAAACCACTTTAGTGTCTTTGTAAAAAACAAAACAATGTGGTCTCAAATAGTCAGAAACCAAACTGAAAAAAAAATTATTCATAACAATCACAGTCAGAGAACCTGAGAGACCATCTAGCCAGGAGTCAGGCAAACACCATGGATTTATTAATTCACTATTAAATATCAGGCATGGCGCTAACTGTTAGAGATACAAAGACAAAAGTGAAATGGTCTCTACCCTCAATTAGTTTACATTGTAACGGAAGATGAAGCATGTCCATAATATATGCAAAAAAGTCAATACACATTTATTAAGCACTGTGTGGCAAACCCTTTTATTTAAGCAATGAGAAATAAAAAAAAAAAGATAGATAATGAGTGACCTCAAGAAGCTTACACTGAAAAGTTGATGGGGAGAGAGAAGTACCTGGTATAAGGGCATGTTGGAGAAGTCTGGATTACAGCCAGATGAGAAATTAACATGGATTTTCTGGGCTCCCTCCTTAAATGGAGATTCTGCAAAGTAGTTTTTGGGGGGAGCTTTACATTTGTATACTCTGGGTTTATGTTTGTGTGTATTCCTTTATACATATACATGCATGTATCATGGTAATTTATAAATTGTCTATTGCTTCAGAATATGATCTCCTAGTGGAATGGGTTAATGTTTTTGCTATGATTATATTTACATCTTTTTTAAACTTTAGTTCTTATCATAGTGCTTGACAGAATACTTAATAAATTCTTGTTGACTTACTGAATAACTGACTTGATTTTTTAAGAAAGGTATTACAGCTATTTAAGAAAGAAGAAAGATGATAAAATTTGAGATATATTTTGGAGAAAACAAGGATTCTAAGAGGCAGAAGTAAGGAAAGAAAATAATTCAGGGCTGAAGAACTTTTGCTGCAAGGCAAGGAGAGAGAGGGTTAAACATCATGTGGAACTCCAAGTAACCCTTCCAATATTTCTCGAAAAGAGCATCGTCCCTATAATATTCTTAAATAATTCTGTTGTAATTTAAATTTATCTTCCAAATTGTAGATATAGAACTACACCTGTGATTTCATTGGGTTAGGAAGGCCTGGATAAGAAGAGTCCATTTACCAGAGCTGATCAGAACATTCACAGGTTGTAAGAATTGCTTAAATGAATAAGAGATGACTCTGTTCAGGGTTACACAGCCAATATGGGACATGGGAAAAACTTGAATCCAGGTCATTTTAGTTCTCAGACGATGTGACCATACTGCCTCTCACCATAAATGGTAAGCCAGGGAAACACACACAGATGTGTTTATGTATATAAATAATATATATTTATAATGTATATTATATAATAATATTTATATTTAATTATATATTTATGTTGGAAAAGGAAATAGCAACCACTCCAGGATACCCCAAATGGAGTCACAGTCAGACAGGACTAAAACAACTGAACAACAACAATAATATATAAATTAATATTATATGTATATGTATAAAATAAATATTATATAATTATATATAATATAAAATATTATATAAGATATATACTATAGAATATTATATAAGATGTGATATTATATATAATATGAAATATTATATATATATAATCCCCATTCTGTGAAAAAACTGAACCTTTATAAGAATCCATTTTAGATTAGTTTGGTTGTTTTGTGAGTGTGCTTCCTTAGCTGTTTAGTATTATGATTATGTGATTATATAGGCAGACATGTTGAGTTTAATTTACCTGTTCCCTCTTCCAGGCACAAATCTGCAAGGGAGTATTCATTGGACTAGATGAAGGTCCAATGAAGAATTTCCTCAAGCATACTCATTCTGCCATTAAAATATGCTGTCTGGCTTACAAAGACCAAAGGCAAAAGGCTGATATAAGAGCTTACAAATTAAAGAAAGAGAATTGTTAGGGAAAACAAAACAAAACAAAAACCCAACAAAAACATCCTTTGTATAATCAGTACCAGAGAGCAGGAGGTGGTGTTTTGTTGTTTTCAGCCACACATTTTCCCAAAGGAAAAGTAATGTTCTATCTAGTTCCCTTATCTTCTGAGATTTCAGAAGCAGACCTAAGAATGTCGGACCTTTTCTCTTATGGATGTCCTCTAGTGAAGAGAGCCTAATAAACTTTTCCAGGGAGTTCATAACTTTGTATCATTTATTAAAAAGGTTGTACCAGGGGCAATATTCTCTTTTTATTTGAAATTTTGCATTTAATTAATTAATTTAGAATATTTTTCCATGGTTCCATGATTCATGTTTTTTCCCTCCCCTTTTCCTACCCCCTCCCATAGCCAATGAACAATTCCACTAGGTTTTACATGTGTCAATGACCAAGACCTATTTCCATATTATTAATATTTACACTAGGGTGATCATTTTGAGTCTACATCCCCAGTCATGTCCCCATCAAACCATGTGATCAAGCAGTTTTTCTTCTGTGTTTCTGCTCCCACAGTTCTTCCTCTGGATGTGGATACTGTTCTTTCTCATAAGTCCCTCAGAATTGTCCTTAATCATAGCATTGCTGCTAGTAGAGAAGTCCATTACATTCAATTGTACCACAGTGTATTAGTCTCTGTGTACAATGTTTTCCTGGTTCTGCTCCTCTCACTCTGCATCACTTCCTGGAGGTTGTTCCAGTCTCCATGGAATTCCTCCACTTTATTATTCCTTTGAGCACAATAGTATTCCATCACCAACAGATACCACAATTTGTTCAGCCATTCCCCAGTTGAAGGGCTTCCCCTCATTTTCCAATTTTTTGCCACCACAAAGAGTGAGGCTATGAATATTCTTGTACAAATCTTTTTCCTTATTATCTCTTTGGGGTACAAACCCAGCAGTGCTATGGCTGGATCAAAGGGCAGACAGTCTTTTATCACCCTTTGGGCATAGTTCCAAATTGCCATCCAGAATGTTTGGATCAATTCACAACTCCACCAGCATTGCATTAATGTCCCATTTTTAGGGGTAATATTCTTTAAGCAAATATGTCCCCCCAAAATTGATGATTGATCATGGAAATAACCAAGCACTTAAAATTGTGTTTTCCTTATTTCCCTCTTGTTAACTTCTTCCTAATTTTTGAAATAGCAAAGCCCTTGACTTCTTAAACACATAGACATACACCCTGCCTAACCATGACCACCATCATCATAATCCATGACATGGGAATAGATTTTCATTGGTATATTTGAATATTGGGTGTTTTTTAAAATGCTATTTTACAAAAATTTTGAATTCATAATAGAGATACATGAAAAGAAACTGCTTGAGTAAGGACAGCAATCATCTCACCCCATTCCCTAAATGCAATGCACAGAGAGACAGACCTACATGTACATAGAGACATATATCTACCGCAAAAACTTTAGAAAAGTAAAATTCTTTGATGTTATACCAACTTCCTTCTGGGCCTCCCTTCTCCTTATCTTATTGGGTCTCCAGATCTAAATTTGTGCATTCTGATTATTTAGAGACTCTACCTACCTATCTTTGAACCCAGCTGACCTCCCTCTTTTACTTTTCTTCTCTGAAACAAAGCTCTTGTTTTCTATGAACCATTTCCTTAGTTTCGTATTTTTAGACAAGCATTTGGCTAGTCTGGTAAATAATTTGTCCCAACATGTTTACATATCTCTCAGATAAGATTTGTGCTGTCTTAGTGACTTTGGATATAATGTCTTAATTCAGAGGAGTATGTTTGGAATTTCATGCCTTTTGGAAGGCTTATGGGAAAGATTTTGAGGAAAGCAGATTTTTATGATACAGTTTTCATATTATAGATGGTTACTGAGCCTCAGTGCTTATAAGATCAGCTTCCTTATTATGGTATATGCACATTTGCATATATTTGGTGTGATTTAGAAACTAAATTTAATTTTCTTTTTCAAAAAGCAAATAAAAACAAAAGTTTTGGTAATTTAAAGAATAAATAACTAAACATTCACTAAAATCATAATTTCATATTGATCCTTTTTTTAAATATCAGAGAACTTGCTCTCTAAAATGAATATTTCAGAACAAAGGTTATATCTTATTTTACCTTTAGTTCTTAGCAACTATTTGACATTTTATGAATTTAGAATTTGTCATATATAAAAATGTGTGTGCACACACACACCCATATATGCATATCTTATCATTGTCTCCTACAATAAAATGAAAATCCTCTGAGAGAAGTGCCTCCATTTTTGTTTTAGTGAAGTGTAATTCGAATTTAAAACATGCTCTATAAATGCTGAAGAACACTGATGAGTTATACTCAGTAAATTGGAAGGGAATTTAGGGTTCTAAATATAGTCTAGAATAGACGGATCATATATAGACTTCAATCTAATGTAGCAATTCCTTTTACAAAACTCCTGATAGATATGCACACATTCTCTACTCAAATACTTAATGTGTTGGTGAATTAACTACTTAGCAAGGAGCAAAATCCATCAAAGAACAGCTCTATTTGTGAGGTTTTTCTTTAAAAATTCTCAACCCAAATGTTCTTTCTTAAAATGACACATGATGGAATAAATGAAGGGGAATAATGTGTAATAAGAATGAAAAGGTAGGTTAGAACAAAATTTTCAATAGCTGAAAATGGCAAACTAAAGTAATTGCATGAATTGTAGAGATTTCCTTCTAAGTTGACAGTAATTAATCAAAAATTTAGCTTCAGAGCTTAAAATTGTGTGAGAAGTTATCACTTGCCCAGGGTTATAATACTAATATATGGCAGAGGTTTGATATAAAACCAAATCTTCCTGGCATCAAATCTGGTTCTTTTTCCACTATTACACATTATTCCTCTTTCTTTATTCTGTGTTTCAGACTTACTGTTTTTCCTGAATTATACATCCTCCATCTCTCAACTTTTATTCTGGCTACTGTTATAATGATTTTTAGGAAGAGAGGGGGGAGGAAGGTTACACAGAATATACTTCCTCTTTGCTTCTGTTTCTTAAAATTTTTAGTTTTAAGCAAAACTCATCTTAAATTCTTGTCAGCCTATCTTGATGAAATTACTAGCGTCTTTCTCCCCAACAGGGGAAAAAATGACCAAGTAACAATATCCCCAATATATGTGCATATTTTCTCCTCCAGTAAAATGCACACTTTTACTGTTGTTAGCTGGTACTTTTCTGAAAATTAGAGTTCTATGTTGGTATTAATCATTTAAAACTCCATTATTTTATAAAGATTGAGGAATATATCTATTTGTCTCTCTTTATATAGATATATCTATATATATATATATCACATATATATCTTTATGTATATCTGTGTAAATTATCTTAGTGTCTTGAAATATGTTTTCTTAGAAGTCAAGTTAAGAAAAAACAGGTTTTTTTTTAAATTCATTGAAGTATACAATATTATTTTGGGGTGGGGTGGGATGTTGAGGCACAGGTGTAGGAATGACATCTTTTTTGAAGACTGGAACATGTCTTGTGTATGAGAGGAAACCACGAGAGTTTATTGGGTTGGGAAGTAATATGCTCTTATCTGCACTTTAAGGAAATGACTTTGGCAACTGTATAGAAAAGTGTTAGGACTCTGATTAAACACTTGAGACAGGGAGTCCAATTAAGAGGGTAGTAATATTAATACAATAATCCAGGGGAGGTGATGAACCCCTGAACTAGAATGGTGGCTCTGTGAATGGAGAGATGATTTGTGAAAAGTGACAATATTTGGTACCTGATTAGATATGTGAGAGGAGAGAAAGGTATTGAAGTTGACATAAAATTTTGCAAACATGAATGACTAAAAAGATGGTGATACTCTCAAGAGAAAAAGAAAAATAAGGAAGAGAAGTGGCTCAGGATGGGGGCAAAGATAAAATCATCTGGGCATGCTGAGGTTGTTATGGCAATGGCAAAAATCTAGTCCAAAATGTTCAATAGGCAATAACCCAAGACTATAGCTAAGAGTAGAAACAAGGTTTGGATATTTAATTCTTGAGTTCTCAGGATCAAGATGATACTTGAACCCATGGGAGTTAATGATATCATCAAATGAAAGAGTACAGTCAGTCAGTCAACAAAGTTTTATAAGCATTTACTATGTGGGAGATCTATATATAGACCATATGTAAATAACTCTCTCTCTCTCTCTGTCTCTTTCTGTCTCTCTCTCCCCCCCACATATATGTATATGTTTATTGTAATGTACATATAAAATCTATGTATATCTCTATATGCATTATAATATATGTATGTGTATATGTGTGTACATGCCCTTTCTTTATGCATATGTGTGTTTGTGCATGTGTGTGCATGTTGTGTTTTGAAGAAAGTCAGAGAAACTAAAAGAGAGAGATCAGGAAACAAGACATTAGAGTTTTGAGAGACAGCCACTGAAAAGGCACAGAAATGGGAAAAGGAATTATATAGTAGGGGAACTACAAGGAAGTATGCTTAGCAGGATGCTTGAATACCTGGAGGGCATTAAGATGTAAGAAGACTGTGAGTCCAGAAAGAGACCATGTTATAAAGAATTTTAAATTTCTACTAGAGGAATTTATATTTGATCTTGGAGTTAGTAGGGGGCCACTGTAATGCTGTGAACAGGGATTAGAATCAGACCTGTGCATTAGAAAAATAATCTTGATAGCTATGTTAGAAGATGGATTGAAGTGGAGAGAGAATGAAGCTGGGAGATGAGCTAGAAGGCTTTTGCAGTAGTCTCTAGGACAAGTGAAGAGGATATATAAAACTAAGTTTGTGGATGGATAAGCAGAGAGAAGGAGATATAAATGAGACATGCTGTAAACCTGGAATGTTGTAAAGGTAGAAATGACAAAATTTGATAATGCAATTAATATGAAGCTAAAGAGTTGAGAGTGACAGTTAAGTCCAAGGGTTAGCTAATTAAGATTATGGTGGTGCCTTTGGAAACAACAGTGAAATTCATAAGGGGAAATTATTTGAGAGGATAGAAAATGAGGTCTATTTTGGACACTTTGAATATGAGATGTGTACGGGACATTCAGATATAGATGTCTAAGAGGGAGTTGGAAATGAGTTCTTATAATTTGATAAACTAGTGATGAATTAATGCATCTGCAAATTGCCTATATAGAGGAGACAATCATAGTCATGGAAGGTGATGAAATTACAAAGGGAGACAGAAGAGAGACAAAAGAGAATAGAGCAGAGAAGGGAGTATTGAGACATAACCATTGTTAAGGGTATGATCTGAATATTGATTCAGCATAGAATAAAAGGAGAATAGTGTCATGAAAACTCCCAGATAAAAGAACATCTAGTAGAAGGGTGTAATCTGTGTTGTCAAATGTTACCAAAAAAGTTAAGAAGAATGACAATTTAGAAAAGAACATTAGATTTCATAGGTAAAAAATCATCAACAACTTTTGAGAAGGTATTTTGATGGAAGGAAGCACAAAGGGCAAAAAGTAAGGGAAGGAAGGTTTTACATAGTAATTGTAAATATTTCACAATTTTACCTGGAACTAACCCTACTGTTTGTCATTCTAAATATCCATTCCTCGACTATCTAGACACCATGTCTATGACATTATCCCATAATGATCTATTTACTATTTTTATAAAATTTAGTCATTAGGAAAATTTCATCTTTGAGCCTGTTGTTCTAATAGAACAAATCTGTTAGAAACTTTGAAGAGCTATTGCTTTGTTAAATATTTGTAAAGATTACATTTGAAACTTAAACCATCATCCTTCCTGATTGTGTCATGAAAGTAATGATAAGAATGGAACTTGAAGAAAACTATAAAAAATAGTATCAACTGCCCACTTGGTTGCTCCAAAAACTTGGCAAGATGAAATACATTTTATTGGTTCATTTGTTTTATTCTTTGAGTCATATTATATGTGGACTGTTTGAAATCTTATTTTCCTTAAATAAATTTTGACAAATTCTTAATAAATAATGCTCTGCAATCCAGGTATTTTTATAAGTTCCTCAAAATAAAATTGATTGTTTACAAATGTATTATAGTAAATATATTAAAAAGATATGTTCTGTAAAATATTCCCAATAAAACATACAATACATGAATAAGATTTTAAAGATACAGGGATTGGGGCAGCAAGGTAGCAGAGAAGATAGAGCATCAAGACTGGATTTGGGATGATGTGGATTCAAATTTGGCCTCAGACACTTCCTAGCTGCCTGACCCTGGGCATGTTGCTTAAGACCAATTGTCTAACCCTTTCTGCTCTCCAGTCTTAGAATTGATAGTAAGGCAGAAGGTAAGGGTTTTTAAAAATAGGAATTTTATAGGCTTTAAATTATAGACTTTTCCAGGATTCTTTCCTTAATAATTTAATAAATTTCTCAGAAACTTTTTCCCCTTGACCTGGAAACATGCCATGAAAAATATTCTTCCTCATTGCAGCTTCAATTCATTACCAGTAAAGTGTATATTGTCCTGGGAACTTTGGTCCAAAATGAATGACAGCTCTAAAACCATGGAAAGCTTTCTTTCGCCATCTATTCGTTTCTCTTCCCTTGAGTTTGGATTACATCTAAAAATAATTGACCATTTCTATAAAAGCTGATTAGTAACTCCCTAAAAGTTTAGCATCTTCTCTCCATCAAGGTATCCACTAATTGCTCATACTGTGACGTATGCTAAGGGAAGATCATGAAAGCTACACTTTTCAACACATTGGACAAGAAATTATTAAATTCAACAAATATTAAATGTTAAATATGAATGAACATGTAAATAGATATGTGCACATGCATGTGTATGTGAATAGATATGCAACATATGCATGTTTATATATATTTTATATATTATACACATGCATTCTGTAGAAAGTCTGGAATGTAGACAATTCAGTGTAACAAACATTTATGGATACTACATACAAGATGATGGATGAGCTGGGACTTTTTGGGGGGAGGAGGAGGAATAGTTCACTATGATATCAAAGCTCTATCTACCAATGAAGTATGACATAGAAGATAGAGAACAGAAACACCTGTTTTCAAATCCTGTTTTAAATCTTCACTAGCTGTATGACTTTGGACAAATAGAAATCATTTTCTCTAATCTTTTGCTTTTTAAAAGTGCATCTTGTTTTCACTTCATAACAGTACCCAGGCTTCACATTTGTTCTAACCTCTTGTTCCTCCTCCCCATATCCATACCAAATGAGCCTTGCCTTATAACCAAGAAAAAAAAAAACTAAGCAAAACCAACTGACATGATGACTTCCTCTGACGATGTGGACATCATGCTCTACTCACAGACCTTAATTGTCTATTCCAAGGAATAAAGCATTTCCACACATCTGGAGCTAAGATTGGTGGCATCACTCAGTGTTTGGCTTCTTTTTCATGTTTTATCTCAACCATTTCATTTTATGGAGGTAGAAAGGGAAACCCAGAGAGTTAAAGTGACTAACTCTGTCTGAAAGAAGTAGAATTCCAGAGAAATTTGAACAAAGGAGGGCAGAGACAATAGAAATAGCTCAATGTCATTTAGTTCTTTAATTTTTAAAGGAGAACCTCATTTTATGCAAACTCAAATCAAATTTTATGCAAACTCAAATGCATGCAAATCCAGCTATATATCACTGCCAACTGAAAAAAATAGAAGAAAAATGTATAAAATAAGAATTCCTAATTATGTGGTAAATCCACACCATTTCCCTAATCAACATAGAGTCTCACAACAGTTCACTCAATCACACTCATTCTCACTCAGTTACTGTTAGTTATTATATTGTTTTGTGCCAGGCATTAGGTCCATCAGTCTTTGTCCAGAATTCTTGCTTGTAACAAGCAATGTCTGCATCATAGCAGAGCATCTCAATATTTCATCAACACTTTTTTGTTATTAATAATGGCCCCAAAGTACAGAAGTAATGAAGTAAAGAAGTAATGAGTACCGGTAGCTCTGATAAACCTAAGAAAAATCCTAAAGTTCCTAGGTTTATTTGTATAAGAAATGCTTATTAAGTAATGGAATTTGCAACTATGCATAACTTAACACAAAGGGTCTTGGAACATATTGGTGATGGAAGTTGAGGTCTTACTCTACAAAATTCACTTGATTTTGTTCCCTTGCAGATAGTTAGGTGGGTAGAATAAGTGTTGCTAACTGCATTTACTGATGAGGAAACAGTCTTGCAGAGATGAAGTGACTTAATAGGAAGATTAAAAGGTTGTGATTTATCTAGGAAAGGACCCATCTTGTCAAACTCCACTTTCTAGGTGAGAATACTTAGAAGCAGAAAATTGTTGTAATTTGCCCATGGATCCAAAAGTGGTGAGAAGAACCTATCACTGGAGGGTCAGAAAAAATGACTGTATTCAATCAATCAATAAATTTTAGATTATGAAGCTTTTTCTACCTATTCAAATTGATGCTTTCTCTGAAATGTGTCGTCTTGACAATTGCTTAGAGTACTGAAAAGCCAAGTCATTTCTGCAAGGTCACCCAGCTCATATCCGTCAGTAAGAGGCAGTATTATGTGGATAGAGAGCTGACCTTTGATCCAGAAAGATCTGAGTTTGAATTTGACCTCTGGCTTGATCTTCATGGTAGGCTATTTAATAAAAAAGATTTGTGGAGCTTGAATAGAAGGAACTGATGAAAAGACAAGGAGTTTTATACTTTTCACTGGTAGATAAAAATCTTGAATCCACCAAAATAGACTGCATTAATATTTTACAGACAATCCAGTGACTTCAACCTTTTTATAATTGCTATATTTGTTTGAATAATGTCTCCTCCTCCCTGTTCTGCCAGAGTTCTCACTATTATAGGATACTAGCAAATGGGAAGGAATTTTTGGAGGGGAAGGATCAGTGTCCTTTGCTACGCCAGTCTTACTGTAGTAAACACTCAGAAGCATTACAACAGAAACTTATATGTGTGAAGATGATAATGCATCCCTCTTTGGGAAAACAAGGAGAGACTACAATACACTTTTCTGAGGTGATTGCCCAGTGATGAAAAGTTTGCATTTTGAATTTATTTTTCTTTCCTTTCAAGTTTTTAATTATGCACCTTTTGGCCCAAGGAAATAACCAGGAAAATGTTTCAGACTCAATCACTGCTCTAGTATTGGAAAATAGAAGTGCATTGGAAGCTAAAAATGATACCCCAGGGAACCACAACACACCTTGTCCCTTGAATAAGTCTGTTCAGTATAATTACCAAAGTTTGCTGACAGCCTGAAGGAAATAGGAGAAAGGCACACGTGAGGCAGAAATGGGAGTGGAACACCTTGACTAATGCAGAAGAAAAAATGCTGACTGGCTCTTCCAACACCCTTTATCTCCTCCTCTCCCCACAATGTCCTTTGCTACTCTCTTAATTTAATTTATTTTGAAGCCTCCCTCTCCCTCACTCTTATATCCAATCAGTTACTAAACTTTACTAAGTCTACCACAATCTCTCTCCCATTCCTGACTCTGTGCTCTCTCTCCCATAATTTATCCTCCACATAGGTACCAATCTACCACTTGCATGTCTCACCATGCCTCATGACTTCTTTAAAGGAAAAAAAAATCATTCATTCTCTGCTACCCACAAGATAAAATGTAAAATCCATAGTCTGGCATTCAAAGCCTTCCACAATCAGGCTCTAGACTAGGTTTCTCTTATTATTATATAATTCTCCAATTCAAATCAAATCAGACAATTTAGTTGTTGCTTAATCTTGCATTTCTTTGCTTCCTTATATGTCTGGGCATGCTGAATCCTCTGTGCTTAGAAAGGTCTCTTTCTATATTTTAATTTATTTTTCTCCTTTTGAAAGATCATCTCAGGTACCTCTTGCTATAAGATGCCTTTCCCAAGAAGTCAAACTAGAAATGATGCCTCCAGAGATATTCAGGTGCATTTTTCTATTGACTTTTCCAGAAAAAACAAAGCACATATGACACAATTTTCAGTTTAGTTTGAATTTTTAATACTTTTTCATCACTTTCTTAAGTTTTGACAATCAACAAAGCCATAAATCAAGCTCTGTGTTGTGGTGATTTGGTGATTGCCAAGGTGTAAGATAAGAAAAATAAAACAATACAAAAGGAGCAACAATGAAAGGGTGCCAATTAATAAGCAGTGCTCTTCTCAGGGAAATGGTCTCTTGTTTTACTGACCATTGATTAAATTTAACTAAGAAAATGCCCTAATGAGAATCAATACCTTAACATTTACTTATTTCCCTCTTTTTAAAGCCAGCCTCTATTTGAAATTGATAGTCTGAACTTTTGTAATGGGGTACTGTATCTATCAGCACTATTTCTTTTACTTGGTAATAATTTATTTAAATATACTTATTAATGATCTACCATGTACCAGGAACTACGTATACAAATGTGACATGAAACATTACCCACCATGAAGGAGCTTAGATTCAACAGAATAAAGTCTCTCTGTTGCCAGGTGTTGCAAGAAGCAGAGGTGAGATAAAGTGTTCCATTTATGGAGGCTGGGAGGGCAACCTGTTTAAAGGCACGGAAGTAGGATCTTGAGTATCCTACACAAAGTGTAGCAAGTGGGACAAACAGAATGGAATGTGGAGTCCCTGAGGAGATTTGGGGGCTAATGTGCAATCATTCTGGGAAGATGTGTTGAAGCAAGATCATGAAGGGTTTTTATTGTCAAATAGGAAAGTTTTTATTTCGTCCTAAAGGCAATAGAAAACCATCAAAGCTTCCTGAGTAGAAAAAAAAAATTATATAGTCAGATACATTCTTTAGGAATATCAGCTTAGGAGGTATATGAAAAATGGATTGAAAAGGCATGGAGTCAGAGACTGTTATAATAGTTCATGTTCAGAGGTCACATAGGGTGTTTGTGGCAGGTGGCCCTCCTCACAGAGAAACATGTGAGGCTTGGTGAAATGTTAAAATCAATAATACAATAACTACAATGACTAATTGGATAGTTTGCTGAATGTGAGTGGAGTCAAAGGGAGGATGAAAACTTGAATGATTAAAAAAAAGACTGTTGGTGCTTACAAAGAAATAATGAAATTAAGAGGAGAGAGACTTAGAGAGGATGGGATGGTTTGTGAAGATGATGAATTTTATGTAGGACACTTTGAGTATGAAATGCCTATAGGATATACAAGCAAATATATCCAGTCAGCCATTGGAGATGTAGGCAGGGAGATGAAGAAAGTAATGAAGTCTCCATACATTTATGTGGGAGTTTAATGGGTAGAGATGCTAGTGGAACCCATGGGAACTGATAAAATCAGGCTGTAGAGAAGGAAGAAAAAAGACCTCAGGACAGAATCCAGGATTCATTCCTGCTTCAGAGGAAAGTGGTGAATGATGATCTTTCAAAAGAGAACAAGAATTGGTCAGAGAAACAGAAACAGAACAGTGATTAACTAAAAACACAAAACCTTGGGAGGAGAGACTTTTTAGAAGGACATTGTATGGCGGTCAGCAGTGTGAGACTTTGTAAAAAGAAAGAAAAAGAACAAGGATAGAAAGGAAGGTTGAATTTAGCAATAAAGAGTTCATTAAGGATGTAGGATATAGAGATTCAGTCAAATGGCATGGGGAGAAGCCAGATTACAAGGAATTGAGGCATGAATGGAAGATAAGAATGCAGAGGCAATGAGTATAGAAAGTTTTTTAAAGGAGTTTGCAAAATGGAGAAGAGTGGAGATGTTCAGAAGTCTTGAAATATCTGGGAGAATGCGGAGCTTACCACTGGAAAAGTCCAGTGTACCACTCACTGTACCAAAGTGGTACCAAAGTACCACTTGAAATAGAGACACAAGTATAACATGGCTATTTGGTACCAAAATAGTGCGGCAAAATAGGAGATAAGGTGAACTTAAAGACAAGTATTTGGGGTTTAGAGTTGACATAGTGGATATAGGAAAGCAGAGAATAGCAGTCAGGGAATTAATTGATTAGTCAATTATTTGATTACATATATGTATGTATACATATATAACATGATTTAAAAATCACTCCCAAATCGAAAACCTTTCAATTACTCTCTGCTAAGAATGTTTCTTTTGTTGTTGTTATTGTAAGGATCATTGTTTGCCATATCTAGCACCTTCCACCTCTTTATATTCAATGAGATATTCATAGTATGTCGAGTGTGGGGGCATCTACATATTTTTGGAAGCTTTATGTAGCTTTCATTTTGTATTGTGGTACCATATTTTCACTTGAATATCTATTTTGTTTGAAATAACTGAATGTAAAGGTACATGTTGATGTAGTTTGAAATTGTAATTATTTTCATGGCTTTTTAAAACTTTTTTTTTTGTTCATTTCAATCATGAATGCAGCATGGAAAGATAACCAAGTTCTTCATTAAATTATTTTTTAGTTTCCCCTTTACACATTTTGAAATCAATTCTTCCTTTACTTATCCTTATTGAACTGTTCAAGGAGAACTTGTAAGCATTCTTCCATGTGTAACTGCGTCTTATTTTTCTGGTATCATGTGTATTGAATATGTCCATATGGACTGAATTCAGTTGCTTCATTAACTAGCTGGTCACAAGAAAAAACACACATTTAGAATAGAACTAAATTCATTTTTGTAAGTAGTTTAAAACTATCTGATTTCTTGCATCTCATTCTCACTTTCTGATTTCACAAAAAAAGGGAGAAGACACAATTGACAGTGGATCATTCTGTAATTGCATTCATATTGTAAGATTGTTGGTCATATTTTTCCCCATTAGCTTCATGAATTGGCATGAGCATGAAATTAATCACTGAATCATCTGGATTTTAACCAATAGGACAAGAGACCATTACCCTGAGAAGAGCGTTACTTATTAATTGGGGATATGCAATCTCATTAACAAAGTATTGATCTTTCCAAAGTCTCATGCAAAAGAACTCAAGTGAGCCTTGATTCTCCTTTAAAGGGTGGTGTGTCCTTTTTCTGATTGGACTGACAGTTTGTTCCCTTGGACATCTCCTAGTAGTTCTCATTTGTGGATATTTTAAAAGAGGAGATAGACATAGAGATTTCAATTCCTTCCTCATTTCATCACAGGGGAGGTGGATCTTTGCCTAAACCAGGAAGAAACCAGCACTCTCAGTTAGGTGGCAAGTCTAGTACACTTTCAAATAGATCAGAGAACACCATGGCTATCAGCCTTATCCTTAATCTTTTTAAGATCTTAACAAAAGACAAAAGGTCCTAGATCCATTTTATAGCCTAGGGGGAATTGGATAGGGTGGAGAATAACCTCAGCTTGAAAGCTGGCTATTTTATTTCAGCCTGATCTTGGGAGGCTAAGGGGAAAATGATTTTATGTAGAAATATTACTAATAAATAACACAATTCAATGTTAATTTCCCTTATCACTGAGTTGCCAAATCACTAGTAGTATGCTTACTCCAACTTTTTGTCAAGGTTATATATGTAATTATTAATATTTATTAAGAGAATATTATTACTATCACTGTTCATTATATAGACTACTATGTGGGTATGGAATTTTGTATAATTATTCTATTTTGCACATTTCCAAGTATTCAGCTATTTTTTAATATTAATTGATATTGATTTTTATAAATTGTGTATCTATGGGTGGCATTATCTTATATAGATACATAAGGAATAAAACATCTAATTTATACTATTGGGAAAACTATTTATAGGCATCAACACATTTCCCTCCAGGAGATCATCTTGGCTTATCTTCTAAAAATATATGTTGATATGGGTCCAAATGGAGTTCGAATGGATGACAAGTTGAACATTACAATGGAATCCAAGAGAGAATCAGATAATACACCCTTAGATGACAAATGAGTTCATTATGAGTACAGGGATGAAAATTTAATAAATTGATAGAATCAAACTTCAATTATCTAAAATGAGGCCACGTTCCATTATGTGTATCTCTTCCATTAATGTCCCATCTATAGTTTTATACTCACTTTTTTGAAGTGAATTCATTTTGCTCATTGTTCCAATAATTGAATACTATAATATGCAATTAATTCTGAAATACTTACTAAAAACCTTTCATGTTCAATGTATTTTGTCCTTCTCTTAGAAGATCTCATAGCACCTTTCTGCCATACACTCTCAAATACATATTCCTAAAATACTTTCCCTTGTGCTTATTTAGTTGTATAAAATTGACAAATATCATTTGTAAGGATAACAAATCTTCTTGAAATATAGGTGAAATGTACATAATAATAAAGAAAAGATATTTGCAGCTTGCAAATTGAACCATTTTTGAGATGTTCCTTTACCAAAGTCCTAGACCTGGCTATTAATCCATCAAAACTTTATGCATTCATTTGGTATTAATGTTTACATTTGCTCTCATTCCTTCTAGACAGGCAATATACGTAGTGAAAGTACTCTTTCTTCCAACCAAATAACATAGTAAATTTGGGAATTCTAGATGCATGTAGATACAAACAGTTTAGTGAGGCCATCATTACACCAGATTCCCTTTGGGTAAGACAGTAAAATTAAGCCAGAAATTATAAGAATTCTTTTTCACTAAATTCCTAGACTTTGAACATTTCATAAAGATAATACTGGGATGTTTAGGTTTTTATTTCTTATAAGACAAACGTGATAACTGGTAGGATGGGAAGAAAGAAATGTCCAATATTACTGATGTTTTTATGTGGGGTTTTTGTTTTTCTTTTTATCTTTTTTTCTTTAAATATTCATTTTAATGGGAATGAATAAATTCCAAAGAGCACTTGGCAGTGTTAGTCAAAAATTCTTCCTCTAACAACCAGATGCCCTATCCAAAGCTGCCAGTATTCCAATGGAATATAGCCACCTGCATGTCTGAAGCCAGAAAAACATGCATACATTTTAAAAGTCCTTCAAGAAGAACTTTAAATCAGAACAGAGAAGAAGCAAATCAACTGAACACAAAATTAATTTCAATTCTTTACTGTGGGGAATCTTGCTGAACAAGTCACTTCCCCTAACTCTTCCCATTTCTGCCCCCTTGCAGGGTAGATTAAATTTACGCTAAAGGAAGTGCTTTGCAAGAGTCAGTAAACAATACCAACAAACTAGTGTTAACATTCCCTGTTTTTTTTTCCTTTCCTGCAAGTCTGTTTGGCTGTCATATCCCTATTTTAGTATTATAGAATTCCTTTTATCTAGTACCATTCTAATTGCATCTTTAGACTTAGGAGTATAAAATTATGATTGCATTTTCAAAAGACTTTGTTTCAAGGTGAGGGAATGTTGAGTAGAAATGGAATATCTGTTTCAGTCCAGTGAATTTAAGTGAAGTGCATCTGTCTCTGAAAATGACCAAAGTCTAGAAACTAGAAATTGAAAACTGGTGAAATTATTGCTTTTCCCTTTTATTAAGTGGTCAAAGGCAATGTGTTGTGCCTGGAGGGATTTTTTTAGCACTGCACTCAAAAATTTAATAAATGATCATCTCAGAAAAAATGGGAAATGTGGCTCTAAGGTAATGCAGATACTCAGAGCATTCAGAGAAAGGTCATATTAAAACAGGCAATGTGGTCTTGGTCAGTGGGCAATGGATGAGGAAAGAAGAGAGCTGAATTCTAATCCTAATTTTTTCACTAATTTGTTATCTGTCTTTGGGGAAATCAGTTTATCTTTCTGGGACTCACATGTGACATCTTTTAATAGGTAAAGCTATTGTCAGCCAGAAAACCCTTTCTCCCTCTAATATTAGTATGATTAGTAGTGCTTTGCCTCCATGTTTGTTTATTCATTTTCTAAGAGCATATATTAATGAGAGAAATAAAAGAACAAATTTTACTTCTGAGTAAATCTACTACAAGTTTTGTTTCATACATGTCCAGATACTAGAGGAACAAATTTTTAGCATGTTTACACAGGTTCCTAGAATTAGCATGGGTATTTATCCTTGATTGATTGTTTTTTATTTATAAAATTGAGGAAATGGGGACTACAGAGAAAATTACTTATCCCCCTCCCTGCTAAAACCAGAACATTTCACAGTACTCTCAATGATGAAACATTCTTTTTCTTAAAAAAAAAACCCTTACCTTCCATCTGGGAGTATTGGCTCCAAGGCAGAAGAGTGGTAAGGGTTAGGCAATGGGGGTCAAGTGACTTGCCCAGGGTCACACAGCTGGGAAGTGTCTGAAGCCAGATTTGAAGTGTCTGAGGCCAGATTTGAGAAACATTTTAAAGGATCAATTTCCACAGTTCTTATAATGTTTTGTTTTCTGAGTTTATTCTTTCACCTTGTGTTGCCAGAGAAGGCTGGAAATCTGATATCACTTAGACAAACTGTTAAATGTAATTTAAATAAGATGTTAATCAGCTTTCAAACAGATATCTTTTCTGATGCTAATGTGTAAGAATGGGAAAGGGACACAAGAACAACCATTTCAAGTCAGTGGCTATGATTGAGACTGTTTTTATCATCATCACCATCATCACTCTCTCTCTGTTCTCTAAACACAACCCTAGACAATGTAACAGTGATACAATTAGGGAAATCTTTGACTCATGGAGGTCTTACAATTGAAAACTGAGATGAGTTCAAGAAATATCATCTAGAACACATGAAAAACAAAACAACAAAACCTGCATAGGTATATAAAGATTAATCAGCTAACAAGTATGGCTAATAACCCTCCTCCTTTTCTATCTAAATGGAGATTGTGAGTTATCAAACATAATAAGAAAAGGAAATATATGCATATGGGGTAAGAGGAAGGCTGTAATGCTATGCGTTTGGACAAGAGGCTTCAAAAATAAGAATAATGCTGAGGTATTACCATATTTGTGCATCAAATGTAATATAAGTGATGGAAAGTGTACTTCCACTAATGGTCTGAACTGCAAAACTGAGTGAAGGAATTAAGATGTATAAATATCACCCTTGCCAAGTGAGATGGATTTTCAGTTATGTCGCCAAGGTTCACAATCAGATTCCTCTTATAAATCAGCTCTTTTGCTACTTGAAAAAAAAAATCTAAGAAATTTTGAAAAAAACTAGGAATAGTCTCATGGCAGATCAGCCCTCAAGAGCTCCAAGGAAAACATGTTAAGATTAATCAATGAACATGTATTAAATTGCTGCTATGTGCAGTGCACTGAGGTAAACTTTGGGAAGAAAAAAAAGTGATAAATGATTACCTTTACCTTCAAGGAACCTGCAGTTTAATAGAGGAGGCGATCGGCAAACAGCTATAAAACAAGATATAAAACAAATAGTAAGTAATTAAGAGAGGGAAAGAACTGGAGTTGGGGGAAGCTTCTTGTAGAAGGTGGGATTTGAGTTGGAACTTTAAGGAAGCCAGGGAGGTCAGAGCAGAAGAGGGAGAACAATCAGCCATCATTTGCTTGATGGTATACATAAAATCTAAAGTAAAAGAAGTGATCCATTCATTGTAAGTTTTCAAAAAGACCTGGGACAGTAATCATCATATAACCATTTGGATGTCGCCAATCCTTTTTCATGAATGGGAAAGACTTTGTTAACTGATGCCATATTATAAAAGGTATTTGTTGCTGTGGGTGTCTTTTCCCCCAGGTTAATAAAAACTACTAGATTCTACCCAAGAACCCTGGATGCAGAGGCTGCTATGTTGTAAATATCAACAGGTACATTGTTTTTCTCCCCTGGCATTGCACAGAATGATGTTTGATGGGATAGACCCCTATTAAAGAGAGGTTTCATGCTTTTAGCTGATGGATTACCTATTCTTCCCAGCTGAGTCTTTGAGCTTTTGGCCCTTCGCATCTAGAATCACCATTTTCTGAGGAAAGATCTTGGTTCTTTCCTAAGTATCTTTTTCTTCCTCTAAATATGTTTCATCCACTTGAAAACTGGCCCCTAAAGAGTATTCTGTCTCTGAGAATAGTGCAGTCAGTTGGAATAATGCTGTGGGGTTACTATCCTGTGAGCTTTATGTCTAATTTATAACTTGTTAAGCATGCACATGTTGCTTTTCTAGTGACTTTGCTTGAGTCAAATGGAACATTTTCATTGTTTGGTGGTTCAGAGCAACAAAGTAAAAAATGAAAATAGTGATAGAAATAGGCAGAAATTGTTGTAATCTCTTTTAAAAAATTGGGGACATTCCTATTCTTGGTACCTCTTTGTTACTTCAATGGTGAGTTTTGATTTGTCTTTATCTCTAACAGGTAACAAAAAAGCACATTTTAAGTATATTTCCAATAACCAAAAAAGACCTTTAGAGCCTCTAGACAAAGACAAATGGTAATTGAGTCTTTAGCACCTTGAGCCTTGAGTTTATATTCCTGGGAGCTTTTTATGAGCCATGACTAGGAAAAAAAGAGCTTGATTATAGGAATTTTCAAAAAAAGAAAGAAAAAAGCATATGCTCAGTTTTATGTACACATTTTTCTTTCTTTTTTTAAAAAAGAGGCTAATTTAATAAAAGGCAACCTGACCTAATGGCTAAGGAATTGGCCTCAGTACCAGGGAGCCCTGGGTTCAAGTCTTCCATGTGACACATACTGACTGTGTAACCCTGAGGAAATCATTTAACTTCTCAGCCCTCTAGGTCACCAGTGCCTTATGTATGGTTTTCTGTCCCTTTTTCTACTTGAGTGTGATACCACAGGTCTGGGTGACCCTCTAACCTTTTTTTTAGTTTTAGAGAAGGTGCTGACACTCTTTGGAAAAAAAAGATCTTTACCAGGATTCCCTATAGCACTAAATCTCAGTTCTGGTCCCTATCCCTTGCCTGGGTAAGTAAATGTTGTGGTCTGGATCTTCTTAATCTGCAATGGAAGATTTGTTCTTCCTCACCAATTCAGAGAGGATCTTTGATTTTTCCCTAGGAAACATTAAGAAATTCCCAAAGTGATTTCAAGCTAAAATCATATAAGGTTGTCCCAATGAAGTGCCATCTCTGAAAATTTCTATTTTCTTATAGAAGTTTCGAGGACTTTTGTAGCTACAGAACAACTGTATTTTATAAGGGGCAACTGAGCTAAGAATAGAGACCAATCATCAGTATAGCCTCAGCTTGCCAAGTTATTAAACATAAAATGAATAGAAAATAGGTAAAAGTAAAAGCATTAGCATAGGCTATCATCATTTGTTCAGATTTCAATTTGCAGCATTAAGCACTTTGCAAAGTATATCTTTTTTTGGATTGATAGTAACAGGATTTCTTACTTTATATATCTCAATATTCATGAATTTTTAATGTACCAGTATTTATCTGTATATTAGAAAGACTAAACTAGATACCAGTTGAAATAAAGATGATATAATTAATGATAATAATTATACCTAAACCACATGGTAATATAATAATTATAGCTGATATATTTAAAGATCTTTGAAGTTTTTAAAGCATTTTATATATAGTCTAAGCTGATAATTGGATGACATCCAGTTAGCCTCTAAAACAATTTTAAGGAAAGAGAACTAATTCTAAAAACACTTTGAAGAAAAACTCAATGTCTATATTCACATTAGCTAGGGCTTAAGAATTAGAAGCAGTGATTGAATAAATTTTTATATACATTTTTCTGACTATTCTTATTTGCTGAATTTATTTCATATTTTTCAATTGTTGATGGCTTAAAAAAGAAATTTGTTTGCAGTAGTTTCATGTAATATAAGATGAAAAATATATTTCTTTATCTTCTGCTTTTCCATATTAGTCCTTAGAAGCTTGAACTACTCCATTTCTTTAGGGGTTTTCAAGCAGTCAACTCTTCTTTCAGATTTGATGAATATTCACTGCACTGCAATGGCTAAAAGTATGATTCTTGTGAAAAGCTGATTTTTGTCTGATGATTTTGGGTATAGTCAGAGTTGGAGATTTGAGCATACTTTTCAAAATAAGTTTCTAATAATGCTGAAAATGTTGCTTTGCTTTTAGGCTGCTAGACAAGCTTTCCTGTGGAATCCAAAAAACATGAGCAATTTATCAGCTTGTTTTGCTTATTTTCACCAGTCAATTATTAAAGCATGTACAACTTGTTGAATTCAAAAGCTAATCTTTGGATGTTATGTTTAATTAAATTTCTGGAAACAATAGAATTAGAGAAGGGGAATAATCCAGTTTGTGAACCCCATCCCTTTATTTGGGGAATGTAATTGAAAGACTGGATTGACTACAAATGAAGTTGGAGTAGAGCACTGAGTGTTCAAAATAAGAAAAGACAATTGCTGTTTCTTTCTGATTAGCAAGGGTCATAGGTGTTTAGGCTTTTCTGTTCAGACAGTTTGGGAATGGACATGGCATATCTGGAGGCTGTGACATCCTCTCTATGGGGGAAAGATTGGAATATCCCATTTTCCTAGGTGATGGCTAATTCCTGGCCTGGGGTTGTGTCAGCAGGAAAAAAGCTATTCTGTGATAGAAACGCAACTATTCCATATCCTTTTACTCTTCTTATTCCCAAGCCTGTTACTAGGCATTGAATTGCCTCTGGCTGGGTGCCTAGAAGCTTTACTTTGCCTGTAGAATTCAGAATTTTAGTTGGCAGAGTTACAAACTCCCAAAGGCTCCTGAGGACCAGTAACCATAATCCACTGAGGGGAGTCAGATCACCAGCTCTGAATTTCATTTGATGAAATCTACTCTGGAAGTGACTTGAAATTGTATGTCTCCTATACACCCCAAATATCCGGTAACAGAAATGGACAAAGGAAAAAGAGAGATGGTTCCTTCAACATTTTTCAAGTAGTAAATTACAGGGCAGAAATATATCCATATATGTGAATAAATAAATAAATAAATATATATATATATACACACAGATATAAGAACATGTGTATATAAAGATACATCTACATACAAATACACATGTATATACACATATATGTGTGTGTTTTCTCACACACACATTTTGCACCAAGATGAAAATGGTCATGCAACATTAATGATGTTGCATTGATTTATAGTACTTGGGGAACTAGTACATTAAAACACTTCAGAGGTGATGCTGTTCTTGAAATTCCTTAATAGAATATGAGCACAAATCATGCATTTATGATATCTGGCAGAAATATAGGGGTTTTTTGGCTCTACTTTGTGGATGACATGTTTATTTGCTAGAATTTTTTTAAAGTGCCACTTGGCTTCTATTGAATCTATAATAATAGTGCTAATAATAAATCACATTTATATAGCACTTTATGGTTTACAAAACACTTTCCTCACAACCACCCTGTGAGTTAGTTAGGTAATAATGTTTAATGATCTATTTTTTTAGGGAGGGAAGGAAATGATTTTATGGTGTGGCCTTAGTTTACTGTGCTCATTACCTGGTTACTTCTCTGATTTGTCTTTCTGGTCTCTCAATGAGAACTGAAAACCTATCACCTGCAAATTGAGCACCTGATAGTTCAGTTGTGTTAGCATGGAAAGAGGGATGCTGTTTTCTTATTCCAGGTACCTTTCCTCTTCTCTCGGGCTAAAATAAGGTTTCTGAGAGTTATCTGCATTATGAAGATTTTTATAGATTCACGTTGGCCAAATATACAGAATTGTACTGCTTTTACTGGATTATAAACTCCATGAGTTCCTTGAGGGCAGTGCCTACTTGTCATTTTTTCTCATTTATCTAGGTGTATTGGAGCCAGCTCAAATCACTGCTTTATATTCTCCTTATTTGTTTTCTGTCTGTTTCTGTCTGTGCCCGTCTGCCCCCTCTATCTCTGTCTCTCTCTGTCTCTGTCTCTCTCTGTCTCTCTCCCTTTCCCTCTCTCTCTCTGTATCTCTATCTCTGTCTGTCTGTCTGTCTCTCTCTCTCTGTCTCTGTCTTTCTCTCTCTCTCTCTCTTTTTCTGTGTGTGTTTGTATGTCTGTCTCTTTCTCTCTCTCAATCTTTCTGTCTCTCTCTCTTGCTTTCTCTGTGTGTGTGTCTCTTTCTCTCAACCTTTCTCTCAATCTTTCTGTCTCTCTGTCTCTGTCTCTGTCTCTCTCTGTCTCTGTCTCTCTCTGTCTCTGTCTCTCTCTCTCTCTCTCTCTCTCTCTCTCTCTCTCTCACACACACACACACACACATAAATACATACACACATACCATAAAGCTTACACTCATAGATTTTTCTATGTAAAATGATCAAACTCCCAACTATATACTCTAAATAACTCAAGTCCAAATGACCCCCCTCTCCAAAAATTGGTTTTAAGATTTCCATTATTTCCATGTCCAAAATGCACCTTGGAATGATGACAGCTTGGTGACAAGGTGAATAGAACTTTAGGCTTAGAATCAGAAAGAGGAGTTCAAAGCCAGCCTCTGATATTTTGGTAGCTATGTATCCCTAGGCAAGTCACTTAATCTCTGCCCATTTTCCTCAACTGTCAAATGGGGAATAAAAACAACCAACCTCTCAGTGTCACTGTGTAGATCAAATGAGATATTTGTAAAAGTTAGTGCAGGACTTGGCATAAAGTTGACAATTGATAAATGTTTCTTTCCTACCTCCCTCCCTTTCTCCTTTCCTTCCTTCTTACATTGTGTGAAAATTATGCCAATTCAATCCAAATCCATGTCTATTAAGAACCTCCTCTATGTTAGGCACTACGCTAAGGCACTAGGGATACAAAGACAAAAGGCAAAGAGTCCTTGTTCTGAGAAGCTTACATTCTTTCTGGAAGAAATAACACAGGTGAGTAAATGAGTTGGAGGGAATTACACAGATGAATAAATACAGAATACATATTAAGTAAATGCAATGTCATCTGGGTGAAGGGAAGGGAGAACCCCAACTATAGTGAAATCAAGAGAGGCTTCCTTTAGAAGAGGCATTTGAGCTAAGCTTTAAAGGGTGTTAGGAATTCCTGAATGCTGATATATTGAAGACCTCATGGAGTGGCTGCAAACTTATCAATAATTTACATTTTTCTCCTGTTCCTTCAAGCAGTTTGAAGTTGCTTCATAGAATTCCCAAAGCCTTCAAGCACAGACCCTATTTCCCAAATAGTACTGAATTCCATTTTTCATTTATAAATAAAGACACACACTTGCACACACACACACAAACACACATGTTTGTATATACACATAAAATACAAACTAGTCGTAAATGAAATAACTTATATAATTACATACATTTTATAATCTTTCTCTATATATTTCTTTTTAAAAATCACATCTTCTCTCTTTTCCTGAAATTTCTGAACTATGATGATAGCCATTTCATCAATTTTATATACAGATTATTGAAAGAACTTTTAACATTATGTCTTTGTATTAGAGCTATATTAGGGAACTCCCAGAGACAAAACTCTACCACTCTAGAAAAATTAGTCTTCAATGGATGGCAAGGATCCTTAATTTTTAATTTTTTTGTTTGTTTATGGATCCCCTTTGGCCGTCTGAGACTTACCCAGGAAGAATGAATAAAGCATTTAAGTATTTACAATGTGCAAAATACTAGGGATGCAAATAGAAAAGGAAGACAGCCCCTGCCCTCTGGAAGCTCATGTTCTAATGAGGGAGACACATGGAAGGTTTCATTTGTAAGTTTGGTGGAAAGGTCCCACAGCCCTAAAGGTATAGCAGCAAACCAGATGGCAATACCTCTTCTTTAATGTTGTCTTTGTTGATGAAATAATAAGAATGAGAGTGTTGAAAATCTGAGGGAAATTTTCTTTTCTGGGTCTTTAATTGAAGTGGCTGTAATGATCCTTTAGAGAAATTTCCTGGCTCTCCCCATAGGGTGGCTTCTCAAAGGGATGTCCTAGAGCACTGGGAATGTTGATGTTCTCAAGACTCTTCAGTTCAGGGTTCTGAGCTATCTTGAAGAGTTTCTGAGGGGAAATAGTGGTCTGAGATGGTAGGGAGAGGGTAGGAGTGCTTTGACTTATCTGGCATACACATAAGAGTCTGGCTTGCCTGCCCTGTTAGTGGCAGCTGGTTGGTAGTTTGTAGGGATATGGACTTTGTATTCCATTGGGAGCTCTATTGCTTCCCTGAACAAAGGTTGTATGGGCTGTAAAAATTAAAATTAACGTAAATAATAAAAATGTTATATTTTAGGACATTTATTAATGATCATTAGAAATCAATGAATAAAGAGGATACAAAAATAAAGACCACATGCCCATGGCTGATTAACCCATTTAAAATCCCTGTGCTGAGCTTACCACCACCACCAAGCTCGATGTCATTATGCCAAAGAGAGAGAGGCAGGGCCACCCACTCAATATTTATCCCCTGTCTACAGGAAGTACGCAATGACAGGAAGTCAGTGGGCTCCAGAGAAATGGAGTTCTTTTTTAGGGTAACAGATTTTCAATTATACAAGGCTGGGACTAAAGAAAGGTCTCATGGTCTGGGGAAAACGGAAACACCCAAGGTGAATATATTCCCTAGAGGTGGGCAGTTGTCTAATAGCTTTTACATTTGGTGATGAGGAAGGTGAGCTCGTTCTCCACCATGATTCTTCCCTTAATGATGGCAGGAGGATCTCTGCCAGACATAGGTCCAATGGCCTTGAGTAGTCTACTATTACCAAGACCCTTTGTTTCAGGGTCCTGGACTACATCTTTTCAGTCCTGAGTGGAGATGGTCATCTGAGGGATTAGGGATGATGGTTTTTTGGCTTGCCTTGTGCATACTCCCTCCTGTCTCACCCACAGGGTGCCTTGCTGATTTATGCAGAAGCACAGAGCAAGTGTGTATTAGAAGCAAGATTTGAATTTGAACTCTGAGTGTCCTTGACATTGAGACCAATTCTTTATCCAACACTTTCTGCTACTCTCTCAAAGCAATGGTAGTTGAAAAGTAATTTCTCATTCAAGCACTGAATCATGTGTTTGGGCATATGGGCAATCTGTTTTGGACTAGAAAAAATAAACTGATGTGTTTTAAGTTAAAGAATGCTTTATGGAGATTGTCAATACCATGGTGAGGCAGCTAGACATTCTCAAAGTCATTAAAACTCGTGACACTTTGTTTTCCAGGACAATTTGACTTAATAGAGAATAACATACTTGGAGTTTCTCAGTAGACTGTACTTGAAGGTTTTTCAGATGTGAGAGATTGAACTCAGTCCACGCACCACTACAAGTGAAACCAGGCCCGCCATCACAGCTGAAGGAGCACATTTATCTCCTACACCTCATTGGAGTTTCTTATTAATGCTGACATCTGTTCAAGTCTTAATTACCCCATTCCCACAACTGGTCCCTTGTTACATTTTGCCTAATACAGTAGCTCAAAAATAAAAGTGCAAAATATATTTCAAAGCAACGATGGCTAACTGATTAGAAGACACAAGAAACAATTCATAGCATATTAAATAAAAATACTATTAATTTCTAAAATTATGACTAACTTTTGAAAAAACATACAAATAATACTTCAAACAAGAAACTTTACATGTTTGTAGGTTGTAATATTGGCCCCAAAAGAATTAGAAAATAATTTTTAAACAATGGCAATGTGATATAGTTGATGGATGATTATGTTTGGCACAAAGATGACTAAAGTTCAAATCTGACTTCTGAGATGTTCTCACTCAAAGATCATGGATAAGTCATCTAAATCTCAGCACCAAGATAACTATGTAAATTAATTAGAGAGGAACTGATTCAAATGTGAAATGCGTTTCCACAAATTGTTGAAATCACAAATCTGGAGTCTCACTCAAATTAAATGCATTTTTAATATCTATATAACTACTACTGCTTTATCTAAAAAGTACAGTAATATAATTAAATATTATTTGCATTTTGTATTTTACAAACCTTTCTCCTCTAATAAAGGATAGAGAGACATCCTAATACATTTCTGGTCCTACAAGAGGAAAAAATATCAAAAAAATTTTTTTCACAACACTATAGGTTCAATGTCCTCCTTCTTGGTAAAAAAATATGACATTATTTTAAAATATTTAAAGTACAGATTACTTGTTAAAATTGTTAGAATTCCCTGAAATTTGTTGTGTTTTATTTATTCTCTGCCTACACTAGGTTCCTTTGGGTAAAAGTAATTATTTCCTCATTTGAGCATTTCCCCAGAGGTCAATGAGTTGACTCAGAATCTACTGAATGGAGTGATTACCAAAAGAACAGAGATCTCAATTGCCATTTGCTTTCTGCCTTTCATTCTGTCTCATAGTAATGTTACCAGTTATATTTGTTCACTGACTAAGCACTTATTTAAAAACAGCTATGTTCATATTATTTGACATAAGGTATGAAAAAGGAATCAATTCTGGTGACCAACTATTAAAATCTCAAGTCACTGGGAGGTGGGAAAAGCAAACATGAAGTAACTGGACAGTGATCCTAAGGCAAAACTATACACTATTAACAGATAGTTTCACAAATATATATGTTAGAAATCAAGAAATGGAATTGTTTTGAAAAAGATACATTAATTAGAATGTAAGAATTATTTCATTCTTTCTATTTATAGCTCTAGTACCTATAGGAACTCAATAAATATATGTTGAATGAAAGATTGAATGAGCTGAATTGTAGTTAAGCCATAATCTGTTCATAACACTAACTTGGGCAAAGTCTCCCATACATATACTCATTTGAACTTCTTAACAACCCTGTGGAACAGATGTTGAATATACTTGTATCCATCTTTTTATAGATGAGGAGACTGAAAGCTTAAAGAATTGAGCTAGGGATATGGAGTCATGAAAACCTGAAGTTCAAAATTAACCTCAGTGTGATTCTGGAAAAGGGACTACTGTTTGCCTCAGTTTTCTCTTTCTCATTCTGGAGAATGGGAGGAATAATAGCACCTGCCTTTTAGCATAGTTGTGAGGATCAAATGAGATTCTTGTAGAACTCAGCACAGTTTTTCTGTAGCTACTCAGCACATAAGAGGTACTATGTAAATGTTAACTATTTTTATCCTCACCATTATTGTCATTACATAGCTAGTAATTCCAGTTAGATTCTAGATCTAGGTCTTTCTTTCTAGAGGTTTAGCAATCTAGTCACTATCAATTATTGCCCATCAAGATGTCTAAAGGAATCATAGCAATTATTGCTATGGGAGGACAAGGAGGGATATTCTTTAAAGAGGAAATGTTATGATAGAAGGTCAGGAGGCAGGAGTGGGTATACTGTATAAGGGCTAGGGCAATATTAAACATAACAGCTTGATTAGAAAGGAGAGCTTGACTTAAGCATTCTCACAGATCATAGAAGAAGGATTAGTAGAAGTGTTTTAAAAAGGAAGAATAAACACACCTAAATTGGAATAATGGAAGAATTGTTAAGGGAAGAATAAATATATCATAATTAGTTTGTATAACAAATAAAAAGGTTAGTCTGGCCAGAGTTATAAGCATTTTTTTAATAAAACGAGAGAAAGAGAGAAGTGAGAGGCATATTTCAGCCTTCTTAATTTAGGGTAAGATCTGTATCCATGTTTCAGCCCAGAGTGATCCCTTCCGTGTTGCCATTTGTCAAGCATCAGCCCAGAGAGTCAGTCTGTACAATTACAGAAGAAGAAAGAGCCCTTCTCCTTCCCAGGATTGCCTTTTAAACCCTGCTAGCTCCTCCTACCTTGGTGATGTAGCATGGTGACACTGGGGGACTCCAGGAGATGACAAGAGATGCCTGACTTTTAGATAGTACATTACTCTTTAACACCCACCATTGGGGTGCCACAGGATGGAGGTAATTTACTTCACACATTTGGCTGGGTAGATGAAGTTAAATGAAAGGAAAGAGTAGAGTGAATAAATGGGCAAATGAATGGGGGGAGGGAACCAACCACATCAATTACTAAGTGCCAAACATTAGGGATATACACATATGTACATGTGTGCATGTATGCATGTATGTATGTATATATGTGCATACATATAGAGAGAGAGAAAGAGGGAGGGGAAGAGAGAGAGAGAGAGAAAGAGGGAGGGGAAGAGAAAGAGGGAGGGGAAGAGAGAGAGAGAGAGAGAGAGAGAGAGAGAGAGAGAGAGAGAGAGAGAGAGAGAAAAGCTCCCTGCCCTCATATTCTGATACACAAAGGGGAGTGGTGATTTTTATTTTCCCCAGAGGAATATAAGAGTGGTGATGTGTGCTAATGATAGCAGACAGATTCAGGTATGTAGCAGTAAATATAGTTAGTTAAGTGGCCTAGTTTGCATATACTCACTAATCCTTTATACTGGGCCTTAGGGAAGGAGATCCCCCCCCAAAAAAAAAGGCTGGATTAACTTCCCTGGGTCAAAGGGCATGAATTCTGGAAGACTTAGGTTTATGGGTTCAGGTCTCAAGTATTATGCAGAGGATGCCGGTCCAGTTAGGGAGAAGTAGATCAGACAGATGCTGAGATGGCCTAGGAAATGACTAAACTATTTATCTTTTTTAAAGCAATAACTTGGATATAGACAAACGTGACATTCTCATCTAATTTTAGATAACATAGGTCAGGGAGGAATTGCAGACCTGACAGTGAGAATCTGAAAAGATTTTAACAGGTAAGAATAGCAGTGGACTGAGTTTAATAAGGTGAAATAAGGTGAAATCTTTAAAAGGATAATATAAAAATGCACAATGGCATACAAAAATCAACTTTACAAGTACTATATATGAAAGATCTGGTTAGACAATATTTGTTATGAAAAAGACATACTTTCAGTGGACTGGCAGTCTCAGGATGAGTCATCAGTTTAATGGGAAAGTAAAAAAAAATAAATTTCATGGAGAGGCATCATTTCTAGAAATAGGGAGGAAATAATTTTACTCTACTCTGCCCTCATCAGATGAGTCATGTTCTGTTTTGGAACCATAGTCTAATAAGGGCATTGATAAACTGGACATTGTGCGTAGAGGACTAGGATAGCAAGTACCCTTGCTCTATGTCATAAAAGAAAAGAATTGGATAAAGAAACTAGATTTTTGTTGTTATTGTTGTTGTGTTTGTTTTAGAAGGGAAAAAACCAACTTGGTAGGCAGGTGAGAAGCAGGAAGATATTTCAAGTATTTGAATGAAATTTATGTAGAAAGGAATTTAAGTCCTTCTAATTAGCCTCAGAGAGAAAAGTAAAGAGAGTAGAACATTTGCCAAAAGGGAAATTTAGGTTTGATGTCAGGAAAAAAATTAAACAAACAAAAACTTCTTAACAATTAGAACTATCCAAAAATAGAATGGGCAGCCGCACAAGATGATGACTTCCTTGGGGGACTTTGAGCACTAGTCAAATATATTACATCAGAAATTCCCTTAAAATAAGGTAGATGATGTCAGGAATTCCTAACATATAATTGAAATCTTTTATAATACTATGTATTTTATTTTGTGCATTTAAAAGCATTGTTCTTATAAGTACATATGCATTGCCACACTGACAGAGGTCTATAATGAATAAAGGTCAAAAATCCTTGGACTAGATGGTTACTAAATAATTGGTAAGTCCCTTAAAATTCTTGAATTTGGTGAATTTGTAATCCCTAGATTGAAGTCCAAATAAAGTCATTTTTTATCAAAATTGTCAAAAAATACAAGAGAGCCTAGATGTCTTTGAATTTACCCTATATATCTATCTCTCTGACCATCTATGTAAAATTGGGTCAATAAAATAAAATTAGACTTAAGAAATAGTGCTTTAATGGGATCCCATAACAAATTCTTTCCTAAAATAATGACATAAGTAATTCCTCATCTTTTTGTGTTTTGATGATATATTTTATTTCTTTAACATATTATACATTTCCTATAAATATTGACATCAGATGGCAAGGTTTTCCAAGTTTTGTTTGATATTAAGCCATTTGAACCATGTCTTGGACTATTGGAACCACCTACATTAGTTCCATAAACACTTAGGACAGTTTGTTTTCTATTTACTCAAATTATGTATAAGGAGACATGGGCAAATAAAAAATACCTACCATTCAGATTATGGTATTTAGTTAGACAATCCATTATATTCATCCATCAATTCGTATTTCTCTCCTCACTCTTCTTGTCCTCCCTCCCTTTCTATTTATATCGATACACAAATACATAAATATGTGTCTGTATAAACATATGTATGAATGCACATCTATACAAAATATAATAGATGTGCTTGAGAAAATATAAGCTTAAACTTCCTTGTCTTTTAAGACAACATATGAATACGTATGTGTTCATATATACATATAATTATGCATATATATATACATATGTGTATATATATATACACACAAAGACACAAATATGTGCTGGTAGATGATGAATGAATGACATAGGCTGTCCAAAAATATATAGTTGAAACACTACAGACATTGTGCTCAGATAAGTTTTACATAACTTATTGCAAATAAATTGAGTTCAGAATTGAACAAATAAAGGCAAATATCTGGTAAATCTGCTTCTAAGGGATCTAAATATCTGACTACAGCAAAGTTCAATCAACTTAGCATGTGTGTTCTTTTAATTATGTGGTGTGTCTGGTGTTTATTACAGACTCCACAAGACTAAAAGTGATGATCACCCCAAAGGCAATGAATAAAGGCAAAGTGGACATTACTAAGCTGAGGAGCTTAGGTGGTGCAGTGGATAGAGTCCTGGGTCTGCAGTGAGGAAGACCCAAATTCAAATCCAGTTCAGACACTACTTAGCTGTGAGAACCTGAATAAGTCAATTAACTTCTGTTTGCTTCATTTTCCTCACCTGTAAAATGGGGATAAATATAGCATCTACCTTCCAGGTTCATGAGAATCAAATGAGCTAATAATTGTAAAGCACTTAGCACAGTGTCTGACATATATAGAAAGCAGTATTTAAATGTTAGTTTTTGTTATCATCTTGTGCATCATGATGATGATTATTATGGTGCATTACAATTGAATAATTATACTGGATAAGTGGCATAAAAGGGTCTCATTAGAGAGGTGGAACAAAGAATAACAACAGATGACAGTGAAAGTCAATTGATAAAAAACCCACTTAATCTGTTGGTATCCATTCAGTGCGAAGGGAATCTGAAAAATGATAGAACCAGTGGAGAATACATAGGAAAACATGAAAAAGAGTTAGAAAGAATTAGAGGTTTCAGACTGATTTTCATCTTCATTGTTTGAAGTTTTGTGTATTTCTATAGAAAAGATCATTTCAAATATTGGAGTACCAGTTGCATTAAGCTTCCACCATTTTCCTTACTTGCTGAGAAATATTATAAATGTGGGGAGTAGTTGAACAAATTGTGGTATATCCTTGTAATGGATTACTATTATGCCAAAAGAAATGATAAATAAGATGATCACAAAAAAACTGGAAAGATGAAGTGTAGAACATTGTACACAGTAACAACAATAATGTATGCTGAATGGCTGTGAATGACTTACCTATTATCAACAAGGTAAGGATAGCTCCTAGAGACTTGTGGGAAAAAAAAGGATATTCACCATCGTAGAAGGAATTGATTACAAATGAAAGATACCATTCTTTACTTCCTTCATGAATTCTTCTCTAGTGTAAGCAATATGTCTACCCTTTCCTAACATGATGAATATGGAAATATGAAATGTATGATAATACAAGTACATTTTATATACCTGCACTCTTAGGGAAGGGGATGGAAGGGAGGGAGAAAGAGAACATGGATTGCAAAATATCAGAAAATAAATATTAAGAAATTGTATTGACATGTAATCTGGAAAAAAAAAAGAAAGAATATCAATGCTGGCCATTCAGATAAAAAAGAAACTAGTTCTGCATCTTTGGACAAGCCATTTTAGTTGTACCTGCTTCAGTTTTCTTATCTGTAAGAGGTTGATAAAAATAGCTACTACTTCCTAGGGTTATTGTCCTGTGTTCAAATCTGTCCTCAAGCATTTGCTAGCTGTGTGACCCTGGGCAAGTCTTTTAACCCTCTTTGCCTGAGTTTCCTCACCTGTAAAATGAACTGGAGAAGGAAGTGGCAAACCACTGTAGTATCTTTGCTAAAAAAAAAAACAAAAAACCCTAACTAGGGTCATGATGAATTGGCCATCTCTGAAAAACAAATAAACAACAACTCCCTATTTGGGAATACCTACAAATTATGACATATTCATGTGGAATATTATTGTGGTATAAGAAATGCCAAAATGGACAATTTTAGAAGAAAATGGAAAGTCTCTTGGGAACTGATATAAAGTAAATAGAACTAGGAGAACAATTTGTATATTAACAACAATATATAGGAAAACAACTTTAAAAAACTTTAGAACTCTGATGTATGCTATGGTGAATCACAAGTGCAAATAAATAAGGGTAAAACATGCCACTTGGCAGAAAATAGACCAACTAAAAATATAGAAAGGTGCATAGACTTTTGGACATGTCTAATGTATGAATTTCTTTTGCTGTACTATGTAAACATAGATAAAGGGATTTAAATTTTAGGTTTTTTTATTTTAAAATGTGCTCAATAGTAGTCAGTGGTAGAGTCAGATTAGTAAGAAAAAAGTTACTTAAATATTTTTAAATTAACTATTACCAAAACAAAAGAAAACTTCATCATGTATCAGAGTCTACTGTAAATATTCACATCCCCTAGAGAAAACAATTTTGTTCAAATACTCTTCATAACAAAGATAAGTGGCTCCTAAAATCACTAGAGAGAGGGCCATTTGCTACATTGCTGTTAGAATCTGACATATCTCCTAGAGTCCAATAATTATAAACAAAATGATTTGACATATGCACATCAAACCTAAGGCTAAGACAAGTTTAGAAGGATTGTTTTCTAAAAGCAAAGGGGTGGGGGGGAATGTGTGTGTCTGTGCATACAATACCTCTATGATTTAGCAAAAAACAAGGACATGGAGCCAGAAGAATAGAATCTGAATTTCAGATATGCTGCTTTCTGCCCAAGTAACTTTAGTTAATTTACTTAAAGCATTTGATATTTATTTGCACAATTTTTAAATGAGGTGACTGAAGGAAAATAATCTTTAAGATCATTTCCAGCTCTAATTCTGAAGATCCTTTGATTTTAGATTTAACTTTGTTTCAGATCATTGAAAAAGCAGAACTTGCATCCTCATTCTCAAACTGAAAAGGCTATTGAGTGCAAATGCTCCTTAAAAGTGAGGGATTTTACATTTTGTGATTTTTTTCTAGATCTTTCTTGGTTTTAAAGTCTTTCCTTTCCCAAAGATCTGACATGTATACTATTCTGTTATTACCTAATTTGCTTATAGATTCCTTCTTTATATTCAAGTCATTCACCCATTCTGAGTTTATCTTGGTGTAGGGTGTGAGATGTTGATCCAAACCTAATCTCTCCCACACTGTCTTCCATTTTACCCAACAGTTTTTATCAAATAATGGATTTTTGTCCCAAAAGCTGGGATCTTTGGGCTTGTCATAGACTGTCTTCCTGAAGTCACTTACCCCAAGTCTATTCCACTGATCCTCCTTTCTGTCTCTTAGCCAGTACCAAATCGTTTTGATGACCACTGGTTTATAGTACAGTTTGAGATCAGGACTGCAAGGCCTCCTTCCTTTGAAATTTTTTTCATTATTTCCCTTGATATCCTTGATCTTTTGTTCTTCCAAATGAACTTTGTTATGTTTTTTTCTAATTCAGTAAAAAAGTTTTTTGATAGTTCAATGGGTATGGCAATTTGAGTAGGATTGCCATTTTTATTATGTTAGCTCATCCTACCCATGAGTAATCAATGTTTTTCAATTGTTTAGATCTAGTTTTAATTGTGTGGAGAGTGTTTTGTAGTTGTGTTCATATAGTTCCTGTGTTTGTCTCAGCACATAGATTCCTAAGTATTTTATATTGTCTAGGGTGATTTTAAATGGAATATCTCTTTCTAATTTTTGCTGCTGAGATGTGTTGGAGATATATAGAAATGCTAATGATTTATGTGGGTTTATTTTGTATCCTGCAACTTTGCTTAAGTTGTTGATTATTTCGATTAGCTTTTTGGTTCATTCTCTAGGATTCTTTAAGTAGACCATCATGTCATCTGCAAAGAGTGATAACTTGGTCTCCTCATTGCCTATTTTAATACCTTCAATTTCTTTTTCTTCTCTAATTGCTACTGCTAGTATTTCTAGTACATGGTTAGATAATAGAGGTGATAATGGGCATCCTTGTTTCACTCCTGATCTTATTGGGATAGCTTCTAGTTTATCCCCATTGCAGATAATGTTTGCTGATGGTTTTAGATAAATACTGTTTATTATTTTTAGAAAAGGCCCTTCTATTCCTATATTTTCTAGTGTGCTCAATAGGAATGAGTGTTGTATTTTGTCATGGTTTTTTTCTGCATCTATTGAGATAATCATGTGGTTTTTTCAGTTTGCTTGTTAATATGGTCAATTATGTGGATGGTGTTTCCTAATATTGAACCATCCTTGCATTCCTGGTATGAATCTTGCCTGGTCATAGTGGATGACCCTTGTGATGACTTGCTGGAGTCTTTTTTGCTAGTATCCTATTTAAGATTTTTGCATCTATGTTCATTAGGGAGATTGGTCTATAGTTTTCTTTCTCTGTTTTTGATCTGCCTGGCTTTAGAATCAGCACCATGTTTGTGTCATAAAAGAAATTTGGTAGAACTCCTTCTTTGCTTATTCTGTCAAATTGTTTGTATAATATCAGGATTAGTTGTTCTTTGAATGTTTGATAAAATTCATTTGTGAATCCATTTGGACCTGGGGATTTTTTCTTAGGGAGTTCTTTGATGGCTTGTTCAATTTCTTTTTCTGATATGGGGTTGTTTAGGTAATCTATTTCGTCCTCTTGTTAGTCTAGGCAATTTATATTTTTGTAAATATTCATTCATATCACCTACATCACCATATTTATTGCCATATAGTTGGAAAAAAATCACAAGACGTAAAATCAATAATTTTGATTACATCAAATTAAAAAGTTTCTGTGCAAACAAAACCAATGCAACCAAAATAAGAATGCAAGCAACACATTGGGAAACAATCTTCATAACAAAAACCTCTGACAAAGGTCTAATTACTCAAATTTATAAAGAGCTAAACCAGTTGTACAAAAAATCAAGCTATTGTCCAGTTGATAAATGAGCAAGGGACATGAATAGGCAATTTTTCAGTTAAAGAAATCAAAACTATTAATAAGCACATGAAAACGTGTTCTAAATCTCTTATAATCAGTGAGATTATAAGATATTATAATCAAAACAACTCTGAGGTATCACCTCACACCTAGTAGATTGGCTAACAAGACAGCAAAGGAAAGTAATGAATGCTAGAGGGGATGTGGCAAAGTAGGGACACTAATTCATTGCTAGTGGAGTTTGGAATTGATCCAACCATTCTGGAGGGCAATTTGGAATTATGACCAAAGGGCAGTAAAAGACTGTCTGCCCTTTGATCCAGCCATAGCACTGCTGGGTTTGTACCCCAAAGAGATAATAAGGAAAAGGACTTGTACAAGAATATTCATAGCTCTGCTCTTTGTGGTGGCAAAAAATTGGAAAATGAGGGGATGGCCTTCAGCTGGGGAATGGCTGAAAAAATTGTGGTATATGTTGGTGATGGAATACTATTGTGCTCAAAGGAACAATAAAGTGGAGGAATTCCATGAGAACTAGAATGACTTCCAGGAATTGAAGCAGAGTGAAAGGAGCAGAACCAGGAGAACACTGTAGACAGAGACAGATCGATACACTGTGGTACAATGGAATGTAATGGGCTTCTCCATTAGTGGCAATGCAGTGATCCAGAACAACTTGGAAGGATCTACAAGAAAGAATACTATCCACATTCAAAGGAAAAACTGTGGGAGCAGAAACACATAAGAAATACAACTGCTTGAATGCATGGGTCAAGGGGATATGGTTGGGGATGTAGACTCTAAATGAACATCCTAATGCAAACACCAACAACATGGAAATAGGGTTGGATCAAGGACACATGTAATGCCCAGTGAAATTGTGTGTCACCTGCAGGAAAGTTTGGGGTAGGGGAGGGAGGGAAAAATATGATTATTGTAGCCAAGAAATAATGTTATAAATTGACTAAATAAATTAATTTAAATCTTTAAAAAAGTGAGAGATTATATTGACCTTGGATAGAATTAAGTAAATCATTTTTCTAATTTTTTTTATTTGTAAGACTTTCTGTCAAGACCTGTTCTTAATATACATATCGATATGCTAGTGGCTCTGGGATTTTGAAGGCTCTGCCTCTCGAATTCAAATTCCAGAATGTTCCTTCTAAGTCAGAAAGTTTTAATTATGGTTCTTCCGATGAATTGTGTTAATTGTACCCAAAGACTGACAAATCTAAATTAGGATAGGCTCATCATGAAGGCTATTAATAAGGTGACAATTTTATTTTTTAGCCATGTCAACTTAATAACAGTCTCCTAAAGTATGAAGGAGTTATGATTTGTGAGGGTGGAGGGGGCATCTATCCTAATAAAATCATGAATCTTTCAATAATTTATATATGTGTATATACATACATACATATATATATATATACATACATACATACATACATATATATATATGTCAAGATAATCCCTCACTTTCAAGGAGGATTTGCACCCAATATCCTTTTCCGTTTGAGAATGAGGATGCAAGTTCTGCTTCTTCAATGATCTGAAACAAAGTTAAATCTAAACTCAAAGATCTTCAGAGTTAGAGCTGGAAATGATCTTAAAGATTATTTTCCTTCAGCTTCCTCATATATATATATATATATATATATATATATATAGAGAGAGAGAGAGAGAGAGAGAGAGAGAGAGAGAGAGAGAAAATAAAAGAGAAAAGAGAAGAACACAGCACAGGAAATGACAGATAACCAAATATAAAAAGTTAAAGTTAAAAAAATGTAATATTTTCTGATGCCCATTTGGATCCATTCAACTTTCTCCAAAGATTGAATTATGTATTATACAATAATTGATTAACACTTTAAAAAATTATTAGAGGTCCAGGCAACAAGATAATTAAGTTTCTATTGAAGAAGCATCATTTTGTTGGGTTTTTTTTGCTGTAATTTATACTTACAATTGAGGGACCTATTTTTCCTTAATTGGAAAACAGCTCTTGTGACTCAGAAATGCAATGATTTCATAGCTATTTTCCCAATATATGATAACTACAAAATAAATCAAAGGTAGTGTGGTGATCAGCATGACATTTATGTTCCAAGTGAATGCTTTCAAATATGTGTTGTTTGGGAACATTCCAGTACATTAGCCATCAGATCATCAGTTGATTGAAAAAGGTGAAGGATTTGCAGGTCTATGAGTTAACTAACTTTCATTGTATGCAAATGGTTTCAGAGGAACTTGCTGTAACCTAAAGAAATCTAGTAAAGTTTTTAAGGGAATTTTACAAATGAATGAAAGTTGCAAGGGAAATAATTGAATGTGGTGCTTCCTTATTTCTTTAACATATCAATCAACAAATATTTGTTACATTTCTATTATATGTCACAAACTACTCTAGGTGCTAGGGACATTAAAAAAAATGGCCTCATTGTTTCATGGGATTTGAATTTATATCAGAGGATATGAAGACAAATATTAGTACATACAAAATAAACTCAAGAAAATAAAACACAAATAGTCTTATTTGTTTAAAATATTTAAAGATTCTCCTCTTTTTGGACATTTCTATTAATTACAGTTTCAGATCAGTTACAAATGGCTGTGAAAGTCTTTTGATTTGTTTGCTTATAATTTTTTATAAATGTTTTGGACATTTTGAAATAATTTAAACTGATACTTATGGGGAATAAAAGAAATCTGTAAAGACCTTATTAAATGAGGAAAAGTGAAAGAAGCAGAATCAAAAGAATGCATTAACATGAACTATGATTATTTGAGAAAGACTGGATCAGAATGAATAAACTATTCTGATGTTATCTTAGTAGGAGGGACTATAAAGGTAATATGGTATTTTGTGTGTTAATTTATATATTGTTTATTTTATGTGTTGCAAATTATTAACTTATGCAAATAGTAATTAAATTTATGTTGATGCTCAGCAATAGGTTTCTAATAACATATACAATTTTTAAATTGTTATCTCCTCTGATTTCATGTCATAAGGACCATTGATTTATTTGGATTAAGGGGTGGGCTGGCCAAAAAATAAATGAGACTAGAAACCAAGTAAAATTACATTTCCTTCCCAACCAAACCATCTGATGAATATTTCCAAGTTACAAATCATTTTACTCATTACATTTCCAGATAAATATTTTCAGTGTTATTGAAGAAACAAAATTAAGGAAAGAGCTAAATCCATATATTCACTTATCACCTTAAAGAATAAGTAAAGATTACTTCTTAAAAAATCCCTTCTGATCTATCATTTGAACATGGAATCTAATTTGTCTGTGGTATATGTCATGTGATTCAAGTACAATTTTGACTCTCCATCAAATGAACTCATAATCCATTATTATCTGATTCTGTAAATGTAGAGAGAGTTTGTACATATAGGCAAGTTTTGGAGAAGAGGGAAAATAGTTTTTCATTGTTTAAAAATAAATGACACAAACAATACTGTACAACATTTTCATATTTTGGGAAATGTTTTCTGATTCCTGTCATTGATAAACATGGGTCTCTGAAATATATTAGATTTGATATTGTGAACTTAAAAATTCCCAGACCCTACTTCATAAGATTGGATTAAGACCATTCCCCATTTGGGCAGTGAATTCTACTTAGATCAAAAATGTGAAGACCTCTACTCCACCCATACTTAAGCCTGCTTTAGGGGAGAAAACTCCTTGCTGAACAATGAAAAATACTTAAACCCATACTTAAGCCATGCCTATTTTTAGAACTAATACAAAGGGGTACTAAGTACCTATAAAGGTCAAGCAACTTGTGAATTTACAAGGAACAAAGAGCTGAGAAACTTACTCAGAGCTTTCCTGGTGTGAATTACTCAAAAGTTCACACCTTCTTAGGTATGAACTAAGAATGGTCTGTCCTTTGAAAAACGTCTACTGTGATTGGTAGATGTAAGAATTTAGGGGAGGTGACCAAGGAGAAAATGCCCTTTAAAAGGAGATGAAACGCTCTCTCTGAGAGAGTCAGCTGGGAAAGGCTGCCTTGAAGGGTCTCTCTCAACACTCTCTCGGGACATTCAGATGAGAGGCATTGAGCTGGTAGAAGTCAGCTGAGATGATGCTGGCCTGGTGTCACTAGAATTCTTGCTTGGACAGATCTTGTAGTGAGTGATTAAGGACTGACTGATCTTTTCTCTTAGGGCTTAGGCCTGGGTTGGCCAGGACTGGCCAGGGCCAGCTTATCCCTTTCTCATTATTCCCTCTTTTTTTCTCTTTTCTCTCTTTCTTTAATTCCTCATTGTATTATTAATTAAATTCTCTATAAAACCCAGTTGACTTGGGTATATTCATAATTGGGAATATTTCCCTGGCGACCACCTTATATTTGATTTAAAAACAAAACACTGTAGTGAAAACATATTTCCTGCGGTCACATTTACTCACCCACTCTTATATCTACTACAATTTAAGTCTTCCACTATTTAATCACTACAGTTTATGACAACCATCTATTTTAATTATTACAGTTTATGGCTTCCACTCTTTTAATTATTACAATATACAATGTGATCTGCTACAGTAGCTTACATTTAGTACTAAGGTGTTTGTCAGGCTCCAGAATCCTGAGGTTGGAATGGAATCAAAGAAATAATGGCAGTGATAGATTCAGAACAGTTATTGAATTAACTTCAAGATCCTAATGAAAAGAATCACATACTCTCCACAAAACTTGCAAAATCTAAGGTACATTTTCTGGAATCACCAATTTCCTTCAGAAAAAAATTCAAGAATTAGAAAGTAAAATGAGAGTAAATTCTGCTAGTAAATCATAAGGAAAACTGGATAAGCATATTTCACAGGTAACTTTACCATCTCAACAGGATTGGATCTTCTTGATAATCTCTATTTTCAGTGGGAGACAAAAAGCAAACAAATAGAAACAAACAAACAAACAAACAAAACCTCCCTAAGGTTAAAACTAATAATAACAACAATATTAGCAATAAATAATGACAATTCACATATATGTCATTACACTTTACATTGGATTATCATCAAAACAAATAATTTATACATGGTAGATTCAGTTGAATCATAACATATGCTTTTCCACAAAAAGCACAGTGGTATGCAAATTTGAGCAGTCAAAAATCATACAGTTTATGTGGAAAGTAGGGCCAGGAACACAATACAAGTTTAATACAGGTTATATGGTAAAGAAATACATAACACTATAATATATAGGACATGCTCTCAGATTTCTATGGACCAAGCTAGGAAGCAAACTGGATTTTATTTTATTTTATTTTTTAATTTGGAAATTTTTATTTATTTATTTTTTAAACCCTTACCTTCCGTCTTGGAGTCAATACTGTGTATTGGCTCCAAGACAGAAGAGTGGTAAGGGTAGGCAATGGGGGTCAAGTGACTTGCCCAGGGTCACACAGCTGGGAAGTGTCTGAGGCCAGATTTGAACCTAGGACCTCCCGTCTCTAGGGCTAGCTCTCAATTCACTGAGCTACCCAGCTGCCCCCGGAAATTTTTATTTAATTGATTAATTAAGAATATTTTCCATGGCTCCGAGATTCATGCTCTTTCTCTTCCCTCCTCCCAACCATCTCCTATAGCCAAAACACAGTTCCACTGGGTTTTACATGTGTCATTGATCAAGACCTATTTCCATATTATTGATATTTGAACTAGGGTGGTCATTTAGAGTCTACATCCCCAATCATATCCCCATCAACCCATGTGATCAATCTGCATTTTAAAGGAAATAAGGCATTCAAAAATATAAAAGTGAAAAGATATAGACTTAGAACATGAAAAAATACACTATGGTGGGAACAGAGAAAGTGATGTGGGAGGAACAATCAAGATCTAAAATCAATTGACCAGTCCTAAAGAGTTGCTTAATGGGAAATATTAGGGAAAATAGGTTGAAGAGAACTTGTGTAGGACTTTGGATGTCAATCAGAGGGAATTGTATTATAATTGAAAATTAATAAAAAAGCTTTTCTTGGTGCCCTTCCTAAAGAAGGATGTGGTAAGCCATTTGTTTTAGAAATATCACTTTGGCTATTAGATGGGGGATGTACTATAGAAGAGAGTGCCTGGAAGCTGAGAGGTATTCCAAGTTAATTGAACTAGACCAGGTAGAAGGGCTTAAATTAGGGTGCTGAGAGTAACAGAATTGTAAAGGGAATGAAGAGGAGGTTCATGGATTACTGGCTATTATAGATTTGTTTGGTTTGTTGGGAAAGAGAAATGCAAAGAGTGAAAACAAAAACCAATGTGTAGTTAAATTGTACTTCATTAGGCACCACCTTCTTAAAAAATATGAAAACCAATGCCAACTAGAAGCCATAAAGGGCTCAAGTAGAAATTACTGAGGTTAGAAAGGGGTCTTGGGGACTGATTTTCATGGGAAGGTTCTATGAATTCTGTTAAAAATTTTACTCATATTATTCGGACTAAAAACATATGTTTTCTTCTTTGATCTTGGTAGGATCTATTCCTCTGCAAGAAAATTTCGTGACTATACATTGAATGGTTGGAGACATAATAAAGATCTAGGAGTTCTGGGCAAGAACAAAAAACTAAATAGATAAGAAATTCCTCCAAGAGCTCAGAATATTCACACTATGTCCTATGTAAAACAGGCTTATAGCTATATAACAAATGAAGTAATCACAAGTGTACACACACATATGTGTGCATATGTGCAAGATTATATGTTTGTATCTGTATCCATTGAAAATTATAATTCATAAACCTCACTTATATGTTTATTTTTCTCCCCGTTAGGCATTTAGAAAAGAGAAGTAGTTCAAAGAAAGATTATGAAATAGCACAGTAAGAAAAATTAAAATAGAACCTTAACCCTCTGCTCCTTGGAACACATTTTCCAAAAATATTTGAAAATATTTCTTCATTTAGTGGGGAAAGAAGGATACACAAAGGAAGAACACCTAAGAAGAATTACACACAAGCAGGGCAACCATGTCAGAGGGTAACACATTTCCAATGTTGTACTACAATCTATGTTTTCTTGTGATGACATTGTGTTATTCTCATTGAGCTTGCTACACGAAAAGTATGGTTCTACTTGAAGAGTTCTTGTTAATAAGGCAGGGTACATTGTCACCAATAGACATGATCATGGATGGACAAATAAGTTTTATTTGGGAATTGTTCCCAGTACCAGATTCTGGCTTCATCTTTTTAGAACCTCTTCAGAAATGCTATTTCAGTTTAGGTTTGCTATGATATAGGGACTAGAATCTCTCCCTTATAAGGATAACCTTATAGTTCTTAGTTCTTTAGTTATAGCCACTAGATTTGGCTTTTTAAAAAGGCCAGGCAGAATGTCTGTCTTTCCTATAAATCTTTATGTCTAAGTAGAGATCTTAGTAGTCTGTTATGTTGTCAATTATATTAAAATTATAAAAATCTTTGCTTTAATGAACATACATTAACTCATGCAAAATCTTGCTTGCAAATTGATCACTTTGGTTATAATTGGAAATCACTCAGTTTCTCATTAATAGGAATAGTGTAACCAAAGAAAAATTAGGCAATTAGCCATGTGTTGTGACTTCAGGTGTTCTGTGAAAGATTCCATTAAGGACCAAGGGTTGGCAACAGCTTATTTAAATTCTGGTATCAAACATTCCTTCTTCCAGGTTCCCCATTATGAGGCAAATTTTCTTAAGAGGGATAAATAATCAAAGTGTTAAAAAAGATTAGCACCTTGTTAATTTCATGAGTCTTAAAAATATAATCATTCCCCACAGACAGCAGTACCCTATAAAAACAAGGTCAATATACTGAGGTTTTGTTGTTGCTGTTATTTTTATTCATTGTTTTTAAATGGGGGAAACTTCAAAGATCATCTGAAAAAAAGGCATGTCCAAAGGAAGACAAGTATGACTGGAAAACCTTTCCAGAACAGCAAGAATTCATTCACTGGACACAATACCTCATGCAGATTACACATTTCAATGTTTGTTGTATTGAATTGGATTTCTAAGTGGGCTCCAAGTGGCTACTTTAAAGAAGAATGGTGACAGGGGTTACAGAAGGTATTTTACTTCCAAAAATTTTGCCTAGGGACATATTTTCTATGATAAATATGTTTATATAGGAGAAATTGGGAGAAAAAAGTAAAAAGAGCTCCCATTGTTGTGGGGGACTGGAGGTGAACCCCCTGGGTTTGGGAAGGGTACCCTTTGCAAGAATGCAAGACTCCAAAACTTAGCTTAAAAATTAAAAGAGAATTTTTATTAATTTAGAAGATAATGTTCAATCTAGCCAGGAGGACAGCATAGATGGGATAGTTTGGCTCAACTAGAGAGAGGGAGAGAAGGAGAGGGAGTGGGAGTGAGTGTCCCTGAGGTTTTCAGTTTAACCCTCTTTTCAACATTCCAGAATCTTTTCCTTGTTGTCCTCATGCCTCTGCCTTGGCAAAACCTCCCAAATTTATCTCTTCCTTATAACACAAGGCATAACCTGGAGGTGTTATGTCCATTTCAAATAAAGGAAGATTCAAGGAGGCTAATCCTCTCAGGGTCAGATGTTTTGGGTTAGTAGTCACAAGGATATAAGGGAGCAAAGGAATTTCCCTGCTTATAGTTTGCCTGAAACAATTCTATAATTTGGGGGTACAATGTCCCATGCCATCTCCTCCCCCTTCAAATATCTAGAGGAAAAGGGGTGATGGTTGCCATCTTCTATAGCTTCTTCATAGCTGGGAATGCTTGTAGAGCTGTCCCTAACTGTACTTATGAGAGAGAGAGAGAAGTATTGGCTATAGGCATCATACAGGGGTTCAGGCTGAGATTTCAGGGGTTACAATGGCATCTTGGTAACTCTCTTGAGGGCTTTCACCCTAGAAGCAACTAAGAAAATGACCACTTTACAAATACAAGGTCCACATATCATTTCCCCCAATTATCAGGATGATAGGAATAAAAGGGACAAGTAAGGAATATAACCATGATGTTCAGGAGGATGAGCAAGGAAACCATTTTCTGCAGGTATCTGCTATCCAAGTGGGACACCTCATGTAACTCTTGGACTCATACCTCCACTTTGTGGGACTTATTGATAAATGCATAACAAAAAATGTTCTGAACCATACAAACAGCCTTCTGCTGCCAACAGATAGTCTAAGGCAACTCTATTATCCATTGCTATATTTGCCAGGGAATCCAAAGACTCCTGAAGATCCTCAAGACCCATGGTTGTCACATTGGAAATTCTATCAATGGCTAAGGTCAGGTTGGTCAGTATGACTTCATGACTTTAGTGCCCTGCACAGGGAACTGTCAGTATTGTGATCCTCTGAGCCTGACAGAGGAAATTGTCCCAAGAGCTCCTCTTTATCCTGTGTTCTTCAGTGGAATAAGGGGTTAGGGAATTCTGGTATAAAAATACATGGGGATCCAGGAAGCCCAAAGTGCATTCCCCATAGTTGATGCAGGGGCTATAAACATGAATCTAAACCAGAAGCCTTCACCCTTAAGCCATGTAAACTGGGGTTCATTTAATCTTCCTAGGCTACAAGCTTGGGGACTTCTAGATTCCAGGTTGACAGGGCTAAGGCAGGATATAGTTAAAACTACTTACTTAAAAGATTCTTCAGGTGACCACTCTGGGGAATGAAATGGGGTGCTGGCCTAAGAGGCTAGGGGCCCACAAATGGACCTGTACACTGAAGGGACGCAAATAAATCCATCTGTGAGTTTTAGCATTTGGGTAGCATTAATTCCCCATTCAGAGGAACTATTGCAAGATGCTAGCCTACCCAGTCTGAGGCCAGCCTCAATTTAAGTTTTCAATACAGACCATGAGTGTGGTGTTCGGAAAGGGGGTGTTAGGGTGGAGAACTTCTTGAAGCTTTCCCCCCAAATTTGGATGGTTACATTAGGATACCAGTATATACAAATAGAGGAATATTGTTTCCCCTTTTGTGAAGATGGCAAGACCCTCAGAGCAATTTCTACCCAGTGCAACTGCTCTTAGCCATGATGGCCACCCTTGACTGGCCAAATCTAATTGTTTCGAGAAGTATGTTACTGGGAGGAGGTCAGGGCCCGTGTACAGTGCTAAAACCCTTAGGGTAAAATGCTTTTTCTCATCCACAAACAAGAAAAAGGCTTCTCTAGGTCCTGGATTCCTAAGGCAGGGGCTGAGGAAAGCTTTGATTTCAGAAGTGAAAAGGTCTCAATCAACCCCCCAATCCAAGGGCTATAAATCAGGTTCCTTCTTTACCTCATACAGAGGTTTTACAATGATCCCAAAAATAAGGGATCCAGATGTGGCAAAACCCCACCATAGCCAGAAAAGTTTGGAACTGCCTTTCTGTGGATGGAATAGGTATGGAAAAGATAGCCTGTTTCTAGTCTGTGATCAGAGAGAAGGAATTTAAAGTGAGGGTATTTCCCAAATGAGTTATAGACTGAGAGACTAGTTGGGCTTTAGAGGCAGAGACTTTGTATCTCTGTTCTCTTAGGAAGTTTAGAGTAGAAATTGTATCTGTGACACAAGCAGTCTTCAATGGATTCGATATCAAAATGTCATGGACAGATTGTAAGATTGAGTTTAAGGGCTAGTTTTTAGACCCTGGGCAAAGACACACCACATTTTTTTGTGGGGTTGGGAGTCTGAGGGGAAGACCCACTCAAATGCAATAAGGAATCTACACTCTTGGTGCAGGGGTATGCCAAAGAAGGCATCCTTCAAGTCAATGGTAGAAAACCACTGAGAATGTCCTGGTATCTAATCTAGAACAGTGTATGGGTTAGGAACAATGGGGTCGACAGAAATTATTGCTTCATTAACATGTCTAAGGTCTTGGACCATATGCCAAGTCCCATTTTGTTTTGTTTTTTTGTTTTGTTTTTCTTCCCACTGGGAGGAAGGCTGAATTACAAAGTGAAGAACAATTCTCCAATAGACCATGGGCTAGGAATTTATCAATGAGTGGTTGCAATCCCTTTGTGGCCTCTGGAGATATAGGATACTGCTTTCTAAGTGGATAAGGAGAATTAGATTTAAGGTAAACCATTACTGTGGTTGCATGAATGGAATACCTTGGTCTCAGACTAAGGGAAGCTCTTTCTCCCAGATTTCAAGTAAGATTGTTGAGGGTTTCTGAATGGGAGTAGCTAGACACAATAGGGAAGTCAGAGTAGAGATAAGGGAGAATTGAGAGCCTAGATTTTTCACAATATTCCAGCTCAGTAAGGGGCACTAGAAGGAGGAAATAATCAAAAATACATGTCGAAATAATTTATCTTCATGGGCACAGACTAAGGGTGTCATTTCTCTACATATAAGTATCTTCTCACCAACTCCAACTACTTTCTACTGTGATAAAATTGTAGAACCGTGATGAAAGATAAGGACAGAGTAAGTAGCTCTGCTGTCAGAAAGGTAACAGCCTTACCTTCAACCTGGAGATTGACCTGGGGTTCAGTCATGGTAAAAGAAAATGGGAGTAAGCCAAACCTAGGGTACTCCTATTCCGAGTCTTCAGAAGACTGGAAGATAGGGAGATGCTTCTTGGGTTTCTGAGGTCCCACTCTAGTGGGGGCACTGGCACTTCCAGTGTCCTCATTGCCAACAAGCTGGGCATAGAGTCAAAGGTGGTCTTTACTTCAAAGGACAGTCCTGCAACTAATGCTCATTCTGATCACAGGCATAGCAAGAGCCCTTTGGTCTCTGCCCATGGGTTAGGGAGGTGAGGGCAGCTGTAATCAGTTTCTCACGGGTTTGTCCTTCTGTTTCTATAAGGTCTTCAATTGTGAAAACCCTACCAGTATCTATTAATTGGTTCATTGGAGTCTGGGCTCCCAGATTCAGCTTCTACAGTTTTTGCCTAAAAACAGTCAGTCTGGGGCTGACTGTCCTATGAAATGGAAGTGTAAGATAATTTCCCCCTTCCCCCGTCATCATTCTCTGGATGGACATTTGTATATTGTTTCATGGCTTCAACTAATCAGGACATGAATAGAGGAGGATTTTCCTCTTTCCCCTGAGTAACCTCTAGGCTTGTGATAATTCACTTGCTTCCTGATCCCTTTTTGCATTACTGCAATGAGGCAATCAATCATATGGTCCCTGCACTATCTGTGTCTCTCATTCTGATAATCCCACCTATAATACTGCCCTGGCACAGTGGTGGTATCAGAGACTCCTGCCCATGTGCCACCTAGGGCCTTTTCATCTCTTATTCCTACAGCCAAATCCTAGATCCTCTTTTTCTTTGAGTGGAACAGTTAGAAATAGTAATATGCAAATCTGCCCAGGTCAGGTCAAATTTTAGGGTAAGTGATTTAAACTCTTCAATGAACTTGGTGTAGTTCTCTGAGTAGAGACCTAATTTTTCCTTCATCTGGGCTAAGCCTGTCATAAAAAAAGGCACATGTACTCTAGCAGTCCCATTTTGTGAAGGTACTTCCCTCACAGGGAGCAGCACTCCCTATTGTGGTAGCTCAGTCCCCTTCAGGCATTGGGGGAAATAAAAGAATATTCTGATTGGGAGTGACCTCAGATTCTGAACCTGGAGAATAAGGTCTGGGTTTTAGAGCTGAGGGTTGAGGAGAAGAAACAGGTGAACTTGGAAGAGAGAATCCTGAAGTGGATATTGCTTCTGTAGAGGCTAAGGAGGGAGGATTTGGTTGGACTTCAGCCAATGGAGGAGTCCTTCTCGTCCTCCCTCTGGGAGGCAAAATGGCCTTTGAAGGTTATGCCATTTAGAACCTCCTCCTAAGAACTTTCCTCACTAGGGGTCAGCCAGGATGTGGTAAGGTATAGTCTACAGGCCTTCCTAAGGTCCAGGTTCTGACTAAGTTTAATGAAAGCTGAAATAAGGGAATAGCTGTCCATTTCCCTTCCCATCTATAGAACAAATTCAATTGGTGGAAGCTGTTATAATTTAGAGTGCCATGAATAGGCCAAGTCTCTTGCTTATCAAGGGGGTAACATGACTATTCAACATTACAAAAAGAAATTAGTTTCTTTTTTCTCAAGCTGTTGAGAGCCATTTATTCCTCCAATTTTTAAGTATATACCCCAAAGGGGAATCTTGGGGTATGCTCTGACTCTGTCCTATTTAGATGTAGAATGGTTATTTCCTCACAGAGGATCAAGAACTGTGAGTCCACAGAGGTTGCCTGATTTTTAGCACTCAGCTCAGCACTGAGGCAAGTTTCCTCTAAATTGGAACATTTTCTAATATCAAAAGAGGAGACAGTAGACCCCAAATCCAGTGGCCTGACTGACCTCTGGGGCCAATGAGAGAGTGAAAGATGTGGTTTTGCCACATCTGGATCCCTTATTTTGACATCTTTGTGGTCACCCCAAAAATGGGAGGGGGTTTTCAGGAGTCCAAGAAAGACCCCTTTCAGCCTTAAAAGCTGTGTCCTTGTAGCTGATACAGGGGTGCAGGAGCAGCTTTCAAAAAAGCAAACATGTTGGGTGCCAAATTTTGTGGGGAGCTGGAGGTGAACCCCCTAGGTTTGGGAAGGGCACCCTTTGCAAGAATGCAAGACTCCAAAACTTAGCTTAAAAATTAAAAGAGAAATTTATTAACTTAGAAGGTAATGTTGAATCTGGCCAGGACAAAAGCATAGATGGGAAGCTGCTTCCTAGAGGACATCAATTCTGGGGTCTTTATACTCTTTACAACAGTGAAGATATGTCTCTAGAGTGTATGCCCTGAGGCATAGGAGGGAAAGGTTTGCCTGAAGACATAGGGGGTGACCCTCATAGTTTAGGGGTCATGGCAGGTAGATGTCTTAGATACAACCTGATGGTATCAAAGCATAGCCTGGAGGTGTATCTCTGTGTCCATCTCAAATCTAAAGGAAAATCCAAGGAGGATAATCAGGGCCTTATCAAAGTTATCAGGTGTTTGGGGTGAGTAGTCACAAGGATATAAGGGAGCAAAGGAATTTCCCTACTTATAGTTTGCCTGAAACACTTCTATAATTTGGGGGTACATTGTCCCATGCCACAATGATAAACTTCTAGACATCACGTTCTTTTGTTCGTACAACATAATGCAAAGCATAGTGGAATGCTACCGGTCTGACTAATATGAAATTGAAATTTCACCTATGGGAAACCAAGGAATGGATGTTTTAACATTGTCCTCCACCCTGGTTGTTCATTTAACAACAATTTATTAAGCAATTTATTATAGGCAAAGCTGTTCTAGGTACTCAGAAGAGGACAAAGAGAAGTTATTATTTCCATGGAAACTCCTTATGTGAAGTGGAAATTGAGGGGACCTTTAAAATTTCAAAGTTTACCCTCTTTAACCACTATTAAACAATATGACTGGGGAAAACCATCACTTAAAATGTAATGCTTTATTGAGAGAGAGAAATTTGGGGGTGCTGCCTCAAGTCATTAACCCAAGATAGAAATTCCCAAAAAGTTAGAGAGAGATCTGTCCACGTCTGCCTCTAAGGTCCCAGGGACAGACTGACTAATGCTTAACACAATCTACCTGGCAGAAAATGCTCCCAGGTTTACAGAGACACTCCCAACTTATAGGAAGATATGGGAAGATACAATAGAATTGACATTTCAAGACATTGGAGACAGAACATAGAATAATTTAACAATGGCTTTACAATGAAAGCTTTCAAGTAAATTAACATCTTCAGGACTTTGGAAAATACTGGATACATCCAAGCAAATCAGTATTGTAAAGAGATTATCAGGAAATTGGAGACAGATACAAAGAAAGGAATAATTTGGGACTGGATTATCTAGGAGGGGCTGATGGGAAGATCAATCAAACCACTGTGCTTGATTCACAGGAAACCTCCCAATATAATGGAAGAGACTTCTAAGACAAAAGGGTACTTTTAACTTTAAGATTGGTCCTTAGAGTTTGATCAGATCAGTCTAGGACACCTGCCCCAGTCAAGTTCCTAGACAAACTCAATTAAGGCTTTAAAACCTTTGTAAGGATGAGGGTGGGAGAATCAGCTTTTACTAATTTTTTTGAAATATTAATAACTACTAATACCATGAGAACAACACACTAATTTCTCACTCCACACATCTTCAAGTAACTTTATTTCCTGTGTCTTCTTGACATTAGTTGCTAGTTTGGTGAGTATAGAACAGTAATTTGGTAAAAATTTTCTTAAGAATAATCATTTTTAGATAAATAGTCAAATTCTCCAAGCCAGATAATTATTTAGGTTTTATTGGAAGAGAGCCAAATCCTCCAACAGAGCTAGAGCCCTGTTCTAAGAACAGAAGACCCAGAGCACCGGGAGGAATTGTTTTACAATTACAATACAATAAGATTCTGATTTTTCCATAAAAGTATACAAGATTATCACAAGATCAATCATACCTTCAAAGGTCAGTCACCTAATACCAAGCCTCATTGGTCAGTTCCTCTAGGAAACAACCCATATTTGTCCATAGGTTAGATCATGTAGGAAATACCTCTAGTTTGGTGAGATAGATCTTCTGATTATTTCCTAAGAGTCACTTGATGGTCATTGGGGGAAAACAGTGATGCCTGGACTGAGTGGGTGGTGATGAATGGTACCAAGTTCTGAACTAAAGGGCAGGCATCCTGATGTATAATGGATCACAAGTTAGGATGCCTGATATAGCAACATTAAAGGGTGGGGACTAAGGTCTTGCAAAAGCAGTTATTTCCTTAATCCAAAACCTTAATACTTATACCAGAATATTCACAAAAGCCTGCTAAATCTATGATTTATGCTATTTTAGAATTATAATTATGGTTATCTCAAGACTACTAATAACATTAAAATCTAATCTTCATATAAGACACTAGGGGTATTCTCTCACTCACAGTACTTGGTGACCACTACTTTGACTCACTAATGACAACTTTGAAAATGCAGGGGGTTTTTGTTTTTGTTTTGTTTTTTTTTTAACCAGCTAATCTGGCATTTGGAATGGTGAAAATTGAATGGGGACAGTAGGGATCATTTAGTTCAAGTGTTGGCAAACTATAGCTCCTAGGTTAAAACTGACCTAAGCAATGTTTTTGTAAAGCCGGGGAACTGATAAAGTTATTTTTTTTAAATAAGCATAAATAGCCAAAGGGGGAAAAAATAGATTGTCACACACACACACACACACACACACACACACACACAGAGGCACTTTTTCCTTGGTCTCATTGTATCCACTTGACTTGATTATAGTACATAGTAAATTATAAATATACATTTGTTGAATTGAATTATGTTATAAAATGAACCTTTTAATGTAATACAATTTTAGTTGTTATTTTGTTCCATCTTCCTTGTTTTCTCCCTTTAATTGCCTTTTTTTCTTTCTTTCCCTCTATATTCTTTCTCTTTTTGACTCTTTCCTTCTCTTTCTTTTTCATTCTGTCTCCCTGTCTCTTTCTGTCTAATTGTTTTTCTTTCTTTCCATCTCCCCCAAACCTTATTTTTCATTCTGCGCTATGTAGTTGTGTTGATGTAAGAATTATTCCCTCCATTCAAATGGCAATTTCCCTTTTACTTAGAGTTGTATAGAGTTGGAAATAAAAGGTTGTACAACTTGTCTATAGTCACACACCTAATGTCAGAGGCAGTCTAAGCCCCATCTTACTCTTCAAAGGACCCTCTATCCTTGACAAGGTGCCACCTGCAATCATATTTACCTTTTGAAGAACCATAAGATTTCAAATTTTCTGGTTTTTGGATTTTCAAAAAGAGACACTGTGTTCCAAAATCAAAGATTAAGTGTGATTACTTATCTATGAAATTTTGTCTCGTGATTGTTTTTAAGAGGACCTTTTATCAGCTCTGGGTCTTTGGTGATTGATGAATGGACACATAGCAATCATAATACAGATATACACAGGAGAGAAAGGGAAAGGCAACAGAAAATATATAGTGCTCTCTTTCTTTGATAAATAACAGCTTCGTCGTCAGAGGGAAAATTTGTCAATAAAAAAATCCATTATCCTCTTTTGGTAAAAATGTAGCTCTTAAGTGGTTGAGGAGCTATGACTAACCCACAATTATGACAAAATATTTCAGTCTTTAAGTCAGACATTTTGTGGACAAGGTTTTGTTTTGTTTTTTCTTTTTTGTTTTCATATTTGCAGATATCAATCTAATAGAATCCAGAGCATCAATTACAAATTAAAGCAAGGCTATTTCCATCTACTTATTTTCCAAATAATCTTATAAAGTGACAATTTAACTCATATCACAAAAGAGTAAGCTTATTTTGTGTTTTTCTTTTTAATTACCCAGATTTGAACTGTACAGACCAAAGTAGAGATTTGTACAAAAGCAAGGATATACACAATGTGCATCAGGCTCAGTGAGACATCCTGGTATAGTGGAAAGATTCTTAGATTTAGAATCAAATGACCAGAATTTGAATCCTAGTCTAGTCTTCCCACTTACTACTGATTGTGTGACTTTCATTACGTAATGAATAATTTTAGGCCTCGGTTTCTTATTATATCAAATGAGGGAGCAAACCTAGAAGATCTCAAAGGTCCATACAAAACCACCTAATCAAAATTATTGATAGTTTAAAATAAAACTCATGATTTTGGGAAATTGAAAGTATAATTTAGTATATTTCCATTATAACCCTATGTAACATACCTTTATATTGTGAAAGGGAATTTCTTTATCTTAACTTAATCAAGTACTTTGGAGTGCCCCACCCTTTTAACTCAAACAGACAGGAACTTGTGAATCCTTTTGATAAGAGTTTACACCCTCAGAGGATAGGAGGTGGATCCTATAGACACTGCTCCCTGGGCAATGCTAGGCAATTTGGAAGCAGTGATTGGTTCCCATAAAGTGGGAGAGAGACAGGAAGTGATGTGGAAAAAATGGCTATAAAAGGCGAGACCTAGGAGAAGAGTGATTTTATTCATTCCTTGGCTCTTCAACAAGGAGACTCTCCTGGCTAAGGAGGATTCTGCATGATTCTATGCTGGAGACTTTCTGGGTGGATGACTGGAACTGAAGGAAGAGGCTTACACTGGTGAGACCCATATTGGAGAGGACTTCCATATGAAGATTGTGATCTAAGGAAGCTTTTGTCAGAGTTGAGCTGAATTTCTTCCAGGTCAGCAATTATAGGGTATTTAGCTAGGATATTTAGTTAGGAAATATTTTCTACTTCCCTCTTACATTTCTCTCTTTTGCTGTATTTATATTATATTAAATAATTAAGAGCTACTAACAGATTTTTTTTACTTAAAGGTTAATATCTTATAAACAGTGACAATAATCTTATTTTTTAACTCTCACATTGAATTAAACCCTAAATTTAATTCTTACAGTATTTAAAAGGGAAAATACCAACTTCAAAGAAATTTTTCTTTTATCTCTGCATGGCATAAGCCATGTAAGCCAAAGGGAATAAACATAGTAATTATACTTTAATAATGGCTTTGATTTGTCTTGAAGATTTCATGAACTGAAATGTCTTTAAAGAGTTATCTAGACTGTTGGTTCTCTCAGAGGTGAGAGAAGCCACAAGGTAGGAAGATAGAGACAGGATAGAAGTTTTGATACCACGAGGGAAGTGACGGAGTCCTAATAGAGATATGAGGTGTTCAGGATGAGTCTTTATTAATTATCAATGAGCCACAGCTAAGCTCTGATCAAAGGACCAATTCTGTAGGCTTTTCCAGTCCTGAGATCCATACCACGCAGGTCAGAGAGGTGAATAGAGAAAGATTAAAGATGGAGCTTGGCCAGAGGCCAAGCTCCTGCAAGGACAGCCATCAGGTAGCCTGAAAGAGAAGGAGATCAGAGAGCAGAGAGCAGAGAGCAGAGAGCAGAGAGAGGGAAGGCGGAGCTTGCTGGGCTAGATATAGTTTTTGATATGCAAATATACACAGTACATAGGGATGATTCTCATTGGTTAATGACAAGGCATAGGTGTGGTTTCTCTTAACCAGGGGAGAACAAAGAAACCTGTTTTCCCGCCTAACCTGGGAGAAGCTGGGGTCAAGGGTCAGAGGCCTTCCCAGCCATGAGCACTACTGAGCATGCCCAAGACTGAGCAATCTGCACATACTGTTTTCCCCTTGCCCATAGCCAGGGAGCGGACTGCTACATAGACATTTTGAAATTTGGCAGCCTAGTTTCCCAGAACTTCAGTTTTTAATGTATACCATTTTCCTTCATAGACATGGTCAGTCACTAAGGGTGTTATACATATATGCAGGGACATGGAAAGAAAAGTATGTAAGCCTGCCAGTCTAGCACATGCTCTGCCTATGGAAAGGCCATTTATTTTGCTATACCTGCTGTCTACGGAGCATGGCATTATTTATATCATTGGTACCTGGATTTTTTGTCAGCCACTTTTATAGTCCAGGCTCCACATGAGTACCATTGTTTCAATTTCTATATACCATAGTAACATTTCTCAAATTTCTTCGTCTCAGGACAACTTTGTATTCTTAAAAATGATTAAGGACTCCCCCTCCCAAGAGCTTTGCTGATTTGATTTATGTCTATTGTTATTTAACACATTAGAAAATGAAAACTTCTTAGTATTATATTATCAATACTATTGACCATTGAATTACATAAAAAAGGGGCTCAGTGATCTCCTGAGGTCTGCAGACTGCACTTTGAGAGCCACTACATCAGAATATTATGTCACTGTGGCTTCTTAGCAGTTTGCATCCATGTTACATTGTTTAAAATTGTTTTGTTATATAATGAGAATAATTCTTTTTTTTTTCTGTTGTCATGTCCAGCACTTCCTGACCCAATTTGTGGTTTTCTTCACAGAGATATGAGAGTAGTTTGTCATTTCCTTCTCCAGTTCGTTTTACAGGTGAGGAAACTGAGGCAAAAAGTTGTGGTTTGCCCAGGATCATATACCTAATAACAATCTGAGTCCAGAATTGAATTCTCCTGGTCTATCACTTTCTACAGAACCACCTAGCTACCACATTTCTTCTTATTGAACTGTCCCATTCATCTACTATCCTCTCTCTCTCTCTCTCACATCAAACTTCTTAAAATAGACTTTTTCTCCCTGTGCCATATTGTCTCTTTACACCTTTGCAGTTTCATCTTCTACATCTACCTTCTTATGCAAATAATGCTCTCAAAAACGATTAAAATTGCCTCTATTTAGTTCTCATATTCCTGGATGTTATATAGGATTATTGACATAGATCTAAAGCTATTAGGGATTTCAGAAGCCATCCCATCTCATTGATGATGAATTATTTCTTGATTTTAAAAATGAATTTGAAATGACATAATATCCAGTTCAAAACATCTGCTAGGCAATGGTAGTAAAGGACTAGAACTTAGGAAAATGAGTAGGTTGGGATCTATAAATCAACTGAGAGGTAATAATTAAACTTATTAGAACTCATAAGGTCAGCTGCTGAGTGAAAGTGAAGAGAGCAAAGAATGAAGGACCTAGAACAGGACTTTGAGGCACATTAATGTTGGAGTAGAGACATGACTAGATTTAGCAAAGAAGGCATTGAAGGATTGATTGACCAAGCAATGAATTAGAAGAACAGTCTAGTTATTGAAGTTTTTCTGTTGTTCTCTCCTTTTTAAAAACTGTTTTTAATAACACTTGAACTTATAACCGATAAAATGACCATTCTGTACTAGCAGCTGATTCAACTGATAGAGACTAACATCTCATAAACCATATTGATGACTGAATTCTAATTTTATGTCCTTGGTGATCCTTCCTTGAGAGCAAAATCCATTTAACAAATGCCAGTTAGATGATTTCTGTGTAGCTTCTCATTTTTGTCCTGTTCTCAACTAGATTATTTATGGAAATAATTACTAACTCATGTGCTTGACCTAGTATCCCTCATGGAGTCAGTACTTCCCTAAAATGAATACATGTCCTCAATGAGTAATTTAATCATTTTAATTATTATGATCATCAAAATAATAATTCATGGAAAAAAATGAAAAAAATGATAGGTAATGACTGATGGATTCATGAAATATCATCTAATATATATTGCTTCTAAATAGTAAATTCATCTTTCACAGGATCATCATTCAATGTTGGACTTCCCAGACCTTTTTCCTCTCAAGTCTAGTGTCTGCAATTTTTAAGGATATGTTTCATTAGGTATTATTTAATTACTAATAATGTGAACCATACTCTTTTATATATGTGTGTGTGTGTGTGTGTGTGTGTGTGTGTATATGAAACAGCAATTTTCCTATGAAGTCAGTTAAATATATCCACAGTTTCCTTAAAGCTTAAAATATTTATTGTACAGTGTATGTTATAGTGGAAATAATACTGAAATTTAGTTGAAGAACCAATGCCTCTTCCATTTCTAAATATATTATCTAAATTGTCTATTATCTAATATAATCTAATGTGTATATACATAGTAATTTAAACAACACATTTAACATCTTGACCTAACAAAGAAAAGAATCAATTATCTCAACTTTTTGGAGTTACCCTACCTAGTAACTTTTCTAATTATTAAATTTGAACAATAAATGGAATATGCTACCTAATTGAGGACTATTTTGAATCATCTGTTTAAAAGAAGCTCATGGATAAGAAAATAAATCACATTCTAATCTATCTGGGTTGTTTTTTTTCATGCCACAAATTGAGCACAGATGTGCTGAATATAGAATTTGACATATAGCACTATATTCTTCCTATCTTTGTCCAAATAGCCGAACCACTGGCTCATCTAGTTGAGTTTTCTGTCTCCTGTTCAGATATCCATGGTCTTGGGGAATCTAGTCTGTTAGTTGAGTATTCCATTTCCCATCAGTCATTCTTATTGCCTGATGCATTGGCATCTCTGGTGAGTTATAGTCAAATCTCTATTATCTGTGCTAATGAAGGGGAACCATGGCTATATGATCTCAAATTCATTTAAGTTTGTCTTTGGAATGCCTTTTGGTACCCACATTTTAAGATGTGTGCATTTGAAATTTGGAAAATTTCCAGCATTTCCAACAAAATAATGAAATCACACCATGCAGACAGATATGGTTCAAGTAGAACTGGAAGGCTGCCTGGTTTTCTCTTTCCATAAATCTCTGCTTCAAGTTTTTCATATATTCTGATCTCAGTAGGATTCTACTGCTGAAGATCATTCATATTCACTCTAGAAATATCATGGAGAAAAATTAAATGTTTATACATGAGCAATGTCTAGTTCAAACTAGCATCTGAAGGAAAGCACATGAGCATATAAAGACTAATTTCTTTCCTTCTGAAATTTTCCCACACGGATCATTTAAGAGATGAGCATCACATGACATCAGAAAAGGCCATTATAGTGGTATCACCTTTAATAGGACTGCAAAGAAATATGAGAAATTAAATTTTTGTTTTCATTTAAGGGGTACAAAGGCAGGAAGATGGCAAAAACTGTGTCCCTCATTTCTCCAGAAAGAAGAGAGTTGATAAATTATATCTTGTCCAAACAATGAGATTAATTAAGGAGTCTAAGTGGGTTCTTAGATGTCTTGAGAATGAAGGAAGAGAATAAAGAGCATAACAAGGAAGAAGGGATAAAAGTTATTATAGAGGACTAAACTGGGAAAGTAAAAAAAAAAGTTGTAGGGGTATTGACCTATGACAATTCACACCATTAATATCGCTTCCAAAAAGAGACTGTGGGCTATGCTGGGTGCTTTAATTGTTCCTTTTATATGATTATCTCCTCATAGTCATTTTCTTTGGGTAAAATAAAAGTTTATCCTATATTCTATATGCATCTGTTACACTGAGTACTTGTACAAGCATTGGTTATGGATTACCCCCACTTGGGTACATTTTTCCAGTCAATTCTAGGTACAGGGAAGACAGATATGAGCCAAAAGGAATGATGACTTTTAAGAATGAAATTATTCAATTAGACCTCAAAGGGATGAGCTGACCACTAGGGTATTGATTATCTGTAGATTTTAATCATTATTTCTATACTTACATGCTTGTAAGTCCAATGGAGTTTTTGATAACATTAAGTTATTGTCAAAGTATTTATTATGATGAGAACTGCATACAATTTTACATATATCTGCTTTCAGCTCTGTTAGAATTACCATAAGAACCAATGCTGAGAACATGATACCTCAATATTTTCCATAAACTTCAAAGTACAGTTACAATATCAGCCTTAATTGAATTTCTTCTTTCATAAACACTTCAACTTGCTCTAAGACCCATTCCAAATTGTGGTGTCAACATTTACATCTTCCCTTTCCTTATCTTCATCTCTTTAATGTTTGCCAGCCATGAGGTGTAGGGAAATGACAGGTTCTTTGGACTCAAGATTTCTTTTCAAGCCTTGACTAAGCCAAATCATTTGACCTCCTAAGGCACTAGGAAGTGTTCTAAGACTAAATTAGAGAGTAGATGTGCTGATCCCTTAGTAAAATACTTCATATTTATTATGTATGTATGTACAGATGCACATGTTGTTTCCTTTGTCCAGATGTATATGCTTCCTGAGATTTGGGACTTTCCTTTTGTCTTTGTACCTCATGCTTATAACAGTGCCTTTTACATAGCTATTGCTTATTTAGTGCTTGCTGATTGATTAGGAAATACCAATTAAATCATAGATCTGAATTTTTTTTAAAAATTGTACATTTTAAATATTTTCTGGGCTTTCATAAAGGACGTCTTTCTTTCTTTTTTATTGTTCACACATTCTAAACCTGTCACTGTTACCCAAATAATCCTCACTTGATCTTTAATCCAATTTTCTATGTCAGATAAATTCTTTAAGTTTTTACAGTTGGTTGCTTTCATTTTATTTCTCTTTTGAAAGATGAATTCAAAACCAGAATGATTACATATGTTCCTGGCAGTAGTACCTTCTGCAGACCCAGCATCTCTTCCCCCCTATCCCTTCCTCCCACCCCACAGTATTTTTGGCTCAGGCATTTTGCTTCCATTTCCCTTGCTTACTTCTGATCTATAAAATATCAAGATTGCCAAATATGAGCAATAGCATTTGAAATTAAATCCCCTTTAATTTACTATTATAAATAAATACTTCTTTTCACCTAAAAGCCACCTGAGCTCCCCTTTGGGGTAGGGGAAGATGAACCTCACTATTTCATTCTTTTGCCATCTCTAAACCAGACTCTCAGTGTTGTGGGGGGCTTGAGGTGAACCACCCTGGGTTTGGGATGGGTACTCTTTGCAAGAATGCAAGACTCCATGACTTAGCACAGAAAGAAAAAGATAAATTAATTAATATAGAAGTCATTTTGAAGTGGCTGAGAGGATAGCATAGATGGGGTGCTGCCTCCTAGAGGGGATATATTCTGACCTTTATACTCTTACAAAAACAGGGAATGGAATGAGGTTAGGCAGGAAGGGGGAGGGGATGAATGTTTGTTATTTGACAGGGGTTTGAATCCTGAAGACACGAGGAGTGACTGGCATAATTTAGGGGGTGAGTAGATGTCTTAGATACAACCAGATTGTATCAAAGCATAGCTTGGAGGTGTATTTCTGTGTCCATCTTGAAATCAAGGGGGAAATTCCAAGGGGAATATTTCTTTCAGTGGTCTTTCTTATCATGAGTTTTTATATCCAGATTCACCCTTTCCTCAACCCTAACAAGAATGCAAGGAAGGAAAGGAACCCCTCTATCTACAGCTTGATGTGAAGCACTTCTATAATCTGGGGCACACAAAGGGAAACCCAGAGTCCCATGCCATCAAGATGTCTTCTACCATTTCTGTGTAGGTTTCTCACTCTAGAAGATGTCTCCCTTGGGACTTTCTTGCTCTGTTTCTCTAGTTTCTTCTTATTGGTCATTTCCTCACATTTGTTTAAAGGAAATGCTCAGATCTGTCATATTCACTCTTTGATTCCTTTCAGTGTTCCTTCTCTGCCTCTCTAGACATCACTTTTTACTATGCTTCCTTATGAGTACCTCTCCCTGACAATAATACTTTTTAGGTTAAATTTATGTTGTTTCCCCTACTAGAATATAAGCTCCTTGAGGACAGGGATTACTGCTTTTTGTTGTTGCATTTATATTTCCAGAATTTCTGAGAGAAATAGGATTTCTGTTACAAAGTAATTGCTTAATAAATGATTCTTGACTCAATGGAATACTGAAAACCATTAGGATTCAGATTTCAGCAAATGATGATGATCATGATTCTAATGATGAAGATCATAGATCAGATGATAAGATTTTATGGAAAATAGCTTCAGGAACTATGCAATTAAATTTCTTCATTTTACATATGAGAAGACTGAAGCCAAGAGATGTCTAGTGATTGACCAAACTGGGATATAGACCTATTAAGTGCTGAGAAAGAGTTAATTTTTCTTCAACAACAAATATTTCTTTAGCACCTACTAAGTCTAAGGAAGGTTTTGTGCTAAATACTGGTGATACAAAGATAAACTATGACAGTAATTGCCCTCAAAGAGCTTATATTCTACTGAGTTTCAGGGAAGGATAAGGCAAATGCGCAATTTTGAGGACAAAGAAGAGTTTCTCTCAGAACAGTAGGAAATTTTGAGAGAGTGATACCATAGTTTTAGCTGTGGTAATTAGGATCCAAAAAGGAATCTAAAAGGTTGAAATGAAGAGTAGGGAGATTCAAAGCATGTTGGATGGCCTATTTTTGAATGCAAAGTAGTGATGAATATTTTGAATTTAGAGATTAATAATCCTATTTGGTTGAGATGGAGGTTATATGAAGCTAGGAGCAGGGGTAATTCCACAAAATAAGGCTACAAGGTCAGGTGGAGCCAAACAGTGGAGGACTTTAAATGCTAGGCTAAGACTTTCCTTTTTTTGTCCTAGAAAATTAACTCTTTCTCAGCACTTAATATGTCTGTATCCCAGTTTGGTCAATCATGGCATCTCTTGGCTTCAGTCTACTCATGTGTATAAAATGAAGAAATTTAATTCTAGAGGGCATAGAAAGCCATTGGAGGTTTTTGAGTAGAACAGTGGCTGAATCAGATCTAAGTCATGAAGAAAGTTGTCATTACCTCAAGTTGCATTTGCAGTAGACGAGATTATATGATAACATAGAATGATATAAATAACTATTCAAAAGAAACCAAGTCCCAGAATATTGCCCCAAATCACATAGAGGTATCAGAGGCAGAATTTGAATTCAGGTCTTTCTGTCTCCTAATCTAGCACACATACTCTTATGTCCTATTGCAGCTCAATAAGATGAGAATAGCTAACCTTTGCCTGGTGCTTTAAAGTATGAAATGAAATTGCATTATCCCATCTCAGCAAGTAGATATAACTGACTTCAATGAGTTATTTGTGGGCAAGTCAATGACCTTGTCAGTGAAATAACAAAAAAAAAAATCAGGAGCTGAGACAATAAACTCTGTCAAAGCTTTGGTGAATCCTTGTTTCTATTGGAAGCATTTGCAGAGCAAATGAGATAGACCTAATGAGGTGATTACGGGTAGTATCTTATGTAGACTATTTTAAGTTCCTGGCTAAAATGCTTACCACCTTTCTGATGCAGAGTTATTTACAGCTTAGTGTCCATTCATACCTTTTTTCCTAATTACAGGCAACTCTAAAGATTAATATTTAGAGCACACAGTTTGGGACTAAATTGATCTTTTTCTTTTTTCCTTTCTAATGGATGGAAGTGAAGCAAAAGCTTACAGAAACACCCTTCAGAAAAGGGAAAGATGCATTGTCTGCAGGGATGAAAACGATGGGATCACTTTGCACCACCACAGGGCAAAGCACAGCACAATGATATAAGCAGGGAAGACTAAAAGTCCATGAGTCCATGACACTTGTTTTCTGTGGGGTTTTTCTTAAACTGAAACAACTTGAACTGATAAGTTATTAGAGAGCCCTTCCAATTCCATTACCTCCAGGGCCAACTTTGGCTCCATAAGATGCAGTGTTTTCTATTTGACCACTGCCTGATTTGCTCAGCTGAGCCAGGCAACTAGATTATTGAAAACATTTCTGGAAGGATTACAAGGATATTTAGAAATTTCAAGACCAGGGGGGGAAATAGGAGAAACCAAGAGGAATAGAAATTCATTGAGATTGCTGAATGAGACTAGTCGTAATAATTTAGTATTATAGAAAGAGAAATTGGAAACTGGCCAGAGACTGGAACTGTGATTCCTTTTATATTGGGAACTCTCCGGTTAGGAAATTCCTTTTTCCAATCCAGTGTAGCACATTTTTTGCAACTTATAGTCTTAGTAATTTGCCTATAGCAGGGCTGACAATATTATCCAGTCCAGCTGAACCAAAACAAAATGTAAATGTCAAAAACAAACAAAAACCCTGCCTTCCTTATATATGGTTTTGTGGTCTCAATTTCCCATTTGAGTTTGAAGCCATTGGCTTAGAGTATTGCGAAGTTAGGTGTCAAAATTAGGATAGAATTGAGAAGCTAAGAACTTGATCTCAGTTCTTTTTTCATTCTTTTTTTTTCAATGCTGGTTTTTTATCTATTATACCTCAGGGCTCTCAGTAGATATATTAGAAAAATTAGTTTTAAAAATTCTTGACTAGACATTAAGTTTAATAACTTCAGGAAAAAATTCAAATGAAGTAATGCAGCTTAACTGTTTGAACACTTAGCTAATACTATTCTTCTAAACATGTGCTAGACATTCCTGTTAAGCTGGAAAATTTGCTTTCTGAAGCTGTAAAAAGAATGATGGATTTAGAGTCATAAGATCTGGTTTTGAACCCTAGATCTACAATCTCTTTGAACTGTGATGTCACATTATGAGTTAGGGCTTCAGTTTCTTCATTTTAGATTTAAATTCTATCATTTTTATCCTTGTATAAATTCCATACTATCTGTCACCATTTCTTTGCTCATTCTCTTGCCTAAACCTGTAATGTTCCCATGGCCATTCCTGATCTATTGAAATGATATCTAGCTTTCCTTTAAGACCATCCTAAAATACTATCTCGGGAAGAGATTTTTTTTCTCTTTTAGTTATTAACACCCAACATAGTAATTTGCCTGTAGAGAGTATTTGATAAGTATGTGCTAAATTGAATTAAATCATCTTAGTCAACAAACATCCCCCACTTCCTCATAAGCCCATTGGTTTGTACATAACATTTTTCTTGGTTTGAAGCTTATCCACTTACCAAACATCATTAAAAAACAGAGATCTATTTGTATGTGTCCTAGTCCTCATACTGCACTGAAAACTCATTTAAGGCAGAATTAATGTTTTAGTTAATAATTATAGTTGCTCCAGCACAAGACATGGTATTCTGTATATAGGAGTATAACTAGCCATTCCATAAAAATTCGTGAAGGTTAGGAAGTAGGTGCTGATATTTGATATATAATTGTTGAATCATTTCTAAAATGAGCATTGCATACTTTGAAGATACCTTCTCATACGAAACTTCTAATTCAAGGTCAATATTAATACTAAACTTTTTCAGAAAGCAGTAGGGATAAAAGAAGCTTATGCCCAACGTGCTGCAAGAAAGTAATTCTTTATTCCTGATAACGTGCTTCATTGTATTGGGAAAGATGATTTTGTGTTTGAGGAATTCATATTTTGAAAAATGCATCTAAATCAAAGAGGAGGAAAGTAATATCTCCTAAACTTTTTTGTGGTACATTACTGCACTGTATACTACATTCTTGATATGCTCTGTGACCCAAAATGTGTTACAGAGCAAAATGACATATATTTAGATGACACACATCTACTTCTAGTGTGGGTCACAGAAAGCAGCAATGTAACAAAATTATGCAGTGAATAATTTCAGGCATGAAAGCCATGGGACTAACTAAAGGAGAGAGAAATGAAGAAGCCCAGGTGGGAGAGAGAAAATCACTTTTAAGATAGAATTTGAAAAGAAATTTGAAGTTGATGAGGCACAGAGACACAAGAATGCCATTCCAGATGGCAAGAGCTTCAGAGTGTGCAATGGAGACATTGAATGAAGAAGCAAAAGGACCAGTCCTTATTATTGACATGTGGGAGGGGAGAGATAGGGAGCATATGAGGCCTTTGATTTGGGACGATTGTGTTGTCAAAAATAAAGGTGGCATTACTGAATTAGATTTTTTTAATGGAATTTTTTGCTAGAATATTTCTTGGAATATGTTACTTGGCAAAAAAAAAATAGCTTTGCCTACATTTTGAAAACAGAGTCACATTAGGCAAAATTGGAATGGAAATTAAGTATTCTTTTTGTGTTTTCTCATTTTCCAGTGAATCCAGTGTGGATCACCTGATTGGCCAGGGTTTCTTTTCCAGGACAAGTATAGGAACCAGTTATCAAATTACAAGTGGGAATTGGTTTGGGTTCTATTGTACCCAGTGGAACATCTGTCTAATATTAACACACTTCCCTTCATATTCAGTCTTTACCATCCTCTCTCCAAATTACTATATCTATCTATCTATCTATCTACCTAATATAAATATATATATATTATGTTAAATTATGAAAAAATCAATCTGATATAAGGTACAGCAGCAAGGTGGTCTTGAAATTAGAATGACCGGAATTAAAAAGTCCACCTCTGATATATATTGAATATGAGAATCTAAATAAAACTGCGCCATATACAACTCTCTAAGAATATGTATTTGAGAGAAGGTGTTAGTTTGCATTGGTAGAGGGAATTTCTTCACATAAGAATACCCTTAGCAAGATATCTAAAGTCAATTCCTTATGCTTAGCTTATATTTACTTATAAAAATGCATGTTCTTTGCCTCCAATAGAAGACACTCTCTTAAAACCAGGAACTATGTATTTCATTGTAATTATCCCCACATAGTTCAGTGGCTTGTACATGGTAAATATTTTTTAAATGCTCATTGAATTGAATTGAATCCGTTTTAAATTTCTAGTTGTGAATCGGTATTCATTAGGCTTTTTAGCACTTAGCTTCCTATTGAGAGAAGATGGAATGAGAGCACAAGATATCCTTTTGTATTTTCTGATGAGAAGGAAGAATGTTGTGTATGACCCCAGAACATCTACACTATTTAAATAACTAGAAATAAGAACTAACCATAGTACTTGAATTCATTTTAATGGGACAGCCCCAATCAACCTTGTAATGGCCTCCTGGTGGTGGACAAGGATGTCTATCTGCATTTTGTTCATATGGTAGTTTTTTTTTTTTTAAAGAGGAAAAATTGTCCCTCAGAGACAATATGTTTTATATTACCATTTCCTAAGGAAGGCAAAATGCTTAATAAAACATGCCTCAGAATCAGATTTAGAGCTAGAAGGGTTGCGAGAGGTTATCTAGTACAAAACTTTTATTTTACAAATTCAGAAACTGAGGTCCAGATAAGTTAAGTATATTGAACAAAGACCATATAGTTACTAAGTAGCATAACTACAGTTCAAACTCAGGTCCTCTGATTCCAACTTTGGCAAATCTCCCCCTGTGCCACCTACATACAATTAGCTCTGTGTTTTTAAGTGAGATGGCTCTCTAGTTTTTTTTGTTTGTTTGTTTGTTTGTTTTTAGTTTGTTTTTAGTTTTCTTAATCTTTTCATTATCACATGAAGCCATGAAAATGTTTTGGCCCTCAAACATGATGTGGTTCCAAATATACCTAGATAGGACCAATTAGTTGAGTTACCTTCCTCCCATTTCATCAAGTTCTTTTTTCAGTTCAACAAATATATTTGCTTTTCTGAGAACACAGTTTGAGTCTCTTTCACTTCCTTGCCTCTGCAAATGATATTCTTTACATAGCACATCCTCTAAAAATCCTTGGCTTCCTCTTTCTTGAAAATAAAAATGAACCAACAAACCAAAGCAAAACCCATCTTAAGGCTTCCTCCCTCCAGTGAACACAGAATCATAGAAACTGGATGCTAGAGTTGGAAAGGATCTTAGAGGCAATTTAATCCTCCCTGTAGCTGAATGAGCATATATTCTACAATATACACACATGGTCATCCTGCTTTTGAGTGAAGAACTCTAGTGAGAGGGAATCTACTGCTTTTTGACACAACCCATTTTTAGATAACTATTAGGAAGGTATTTTTTTTCTTACATCAAACTGAAATTTCCATCTTCGAAACTGTCTTCAACCTCTGGGAACAAACGGACTGAGGCTAGTCCTTCTTCCATGAGACAGTTTTTCAAATAGTAAAAAATAATTATCATTCCATCCTGCACCCTCTATACTTTCATACCTTCACTTACTAGAAGCACCATCTCTAGCTGCTTTAACTAATATTCCCATGTGATTATCCCAATTCCTTTCATGACCACAGTTATTTTCTTATGGATAATCTTTGTCTTATCAATGACCTTCCTAAAATGTAGTAGTCAACAAATACAAAAAATGTAAAGGTTGGAGCAAGGACACATGTGATACCCAGTGGAATTGCATGTTGGCTAGGGGAGGGGTGGCAGGAGGAGGGGGGAGGAAAAGAAGATGATTTCTTTTTCCAATGAATAATGTATGAAAATGACCAAATAAAATAATGTTTTAAAAAAACAAAAACAAAACCAAAAAAATCCCCCAAAATTTAAAGGTCATATTTAAAATGGAGCATGGGGCTCCTGAGAGATCAACTGTCCAAAACAGTACCAGTCCTCTACATTCTAGCACTTTCTGACTTTTCATCTGAACTAAGATCACATGAGAATTTTTGCCTGCTTGAATAGGAAGAATTATCTGATTGAATATACCTGACTTTCATTAATGTCCTATTTTATAGCCATTCAAAATATATAGACTAAAATTTCATAAATAAGGCTTCATTTAAGTAGAAACTTATTTATTGGTTAATTGTGATTTTTATGCCATCAATGAAAATTATTATGAAATGTTAACTTATTCAAGACTATTTATTTTCAAGAACTTAAAATCATGAGCCAGCATAGTACATGAAAGAATTTTGGACTGGGATTCTAGCAAGCTTCCATAGCTGGTCAATAATGTTATGACCTTGGGTCAATCACCCTATCCCTCTGAGCCTTGGTTTTTATATCTGTAAAATGAATTCATTTGATTAAGTGATGTTAAAACTAGTTACCCTCGTAATCCAGTATGAAATAATATCATTCATAGGCCAACATTTCATATCATACACCACAATAAAGTAAAATTGGATACTGGATCTAGAAATAAAAGTTAATAATATAAAGAAATTAGGGAAACATGGGAAAATTTACCTGCCATACTTATGGATAAGGGAAAAATGTATGACTAACAAGATAGAACACATTAGAAAAAAATGAAATATATAATTTTGATTATATTAAAAATGTTTATATAAATAAGCCCAATGCAACCAAGATTAGAAGGGTAACAATAAATTTGGGAAAAAATTCAAAGCAAGTGTCTGATAAAAGTGTCATTTCTCAATATATAGAGCTGAGAAAATTTATAGGAATACAAAGCATTTCCCAGTTTATAAATGGTCAAAGGATATGAATAGACAGTTCTCAGAGGAAGAAATTTTAAAACAGCCATAGCCATATTATAAAATGCTCAAAATCACTATTTATTAGAGAAATGAAAGTTAAAACAGTTCTTAGATACCACTTCACACCTATTGGGTTGACTAACATGACTAAAAAGGAAAATGATAAATGTTGGAGGGGATGTGGGAAAATTGAGACACGAATACGTTATTGGTGGAATTGTGAATTGATACATTTCTGCAGAACAATAATGGAACCAGGGTCAAACGACCATAAAACTATGTACACTCTTTGACTCAGTAAAACCACTACTGAGTCTTTATATCTAAAAAAAAAAAAATATCAGAGATAAGGGAAAAGGACCTACCTGCACCACAATATTTCAAGTAACTTTTTTGTAGTGGCAATGGAATGGAAACTGAGGGGTTACTTATCATTTGAGAAATGGATAAACTTATTGTAGTATACTATTGTAACAATACTATTATGACATAAGAAATTACACATAGGATGAGTTCAGAAAAAACCTGGAAGGACTTACATAAACTGACATAAAGTGCAGTGAGCAGAACAAGAACAATGTATATGGTAACAGAAATATACAGTTATCAACTGTGATTGACTAAACCATTATCAGCAAAGCAAGTCTCCATGATAACCACAAAGGACACATGATGAAAATGCTATCCACACAGTCAATAAAGGAATTGTTGGAGTCTAAAGCAGATTAAAACATGCCATCTTCCACTTTATTTCCTTCATGAGATTTTACTATATGCATGATATATCTTTCATCATGACATAGATAATATGGAAATATGTATTGCATGAAAGAAACCTTTATTAGCTTATATATTGCCTCAGGAGCATATGTATATGTGTGTGTGTGGGAAGGGAACGGAGGGAAGGAAAAATTCCAAATCCTAAAATATTACAAAACAATTGGCCACTGGGTTATACATGTATCATGGTTCAAAACCTATTTCCATGTTATTCATATTTTCATAGAGTGATCTTTTAACATCAAAACCCTAATTATATGCCTATCATACTGCGTGGTCAATCATATATTTTTTTAATGCATTTCTGGTTCCACAGTTATTTCTCTGGATGTGAATAGTGTTCTTTCTCTTAAGTTCCTTTGCATTGTCCTGGATCTTTGCATTGCTGCTAGTAGAAAAGTCTATTACATTCAATTGTGCCATAATGTATCAGTCTCTGTGTACAATGTTTTCCTGGTTCTACTCCTTTCACTCTGCATCAATTCCTGGAGGTCTTTCCAGTTCACATGGAATTCCTCCAGTTCATTATTCCTTTCAGCACAATAGTATTCCATCACCATCAGATAACAGTTTGTTCAGCCATTCCACTATTAATAGACACTCTCTCATTTTCCAATTTTTTGTCACCACAAAGAGCGCAGCTATAAATATATTTTTTTTGTATTTTTCCTTATTATCTCTTTGGGATATAAACCCAACAATGCTTGTCCTTTGATCCAGCATTCTCTTAAAGTCATTTGCCCATTATTCCAAAGTGGCCTCAGTTATGCCTATTTAACAGAACTTGGCTCCAAAATTTAATAATTTTAAATGATTACAGAGATGAATAGTTGCCCTATGTTGCCTTTTATGACATTGCTGGTCACATAAAGGAGCTTTTTATAGCAAATGAGTAGTCAGGAATGCAATCTCCATTTCATGTTTGAGCAAAAGGTGTTAATAGTAAAACAAAAATATATCATAATCATTCTAAAGTTATCAGAAACTGAACCTGACTCCAAGATACATATATGGCTTAACAGTAGCAACACTTTTTCACCGCCATCCAATAGAGCAGTTCAGTATCATAAAAACCATCAGCAATGATGATAGTAAATATAAAGAGATGGCAGCAAGCCTGTGAAATGCAATATTTGGAAGCAGGTGGTAACAGCAATGAACAACCTTAGTAATCAAATGAACTGTAATCAATCATCCAAAGAATTAAGGAAAAATCAATTAACAATTTAATTAAAAGTCATCCAGTGACCTCAGTTATTCTGTTTAAATAAGATCATCATTTCAATTCCCAATTTAGAATTTAGACCAATTATTCAATTAAAATGCCAATAAGAGACTGACCTAGTGAAACCTCTATTCTAGACATTTGAATGTGTGCTATCTAATGCTCTTAATGAACATATATTCCATCTGGTTAGAGCAATGATATTCGTTAAATCATCTTAAGAGATTTACAAAAACACATATACACACATATCTTTGTTCAGATAAAGAGATGAATGCATGCATATTTACCCATATACAAATATGATACATATTTGTATCATATTTGTATCATATATGTACATTAATATGCATACATATATGCATATCTTTATCTCATGGCATTGAACTTAATCCTGCTTGCCTCAGTTCCTCATTTGTAAAATCATCTAAAAACCATTCTCATATCTATTCTAAGAAAATCACAAATGAGGTGAGGTCATGAAGAGTCAAACATGACTGAAAACAACTGAATAACAAAGCTTTATCTCTTTGTTAAATTAAGGCTGCCCTTCTCCAGTTCAACCCTGACCCCCCCCCAGTCTCCCCAAAATTAAAAAAATTCCTTGTATCAGAGATAATGGCTTTTAACAAAATTAATTCAGCTCATAGCTCTCTGATCTTTTTATTAGCTCCTCTTCAAGCTTTGGAACATTGGAATAGTGCCTATTCATTCCAGTACTGTGACATTTTTCCTCTGGGTCCAGACCTTATTTGTAGATCTTCCCTTTCCATGTCATGGTGAAATTAGGCTTCATAAATGTAATTTATCACACAGAGAATCATCTGGCACCACCTTAGCTTGTCAGCCTTCTTTCATATGCCTTCCTCTAATGCAATCTACGCTTCAGTCACATTAGGCTACTTGCTCATTTAGAGTCATTGTACACTTTCTGCACTTACCTGTTTCAGGCTTTCACTCATCCTGATCCTTATACCTTTAATATGGTACTGCCCATCATCTATTACATTTTTATTCATCAAACTAAAATATTCCCTCTTCCAGCAAATGCCCCCTACCCAAATCTTTCCAGTCAATACAGAACTTTCCCCTTGTCCTCTAAGAAATAAAATTAAGACTTTGGTCCTTATTTTTCATAAAGTTTATTAGTTACTTGAATAGAGATAGAGAGAAAAAAGCCTATTCTAGCTAGCCACATGTGTGGTCTCTGTCTAGACACCATAGAAGCTCTCTCCCAGCACCCTCACCTGGGATAGAAAGCCCACACTTCCTGGATATTTGCATTTTAATCTCCCCTTTAGCATTCTGGTTCAAGTTCAGAATCATATTTGGGATCAAGTGTCTAGGTCACCTTACTGTGACCCATACTTGGTGACATCAGTGACACAAACTCATGAAAACTCACACAGATGCATACTAGCTGTGTTACCCTGAAGGGGAGAAGGGGATAACTTTCCTCACACAATTCCCCCTTTGATTCTTTGGGAGACCAGCATGTTAAAATCTCCTCACTTAGGGTTTCTGGGAGATTAACATGTTAGGTCTCTCCAATGAATCATTCCACATATGTAGCTTATACCTCTAAATATACTCTTACTTGAGGTATATAAAATATTTCACTTTACATAGGGGCAATTACAATGATTTGGGGAAAAGAGGGAAAGAAAGAAAAAGGAGAAATTAAACAAAAATGATTGATAAACACATTGACAAAAAGGCAATTAGGAGGCAGTCCCCTTTGGCATAAGAGGTTACATTCAGAATAAATGATAGATTCAACTCCCTCCAGTTCAGTTCATTATATCTGAAAGTTTACACTGGAACTTTTTATGTGGTGTGTAGTTTCTGTAGACATCCAATGGCATCTCCTAAAGATCCACTTTCTTGATTTGGGGTATTGGTGATTTTCTTTTTCCTAAAATTGCTTTAAAAACTCTTCACCTTGGATTTTAGGATAATTAAACAAACCGCCCTTAGGAGGGTGTTGAGCAACATTAGAATCAGTCTGGGATACATGGCTGAGTTATGAGGTATATGAGTCAGTTCTCAAAAAAAAAAACACCAAAAACCCCAAAACAAAATACAGAGAAAAAATTATAAATATCAAATATATATCAAATGATATATATATATATATACATATATATATATATATTTGTGTGTGTCAAAATCCTATGTGTATAAAATTACTAGTAAAAGTAAAATCATAACAGGTCCTTGAAACACCAGCAAGGCCATGTTAAAGTGACTTATGTACTAACAAGCATGCAGGACAATTGCAGCAATATTGCACTTACCACAGCCAGGACTATGGAAAACTGCCATACTATGAAAGAGAAGGAGACAGTCTGAGATAATAGAAAAGGGAAATATGATTACCTGGTATGATTTTACGTTCAATCTCAGGGAGAGTGGAGCCAAAATGATTATTATTTCATTGTTCAGTTTAATGGGACTATAACTAATAAATAATTAGTTATTTTGGAGAAATACTCCAGCTTCTTCTGTTTTTATTTTCTTGATTCCTGTTTCTACAATCCATAGCTACATGACTTTCCTTCACACAAAACAAAAAAGTCATTATTTGCCTTGTGTATTCCTTTAGAAGAGCTGTGACTTCTTATTTTATAGTTTTCTTTTACTTGTTCCTTTAATTGAGCTATTTCCTTCCTTAATTTCTCCTCTAATTTATTTTCATCCTTCTTTAACCTCTTCTATAATTCATTTTTTTCCTTTCTTAATCTCTCCTCTATATCTTGCTTTTCACAGCCCTTAAAGACATATATAAAGACAGAGTGCTGTACTCTTTACTTTATCTATGTCAATGATTAACCAGTCAGAGTAATTTTTCTTAAAATATTTTGTAATGTCTCAGGATCAGTTATTTACAAAATGCTTCCTTATATGTCTAACATCTTTCTCCCTAGAACAATCCAGGTCAAGATGCCAACATCTCCTAGTTCAACAAGTCTATCCAAGTCTTCAAATATAGTCCAGTTACTTGGCCTGTCAGAGCAAGCTCTCATTCCCTTTAATAACGCATTCCTAACCTCACATAGATGCATGTAACCTTCCACTGAATTTGAGTCTCAATTAGGATTTTCAAGAGGCCAACATATTGTACCCTTATTCTGGGCCCCATTAACAACAGAAAATACCTTGTTTCTCTCAATTTCCATTAATAAAATATGTAATAATTCCATGACATCAATCTAGCCTGGACTGTATGTTCTATAAATGCTTTCAAACTTTTTAATTCCTGTTATATCCTCCTCATCAAAGGAAAGAGGTTTTTTTCCCCCTTGAATCTCTCGATATCTTGTGGGGGGAAAAGGTGTATGATGTTTAATATTTACTAAATTCCCTTGTTTATCATAAGTGGGAATGCCCCTTAAAGAGAACAGACCTGTATTTGATTGTTTGTATTTACTAGGGCCTGGTTTGCTGTTTCAATTGAGGCTGAGTGGTTGGAGGATAAGGGTAGGAGGGAGAGGTAGAGAGAGAGCAGGCAGGGAGAGAAATAGATTGGGCAGGGGGAAAAATGGATTGGTCAGGGGAGAGAAGGGCTGAGTCAAGGGAGGAGGGGAAGAGGCAGAGTGAAGGGAGATTGAGTGGGCCTGGGGGCAGATAGGAGAGGAGGAGACTTATTGAGTGGGAGGGGATTGTCAGAGGAGGGAGGGGTAGGATGGGGAGAAAGATCAGGGTTGGGCAGGAGAAGGAGAGCAGAGAGAAGAAGGGTGAGGAGAAAGAGCTGGGCAGTGGGGAGAGAAAAACTGGGCAAGACAAGAGAGATGGTGGACAGGCCAAGGAAAGATTGGGTAAGGCAAGAACAAGGGTAGGTAGGACACAGGTCAGATGGTAAGGTGGGGTAGAGAGGTGGTGTGGGAGGAAAGGAGATGAGAGAAGAGGGATTTGGTAGGGGGAGATGCAGAAGGGGTCAAGAGACTGTCTGGATCAGGAGGAGGAAGAGGAACCTCCTCATAGGCAGAAGGTTTTGTCAGATTTAATGAAGGGTTTAGGGGGAGAGACTGAAGGAGTTAAGCAAGAATGACTTGGATCTACAGAATGAATAGCCTCATGGCTGGGGGCCAGTGAAGGCAGTGTGTCAGATTTTTCAGTCAGCCAAGCTGCTTTTGGTGGTAGTGGGTTTGGTTGAACTGTCAAGGAGATGCACCCAAAGAAGCCAATAGAAATATTCTTTAGAATTCTTATTGCCAATGGCCAGTTTTAGTTCTTTTGGAACTTTAAAATCAAATTAACCAAATCTTTGCCAGCTAAAGGATTTTACTGCACATGCTTTTCACAAACTCTCTGCTTCCTTCTTCAACATACCATCTCCTTTTGGAAAATTCAGTTCAACCTAAGAGCTCAATAAATTAAGCAGGGGTGAACCTGGAAGAATTTTGCCTGACTTTTTTCTGATTTTTGCAATATTTCCCATGGCGTCTGGTCATTCCTAATATGTCTGGAAAAATTCCTGGGTCTTTTTACCCTATCTAATTGGGGTTTCTGTTTAACTGCTGTTATTAAGGAGGAGCTCACTAGAAGCTGTGGTGCTGATGATCAGTTACTGCTGATGAAATCAAATAATTAAAGAATCCCTAAACATTTCTAATACCCTAGTAAAAAAAAAAAATTAAGACATAATGTAATTTAATTTTATTGTAGAAATCAACTAAACTAGATTAGGGTTAAAAGAGAAATTATTGCAAGACAATAGTACTAATAATAAATATACATTTATAATAATGATTATTTTTAAAAGTATTATTATTGAAATAATAGATCACTAAAGTAGTATATCCAATTAACATTGCATTTAATTAATTTGGTTTAATTTGATTTTATTCAATTAATTTGGTTCGATTATAGTCATTTAGATCTCCCGAAGTACTTTTCTTGTCCCTCTTTTTATCACTTATCTACACTTATGAATTATGCTTGTTGTTTATACTAATCTCCTCTTCCCCCATACTATAAGTAATACAAGGGCAAAGGCTTTCATCAGAATGTTGTATTTTCCTTAGTATTCAAACTTAGTACTCAAAACTCAGTTGTTCAATTCTTCAGGCATGTCTGACTCTGTGACCCCTTTGTGGGTTTTCTTGCCAAAGATACTAGAATTGTTGGCCACTTTTTCTCCAGCTTATTTTACAAATTAGGAAATAAAGTAAATAGGATTAAATAACTTGCCCAGGATCATAAAGCTAGTAAATGTTTGCGATTAGCTTTGAACTCAAGATGAGTCTTTCTAACTCCATGCCTGGCATTTTATGCTTCCATCTGTATTCAGACTCCATTGGTTCCTTCTATGGCAATGGATAGTCTTTTTTTTTTTTGTCATAAATGTCTTGGAGTTTGGGATCTATGCATTGCAGATACTGCTTAAATCTTTCATGGCTAATCATTGTACAGTATTGCTGTTCTTATGTACAGTGGTCTCCTAGTTCTGTTCACTTCACTTTACATCACTCCAGCTTTTCATTTTATGATTGTCTTGTCATTTTTAATAGCATAATAGTATTCCAATATAATCATATCATATTTATTTAGTTATTAAATATTCTTTCATGTTTACATGATTCATTTTCTCTTCCCTCCCCCCTCCCAGAGATGATAAGCAATTCCATTGGGTTATACAAATGTTATCACTTGATACATATTTCCATATTATTCATTTTTGCTATGGAGCAATCTTTTAAAGCCAAAACCCCAAATCATATACCCTTATATACAAGTGAAAAGTCATATGTTTTTACTCCCATAGTTCTTTCACTCAATGTGGATAGCATTCTTTCTCATACATCCTTCAAGAGTAACCTGGATTATTGCTTTGCTACTGGTATTAAAGTCCATTACATTGGATAGTTCCACAATGTTTCACTCTCTGTGTACATTGTTCTCTTGGTTCGGCTCATTTCACTTGGCAAAAGTTCATTGAAGTTCTTCCAGTTCACATAGAAATCCTCCAGATCATCATTCCTTCTGGCACAATAGTATTCTATCACCATTATATACCACAATGAGTTTAGCCATTCCCCAGTTGAGGGATACCCCCACATTTTCTAGATTTTTTGCAACCACAATAAGTGAGGCTATGAATATTTTTGTACAAATATTTTTCAGTATTGCTCTTTTGGGGTACAAACCTAGTAGCGGTATAGCTGGAACAAAGGACATGCAATAGTTTAAAGCCCTTTGGGCATAATTCCAAATTGCTGTAATCATATTCTACAACTTCAGCCATTCCCTAATTGATGGACATGCCTGCAGTTATCATCTCTTTCTGTTGTTATTCATCTTTTACAAATCCTACTCTAATAACTTAGAACTCAAAATGTGTCCTTTCATTCTGTCTCTCTGTTTCTGTCTCTCTTTCATTGATTTTAGTGTAAAAACTAAACACACAATCACAAAAAACAATGGAAACTATTTTCAAGTGAAACTAGCAAGTTTTTTAGTTTAGAAAATCTCAGATATATCTTCTGGTTTAACATCAACTGTTTTGCTTCTCCCAACTGGTGTGGTAGAGCCATTTAAATAGTTCCTTAAGGTCTCTCTGTTCTACAATTTCTTCATATGCAAAATGAGAGGCTTGAACTAGGCAAGGGTCAGTCTTTTCTAGTTGCCCATTTTGAGATAATAATCCCTGTATTTATATAAAACTATTTTATTCAGATTTCCTTGTTTAATTAGCTACAGGGAAAATATACTCTGGCCTGGGGAATATTGGTATACATTTAACAAACAACTTTGTTTGTGGAGAATGTATTCATAATACGTTTAAATAAAAATCTTCATTTTTAATTTTTCCTATATTACATTCCTAAGTGTGTGTGTATAATATATATATATATATATATGTATGTATGTAAACATATGTATATACATAAAATCCAGACCTGATATTTATTACTTGGTGATTTCTGAGGGATAAATGCTGACATCAAAGAAATAATAATCAACTCTCATGAGTCCCTATGAGCTGCCTCCAACATCCTATGATTCAATCTCTACTAGAGTCCACCAGTTTGATCTCTAAACATAACGTTTTATGTCATGAGATGTTTGAATTTATGGTAGATCATTGTAATCATCAGAGTTACTAAATCTTTCAAGGTGATTATCCTTTTATCATTGCTCTTACTGTGTAGATTGTTCAACTTGATATCAATACACATATATCTTCCCATACTTTTAAAAAACTATCCCCTTTATCATTACTTATAGCACAATAGTATCCCATCATATTCATATGTCATGACTTGTTCATTCCCCTGTTGATGGGCATTTCCTCCATTTCAAATTCTTACTTTTCTTAATTACCATGTAGGCAGGGAAATATCCCTAGGATCATAGAATCATAGATTTTGAGTATGAAGGATTTTTAGAGGCCATATTTTTCAATCTCCTTATTTCCTAGAGGAAAAAACTAAGCCTGAGAGAGGAAAAGCACAAGTTCATATATCTACTAAGTAACAGAACTTGAATTTGAACCTAGCTTCTGTGAACCTTATTTTAAATAAACTGAATATGCCCAGCATAGTACACTATCTAAAGTACTTGTAGATTCTTACTTTACATGTAATATAAACTAATAGATTTATGATGTTACTAGTGTGGGGAATGTCACCAAAAAACATAACTCTTTAAGGGTTAAATTAGGAGTTTTGACAAAATAAAGCAGATTTTAATAATTTAAGTTTTAATGAGAATATAGAAGAGTTTTAAATTAATATTATCCGTTAAGCCAGAGAAAAGATAACTTCTAGCAGCTTTTAACAATTAACAATTTAGTTTAATTAAAATAGAGATAGTAAAAGAATATAGTAAAATGAATATAGTAAAGGAGAAAAATATAGGAAAGAGGTAGAGAAAGCAAATTTCCCAATGCCTATACTAGTTATTCTATAACTACCTATATTTACAATCTAAAACTGCCTATATCTACCTATAATTAACAGTTACCCCACAAAGTTCCAGCCCAATCAAAACCAAACCAATCAGTGTTTAATCCAACTCTAATTAGGTCTGTCAGTGAAGACCAGCCACCTTCCAAAAAGTTCAAGAAAGAAAGCAAAACCTAACCGCCCAAACCAAAAGCCCCAAATCCAAAGCCAAAAAGCCCTCTCAGTAAGCTCAGGCTCACTTTTCTATTCCAGCGACTAAATGCCAGCTACCAACCCAACACACTCCCAGCAGTCAACTTTCCAGCAGCCAACTTCCTGCAACTGCCAGCCCTAACTGTCAGCAACTGACACTGGGCGCCCTTTTATAACCTTTTCCTACCTCACTTCCTGTCAATAACGATCCTTCTTTCTATCTCTATGGTTTCTCCTTCCTGTCTCTATGGTTTCTACTTCCTATCACTGTGGGCTGGTTAATTCCTACACATCACTATGGTAAGAGGACCTCCAGGTCCCCCATTAAATTAAAAAAGGAATAAAGAATCCCTTTTTACAATCCCAAAGTGTATATCATGTCATATAAATCTAACCCTTAGGGAATTGACCATAGAAGATGCAAAGTATGATAAAACATCAGAAATATGGATTAATCTGGGGAAAAACCTCCCTAAATTGTTGAAAAGTATAAACTGGATGACACTTTTCAAGACCTCTGTTATATTGATTTCCAAATTCATAAAGTAAATAAAATATTGCATACATGTGATATATCCAAGTATTTAATAAAGATATAGATTATTAACTGCTTTTTTCTGAAAGGATATGTTCACTTGTGTAGCTTAGACATTTTGATAGAATTTTAAACTGAAATGGACTATAAGCACATCTCAATCAATATATTTGACATAAAAGGAAATTGAAAATTTCTCAGGAGGTTAAGGAATTTTACCAAAGTCACCAGTGAGTGACAGAGGTGACTTAAAGGTTATGCCTACAATGACAGTGGATTTTTTTTAATCATCCCATGTATGCAATGTGTTTTATGTTATTAATTGCTGAGAGAAAAATTTTAGATAAAAAAATTTTAAATTCTACATTTGAGACATCAAAAAGAGTAAGCATTTTGATTAAAATAATAGAAAATTAAAAAGATGATTATATATATCAATTTTCTATATGTTCTATTCCTTTTAAAATTTAACATGTCAATTGTAAAGTTTAGTCACTTCATATTTTTTTCTGTTCAGTCTCCTGTTCTCTGCTCTATCCTCTCTGCTCCTTTCTGTCCCACTCTTGAATCCTAAATTGAAAAACAAAAACAAAATCCTTATTAAAATATGTATAATCAAGGAAAATTATCATATCAACTCTATCTAAAAATTTGTCTTAATCCACATATTGAGATTATCATATATTGTTTTATTTGTCAGAGTACCTCAGTCCTAGATTTTCATGAATTATAAATGGACATTTACAAAGATGTGGTTTTAGTGTTTTGACTTTCTTTCCACTTCCCAATTGTATTTGGGACTTTTGCTATAGTTTGGGAGAAGGTATTCTTCAGCCCCATTGATTTTCCTTTACACCCAAAGCAAGTAGTTTTCTGCCTATGTTCATGCTCATGCAAAGTGATTTGGGGTGACTTCTGTTCTCTTAAATCTCCAGAGTGGAAGCTGTGAGCTAAATAGGCATCACAGTTGCTTCTGAGACTTTCCAATTAGGGACTCCATGCAGAGTATTTGTCTTGCTTCCCAACCAATTATTGGTTTTGTAATAGGATCTGGTTCATACTGGGGTAGAGTTCAGCTAGAAGACCAACTCCTGTGAGATGTTAAAAAGGAAGATTGGAAGGTGGGTGAAATTATACCAATATTCTTGGAACTTTGCAGAATAATCAATTAGTGAGACAATGTTCTCTGTGTGTGTGTCTCCCGTTCCCTCTGTCTCTGTCTCTCTGTCTCCCTCTCCATCTGTCTCTCTGTCTCTGTTCTCCCTCTCTCTCTCCTTCTCCCTCCTCTTCCATCCACTCCCCCTCTCCCTCCCTCCATAATTCACTCATTCACTTTAGTTTCCTACTTGGCATCTTTTATTAAGTAGGAAGGATCCTGTTTGCTAAATGGCACCTTTATTACCCTCATACACTAGTAGGAAATGAGAAGGATCTTCAGCTTCTTTATTACAAAAGAAGACTGAAATATTTTATATAGTCATAAAAGCACCAGCTGCTATATGAGAAGGCTAATACTAGAAAATGACTACTATGAGTGCAGCATTAAGGCGCCTTTCTCAGAGAAGTATTCATTAAAACGTAGATGCTACTTAACCCCACAGACTATTGGAAGTATAAATGATATATAGACAACATAATTGAAGCACAGTCAAAAAAGGCTGAACTAAGTATTGACTTTGAATACAACCACTGCTGAAACACTGGGTAAAGATGAATAAGGCATTACGTAGAGCAAATGTTCTTTAACCTTTCTGATATACAAAATGATTTCTGGGGGGTTTTATTTTTAATTTATTAATAGAATTTATCTACAAGTGTCCCAGGTCTTCCCCACCTTTTCTGCTTCTCACATTTGGGAAATAGACATGTTCATGCAAATTAAGTCTTTTATATTTCTGCCTTTCCCTTTATGTACTGGAGGTGAAATTCACATTTTATTCTTGCAGTATTAATTCTATAACTGTATACAATGAGCTCTTGGTTTTACTCGTTTTTTTGCTATTAATTATCCCATGTAATTTTTACAAATTTTTTAAATTAACTTGTATTTAATTTCTTATGACATAGGAGTATTCCATCACAATCATACCACATTTTTAAGCCATTCCCCATTTGATGGGCACCTCCCTCAATTTCCAATTCTTTATTACCATAAAGAGAACTACTATAAATATTTTAGAATATACAGTTGATTTTCCTTTTTCAATGATCTCCTTCCTTGGGAAACAGACCCAGCAATGATATTGTTGGTTAAAAGGATATATACAGTTTTATAAATCTCTGTGTAAAATTCTAATTTGTTCTCCAAAATGTTTGGATCAGTTAATAGTTTCCCCAATAGTGGATTATTAGTGTCTCCATTTTTCTATACTCTATCCAACATTTGTCTTTTTTCCAAACTGATGGGTGTGAGATATCTCAGAATTGTTTTGGTTTGCATTTCTCTAATCAATAGTGATTTAGAGTATTTTTTCATATAACTAATTATGGCCTTGATTTCTTCATTTCAAAAACTCTTCATACATTTTGCCATATATCAATTGGAGAATGACTTTTATTCTCGTGAATTTGACAAAATTCTCCTTATACAGTAGATGTGAGACCTGTGAGGCAGTCTATAAAACTTACCCCCAATTTTGTGTTTTCCTTATAATCTTGCCAATATTTATTTTATTTGTACATTTTTTCAATTGAATGTGCTCAAAATTATCCATTTTACAATTCACAATGCTCTCCATCTAATGTTGACTAATAAATTCCTCTCACTTCTATAAATCTGATAGGTAATATTTTCCCTGTTCTGCTAATTTATTTAGGATATCTCCTAATTTATTTGTGATATCTCCCTTATATCAAGATTATATAATCATTTTGGTCTTATTTTGGTAAGTGGTGCCAAATATTGGTCTACACATAGTTTCTCCCAAACTACTTTCCAGTTGTCCCAAAAATTTTTATCAAATAGTTATCTCTTATCCCAAAATCCTAGATCAAAGCTTTTGTCAATACAAGGTTACTATAATATTTTACTCCTTTTTGTTGTATGTCCTGTTCCATTGATCTAACTTTCTATTTCTTAGCCAGTACTAGATGATTCTAATAATTACTGTTTTATAATACAATTTAAAATTAGTATTGTTAGAGCTCTTCCTTTACAAATTTTCATTAATTCTTATGAAATCCTTGATCTTTTGTTCTTCCAAATAAATTTTGTCACTTTTTTTAGTGCAAGAAAGTTTTTTTTTGTAATTTAATTGAAATGGCATTGAATAAGTAGATTAGTTTCTGTAGGACTGTCAATTAAATTATGTTGACTCTGCCCATCCATGAACAGTAAATATTTAGATTTTACTTTTATTTGTGTAAAAATAATTGTAATTATGTACATGTAGTTCATGGGTTTGTTCTGTCATATATCCTCCCTGGAATTTTATTTTATCTGTGGTTATTTTAAACATAGTAACTCCTATTTATTCTTGCAGGACTTTGTTGGTGATATATAAAAATCCTGATGATTTATGTGCATATTATATATCTTGCTGTTTTACTAAAATGATTGATAGTCAACTAATTTTTAGTTGAATCTCAAGGATTTCTTTTATGTACCAGTATGTCTTCTGCAAACAGAGATATTTTTATTATCTCCTTGTCTATTCTGATTTTTAAGTTTATTTTTCTTCTCTTATTTATTATTGTTAGCATTTCTAATATTATATTAATATAATGTTGGTGACAATGCACATCCTTGTTTCACTCCTGATCTTATTGAGAAGACTTCTAATTGCTTCCCATTACAAATAATCCATTCTGATGGTTTAAATAGATAGCTTCATATCATTAAAAAAAATCCATTTATACCCATGCTTTCCAATTTTTTAATAGTAATCAGTGTTGTATTTTGTTAAAGGCTTTTTCTGCATCTATTGTTATAAACATATATTTTTAAATTTTTTTGTTATTGATATTATAAATTGTATAGATAGTTTAACACATGTTAAACCATCCCATTTTTCCAGTTGTAAATCCCATTTGGTCAAAATATATAATCTTTGTGATTTGTTGTAGTCTCCTAGCTAGCATGTTATTTGAGGGTTATCCATATTCATTAATGAATTTGGTCTGCAATTTTCTTTTTTTCTCTTTTTGCTCTTTCTGGTTTGGGTCTCAACATCATATTTGTTTTATAAAAGAAGTTTTGTAAAACTCCTCTTTTACCTGTTATTAAAAATAATTTATTTAATTTTGTTTAGTTTATCTTGAAATGATTGGTAAAATTCACTTGTAAATGCACCTGTTCCTGATGCTTTTTAAAAGGAAGTTCTTTTATGACCTGTTCAATTTATTTTTCTAAATTAGGTTTATTTATTTTATTTTTTCCTGTTATAGTCTAGTCAGTTAATTTTTAAAGTATTCTTTTATTTCTCTTGTTAAATTTGTTTCATATAATTAAGTATCAATTATTGCTATTATTTCATTTTCTTTTGAAGTATATTCATACTTTTCATCTTTAATACTGGTGATCTGTTTTTTTTTTTTCTCTTTAACATATTAACCAATGGTTTATCAATTTTGTTGACTTTTTAAGACCAAGTCAATGGTTTTTTACATTTGATTTTATTGATCTCACCTTTTATTTTTTGGTGTTTTGGTGTTTAATTGAGAATCTTTTATTTGTTAATTTTCTAGTTTTTAAAAAATGCATTCTCAAATAATTGAAATTGTCTTTTGCTATTTTATTAATATAAACATTCAAAGATATAAATTTTCCTTTATTTACTGCTATAGCTATATCCGATAAGTTTTGACATGTTGTCTCATCATTATCATTCTCTTTAATGAAATTATTATTTCTATGATTTGTTCTTTAACTCGTGATTTAACTCATTACTTTAAGAATAAATTATTTAGACTCCAATGAGTTTTCACTTTCTACTTCCATGATTCCTTATTATGTAAATTTTTTTAGCATTAAAGTCTATAAAGGATGCATATAATATTTATGTTTTTCTACATTTTAGCTATATTGTTTCTATGTTCTAAAATGAGGTTAATTTTTTGTAAAGATGCTATGTACCACTGAGAAGAAAGTATACTTCTTTCTGTTCCCATTCAATTCTCTCCATATATGTATCATAGTTTATTTATCTTTGATTCTATTCATTTTCTTGAATTCTTTTTTATTTATTAGATTTAAATTTATCTAGTTTTGACAGGGGAAAATTAAAGTCCCCCCCCCATTATTATTGTTTGGTTAACTTTTTCCATTTGGAACTCATTTTGATTTTATTTTTAAAATCTCTATGCTATAGCAATTGGTGCATATAGATTTAATGCTGACAATGTTTCCTTATCTATGGTAGCTTTTAACATAACATAGTTTCTCCATTTATCTCTTTTGATTGTATCTATTTTAGTTTTAACTTTGTCAGAGATCATATTTGCTACTACTGATTTCTTAAAATCAGCTGAAAATATGTTTGTTCTACCTCTTTATTTTTACTCTGTGTGTCTCTCATTTTTAATTGTGTTTCTTGTAAAGTGTATATTGTCAGGTTTGGGATTTTGATCCATTCTGGTATCCATTTTCATTTTATGGATGAATTTAAATCACTGACATTCAAAGTCATAATTACTAGTGTGCATTTTTGTCCATTCTGTTTTTCTTTACTATTGTGTCCTCCTCTTCCTTTTTGCTATATCCCTCCTCAGACATCCAATTTCTTCTATTCACTAAAACTCCAATTTGCACCTCTTCTTAGAAATCTTTCCTTATCTTCTCTCTTTGACCTCCAACTTCTGAATTGGTCCAACTTTTTAAAGGTCCTTTCCTTGTGCCTTCCCTCTTACCTTTTAGTTCTAATTCTGTCTGCTTTTCCAAAAGTCTTTTCCTTATTCCCCTAACCAAGATATGAGTTTGATTCTAAAAACACCTCTTTTATCTTGTCCTAAGAGGTCCTCCTTTATCCTCTTAATTTACATTCCTATTTCTTGATATGTACTCCCCTTCTTGGTATTCTTCCCTTTTCTTATTCCCTTGACCTGTTTTCTATTCATTTAGTCTTCCTTCTCTTAGTCCTTCATTCCCATAAGGGATCTCAGTCACTTCCTTATTCTTTTTTTCCCCTCCTTTTTTTTCTGTATGTTAAGAAGACTTTTTACCCTTTAGTTTTATATGTTGTTCTCTCTTTAACCCAAATCTGATGAGAGTATGGTTCTAGTACTACCAGCCCTCTTAGATGGTTCTTTCTCTTACGCTTACTCATTAAAAAAACAAAAACAAAAACAAAAAACTAGTGGACAGGTAAATATACTTATTTTTTGGTTCTATGCTAAACCTAAGGCATTATAGGAGGATAGTGCCACATATTTCAGAATTTTTTGTTGTTGTTATTTCCTGGACCTATTTAATTCCTCAAATATCTATAATCAGGGGTCAGGTGTGGTTCCTGGTCCCCAGCTCAAGCCCCTTAGTCTGTGATTGATCTCAGATGCTCCAACCAGAGCATTCCCACCAACTGTCTTTCAGTTCTGCCTCTGCAAGCAGACAGCCTATTTCTCCCTCTGTGGGAGGAACCAAGACTCTTCATTACTGGAGATTGCTACAACCAATAGGACCCTAATCTCTCATCAACCTCACTCACTGGTATGAACTATGAGTTCCTTCCTCATTCCTTGTTTCCTGATGTAGTGGCCCCGGATAAAGCAGATGTATGGTCCACATTGCTGGACCCCAAGGGCCTTCCCTGATCCACAGACTAGGCTGTAGGCCACATAGCCACACCCAGGGTTTGTTGCCCACTTTTTTCACCAGTGTCCATCACTGGACTGGGCCCAGCACCTGTAGACTCAACTGCCCCCTGTGGGTGAGCTAGGAGACCCAGAGCTGAGGCTTCAACAAGCATTGCTGCTTCCAAGGGTCATTCACTAGCAAATTCCACTGATGTAAGGTAAAGAGATGGAAGGAATTTTATAAGCCAACTGATACCATGTCCTTATTTTATAGATTAGGAAAATGAGATCCATGGAGCTAAAAGATTTGTCCATTGTTACCCTGCTAGTTGTTTGTTGTTCATTATTCAGTTATGTCAGATTCTTCAGAAACTCATTTGAGGTTTTCTTGGCAAATACACTGAAGTGGTTTACCATTTTCTTCTCAAGTTTATTTTACAGATGAGGAAACTGAAATAAACAGGGATAAGGGTCTTGCCTAGTATCCCCCAGTAAGCACCTGAGGCCAAATTTAAACTAGGGAAGGATGAGTCTTCTTCACTATGGTCCTAGAATTCTGTTCACTGAAACAAACACTTAGCTGCCCACTCTAGTAATATGATTGGGAATTCAAATCCCAAATCTGTGGCTCTAGATCCAGATCTTTGCTATTACTATCTTTCACTGTCTGCCTCTGTCAGTTGTTCTACTCCATCTTGTAGACCCATTTTCATGCATTTCTGCTTCTTTCCCTTTTTCTTAGATCTCTTACTAATTTACCTTATATAGTTTCAATTATATAATTTCAATTTTAAAATTCATTTTTTTTTACTGATCACTTCATCTTTGGCAAACAAAAATGAATTGGTAGTAATAGGGATATGTGGAAGTGTCATTAAGTCTTTTAAATGGACCACAAACAAACATTTTTAAAGATTTTATTTCTTCTAAATGTACTAATTCAATAAACTTGTTTTAAGTGCTTACCTGAAGGTGGGGCAGGAATCAGAGGTACCTAGAGTGGAGTTGTAAAGTCTAAAATAAAGTTGCTAAGGGAAGAGGAGAGTTAAGATCCCAGCCCTCTCTCTACAAAAGAAGACTTTGGGAGGAGCTTATTACTTTGTCTTTCAACCTTCCAATCAATGGGATGAGGAGACTAATGGACCTGAGAAGGTTTTGAGTATTAAAGGCTCAATCAGTCTATATGATAATGAGATTTCAAGTGATCAGCTTTTCTTGTGGGAGACCCAATATTTATGGACTCAAACCCAAGTATCCCCATAGATAAAAAAAACAAAGAGTGTCAATATGTAAAATAGTGGTTTGTTCCTCCTATATTCCACCATTCTATGGTGGGGGGGTGGGGGAGAAGGGGAGAGAGAGACAAAAGTACAAGCTAAAAAAAAGAAGATGGTTTGAAATAAAATAAAAGTGGTTAAATTTGAGAATGGTTATTCATATTACAGAGATATTCTTCACAATTTCAAAAAGGAGGGAAAAGATTAACTCAGGTTTTCTTTTAAACAGTGCCCTTGTTACAGTTAAATGTTTCTGTATGGGGATCATTAACTCTTGGGGGACAGAGTAGTAGAAAAAAGGACCTAAAAACTGGAGCATTAGAAGCCATTGTGAGGTGATACTCAATTAAAATATAACTTAATTCTGAAATTGATGATTTTATTTGTCTAACTCTTCAAGAAAATGCTATGTGTAGAATGTGCATTATACCTGTCTTTTGACTAATTGGTACCAATTACAGGGTTTGGCTTAATTCCCCTCATAGAGGAAGTTAGTATCATATAATTTGGTCACTTGGGTTAATAGTCTCAATACCAAGGTCTGGAAAAAAGCGTTAGGAGATAGAACGTCTACTATAAACACAGTAGAGGTATCTTAAGAAAAGAAATATGTAGGGGCAGAGGAAGAGAAGACTAGAAATAATTTTACTGCATAAAATGTAGAAGAAAGATCCCAATGTCTTTTCTAAAATAATAGGCTCTCTATAAAGCATATGCAGGGTGAATTTTGCTTAATATTCTACAGATTGCTTCTATGCAAAGGCTTAGAGCAAAGTATTCAACATCAGTGAGCTTTGTCTATTAATGTGAGTCATAACATGGGAGTAGGCACGAAGACAATCCATAAGGTGACCCTCTATGCTTCACAGCTTGATTTTTATTAGTACTTTGGTCTGATGATAGACTGGAGTGAAGACAATTTAATGTGGCTTCTGCCTCTTGTGGATAAGGTTAGTAAAGAATAGTATATTCTTGCTAATAGAGAGTTCCTAAAACTTCTCTTATTTTCCTCCAGTAGTCAAAAGTGCTGTATAATGGCAGTCTAATTTCAATTTTTCACAGTGCATTTATGGAGTTCAACTTTCTTCACATTCCTTTTCATGCTAATCTTTTACCATGAACCAACAAGTATGGGACCTTTCATAAAACAAGGTCATATTTTATGGCTACTTAACTTGGGCTGAACTTTATAAAAGAAATAATGACCTTGAAAACCAGTACAACATTTTTGCACAAAGGCCACTGTCTCTGTCATTAATCATAATAGATCACTGCCTATGGCTATTGTTGGCTTTTCCAAGTGAATTAGTAAAAGATCTAAGAAAAAAGAAAAATGTTTATTACAAATCATTCTATTACACACAGAAAGGTCAAAAGCAGTTGTGAGCAGACCAAATGTGAGCCTTAGTGTATCTCTCTTTCTATCTAGGCATCAATCAATTAACAAGCTTTGGTTAAGGGCTTACTATGTGCTAGGCACTGGGAATGCAAACACAAAGGATGAAACAATCCCAATTCTCAAGGAATTTGCTTGTCCATCCATCTCTAATTTCCCTTTACACATCAGGTAAGAAAATTTGGTATCTATCATATTGAAATCAATATACCAGTCAAGCAATAAGGATTTGATAATGTAACTGCTAAACATTAGTTCCTTTGTTCCTAAGATAAGTTTGGCTTATATTACCTTGATTTATGCAAAGATGCATCAGCACTTCACTGAATAAGTGAGCAGGTATTTCTTGGCTTGTTTTATCTTGGAATATTTAGGGATGGTTTAGAAAGTCATTGGAAATCCTTAGGGGTAAATCAGTTAGATAAAGAAACAAATATTTAGCAGCTTGTTTATCTTAATTAAATCCTGACTGCTGGGGTAGGATATTGATTTGGAGGTAACATCTAGGCCAAAAGCAAGAAGTTTCAGACTTTAACAGAAACAGTCACCAAGCTATTTGATTTGATGAGAATCAATTAGAAGATACTAGTACTGGGTCCCTGAAACTTGTGGCCAATTAATTGTACTTTTATTTTCCTTTTTTCTTCCTTAATTATTATACTCGTCTTTATTTAGGGAATGACTTAAGAAAAGTTACAGAATTCAGAGGATATATTATCTTTTACTTGCCCTCATAGATAAAGTACTTAATTTCACAGTGTTGTTACTGCGGATATTGATCACACTCAAAATAAGATATTTGTGAGCTCACATATTTTACTTTTTTCAATAAAGTAATTTTTATTATTGACTTCAACATCCCTGAGGATTATATCTTAGACTAGCTCTGTAACCTCCTGCAGTTACATATTAATATTTTTTTAGGTGGACACCTGAGAAGGATATTGGAAACTGAGGGAAAATAGATAGATGAAATAAAGAGAGATTGAGAGAGACATGCGCACACACACACACACACACACACACACACACACACACACAGGAATAAAGACTCAGAGACAAGGAGTTAAAAATATAGGCTGCATTGTGCTTGCCCCTCCGATGGAATTGAGAGAGGGCTCTACACATGTCCCCAAACTTTTATTGGAGAATCTAGGAATGTGGAATGGTGTTAAGGGCATTTTTTTAGAGTTGAGACTGAATATATTTTTAGTGGTCACCAGGAATTTAAATTCTAAATCCCAATGAAATACTCAAGTCAGAATAGAATTTTATGGTGGTTTATTTACAATAGAAGGAAGAAATTAAGAATGAGAGAAAATAGGGAAAAGGGTAGAAGATCTACCCCAGCCTGGCCTGAGGGGGAGTTCAGAGGCCTCAGCCAATGGGCCTTCCCAGAAGATTAAATCTAGCTCAGCTTCCAGCCACAAGACTTTCTCCAAGATGAGGGGCCTCCTTGGAAGCTGGTGCCTTCAGAAAGTCAGGGAAAGAGGATTCAGTCTTAACACTCACCAAATGGTCACCTAAGAGAAGCAGTCTAAGGTCTCCATGCTCCAGCCCTCCAAGTCAAGAACCACTGCAAAAAAGCCACCAAAGTCCGTCTCACAGGAAGTGACACAAAATATAAAAGCAGTTCTTTACATCAATTTCTGCATCTCACATGTACCAGTGGTAGCTTAAACTTGGCTTAGGACAACCCAGGGGGTCAGTCACTTATTTCTGATTTGTCACTTGTCACCATCCTCCCCCACTCTTAATCCTTAAGTGGGGGTGTATACAGTGCTGGTTGCTAAAATTCTAAAGACTAAGCCAGTGGAGTAAATCTAAAATTCACAGTGGGAGGTAACTAACGATCATGTGACATTGCATAGGTTTTAACATTAGTTCAATTGACAATCACGTAATCAAAGAGGTGGAGGTTAGTCAAACATGTGACTTGGAAAGGAATGTGGTCTAACAAGGTGGGAGCTAGGACCCTGTGGCAAATATTGTCCTGCTCAGGAATTATTTTGTCTTTTGGACTGAAGATTTGGAAATACAATAATCAATAAATAATATGACCATGAATCTGGTATATGAACACATAAGATACAATATCAATACACCACTCATTCCTTCAAGCTAGGAAGTGTCTGAGGCCAGATTTGAACCTAGAAACTCCCATCTCTAGGCCTGGCTTTCAATACACTGAGCCACCTAGCTGCCCCATCATAAGAGATTCTTGGAGGGGAAAAAGTGAAGTAAAGGCTAAGTACTCACTGCTTCTGTTGTACAAGACAGATATGATTGGGCCACAATCCAGAAAAGGATTTTAAAAGTCACAAGGAGATGTTTTTCAAGGTATTTAGATACCCAAGGAACTTATGAACCACCATACACACACATACACAGGTCAAGTAAAAGAAAATGATTAGAAAAATTTGGCACAAATTGTCAGTGACAGACACAAAAGATGATAAAAAAAAGTTTTGTTGATTTTTATAGAATGGACAGGACCATTAGGTGAATGGGTTGAGTGATGATGATGGAAAGCAAGGAGGGCAACTCAATTCTTGTTATACTTTTTCATTTTTATTCCAAGAATGATCATCTGAGGACTGCATAGATCAGAATGAAAATGACTAATAGGAAATTGAAAAATATGATAAGTAAGATGATGGTAAGAGAGCTCTATATCACTTTGATGAGTTCAAGTCACTGGGTCTAAAAAACCAGCCATTAAGTTGCTTAAAGAACTCCAAAGAATTTTGACCCTGAAAAGTGACTCTGCAAGAATGGGAAAGTCAGCTCATATGACTTATTTTTCTCTTTAATTAACAGTTTATTTAAATAGTTCTCAAAACAGTCAAGTGAATCAGGCCTCCTTTGGTTAGCAAAAGAATCTTAAAATCATTTTTGAAATTTAACAGGCAGTCTTCAGGTTTACTCATCAAACTGTCCAAGTATTCCTTTCTCACACTTTCCCTTTCTCTCTCTCTCTCTCTCTCTCTCTCTCTCTCTCTCTCTCTCTCTCTCTCTCTCTCTCTCTCTCTCTCTCTCTCTCTTATGAACTTAATAAACACAGACATTTAAATATACAAGAAAGAACAAGAAGCAGATATTAAAAACTTTGAACTCAATATACACAATTTTTGTTTAAAATTTTCAATTAAGTGTTTTTTCTCTCCCTCATACTTCCCTCAATGGAAAAAAAAAAATTACTCAGCTTTGAAAAAAATAGTAACAAAATGACTTGATTTTTTTCTCCTATCTCCCCTTTTTTTGTTCTATGCGTTTTTTAGTGTTTTAATGATGACTTTTTCCTAAAGGTATTTTATTATATGGATTTTCAATTTATAGATATTTTCATGGAATGGATTTTGTTTATATTGTGAAGGATAGGTGCACTTTCTTTTCTTTTCTTTTTTCTTTTCTTATCCTTTCTTTTCTATCTTTCCTTAAAGGTTGGAGTAATCTAATATCACACTAATTTTAGACCCCCAAGCTATAAGATTTCTTCTTAGTGTCCTCTATCCTGAGTCTTTTGAGTCATCAGGGCAACATGCGTTCCCATCTCTGTAGAAATATGGAGGTACCACTGTAAGTTCCCAATCTACTTCTACATCTTTGGAAACTGTCAGAAGAATAGCAATAAATCAAACTTAAATCAAAAGTTACTTAAGAGGAGCAAAGATATGCAAAGGTGGCACTCTATTTTTTTCTCTCAAAGAAAGCCAAACTATTTGACAGAATAAGCAAAGAAGGAGTTCTACCAAATTCCTTTTACGACACAAATATGGTACTGATTCCAAAGCCAGGCAGGTCAAAAACAGAGAAAGACAACTACAGACCAATCTCTTTAATGAATATAGATGCAAAAATCTTAAATAGGATCCTAGCAAAAAGACTCCAACAAGTGATCATGAGGGTTATTCACTATGACCAGGTAGGATTTATACCAGGAATGCAAGGATGATTCAATATTAGGAAAACCATCCACATAATTGACCATATTAACAAGAAAACTGACAAAAATCACAATTATCTCAATAGATGCAGGAAAAGCCTATGACAAAATACAACACTCATTCCTATTGAAAACACTAGAAAGCATAGGAATAGAAGGGCCTTTCCAAAAAGAATAAACAGTATATATCTAAAACCATTAGAAAACATCATTTGCAATGGGGATAAACTAGAAGTCTTACTAATAAGATCAGGAGTGAAACAAGGATGCCCATTATCACCTCTGTTATTTAACATTGTACTAGAAACACTAGCAGTAGCAATTAGAGAAGAAAAAGAAATTGAAGTTATTAAAATAGGCAATGAGGCAACCAAGGTATCACTCTTTGCAAATGATATGATGGCCTACTTAAAGAATTCTAGAGAATCAACCAAAAAACTATTTGAAATAATAAACAACTTTAGCAAAGTTGCAGGATACAAAATAAACCCTCATAAGTCATCAGCATTTCTATATATCTCCAACACATCTCAGCAGCAAGAATTAGAAAGAAATTCCATTTTAAATCACCCTAGACAATATAAAATACTTGGGAATCTATCTGTTGAAACAGACACAGGAACTATATGAACACAACTACAAAACACAATACACACAATTAAAACTAGATCTAAATAATGGGTAGAATGAGCTAACATAATAGAAATGACAATCCTACCCAAATTACTTTACTTATTTAGAGCCTTACTCATTAAACTACCAAAAAACTTTTTTTTTACTGAATTAAGAAAAAAAAAACCCATAACAAAGTTCATTTGGAAGAACAAAAGATCAAGGGTATCTAGGGAAATCATGAAAAAAAATGTGAAGGAAATAGGCCTGCAGTCCCAGATCTCAAACTGTACTATAAAGCAGTGGTCATCAAAACAATTTGGTACTGTCTAAGAGACAGAAAGGAGGATCAGTGGAATAGACTTGGGGTAAGTTACCTCAGCAAGACAGTCTATGACAATCCCAAAGATCCCAGCTTTGGGGACAAAAAATCCACTATTTGATAAAAACTGCTGAGAAAATGGGAAGACAGTATGGAAGAGGTTAGGTTTGGATCAACATCTCACACCCTACACCAAGATAAACTCAGAATGGGTGAATGACTTGAATATAAAGAAGGAAACTATAAGCAAATTAGGTGAACACAGAATAGTATACATGTCAGATCTCTGGGAAAGGAAAGGCTTTAAAACCAAGCAAGAGATGGAAAAAATTGCAAAATATAAAATCAATAATTTTGATTACATCAAATTAAAAAGTTTTTGTACAAACAAAACCAATGCAACCAAAATTAGAAGGGAAGCAACAAACTGTGAAACAATCTTCATGACAAAAACCTCTGACAAAGGTCTAATTGCTCAAATTTATAAAGAGCTAAACCAATTATACAAAACATCAAGCCATTCTCCAATTGATAAATGGGCAAGGGACATGAATAGGCAATTTTCAGTTAAAGAAATCAAAACTATTAATAAACACATGAAAAAAGTGTTCTAAATCTCTTATAATCAGAGAGATGAAAATACAAACAACTCTGAGGTATCACTTCATACCTAGCAGATTGGCTAACATGACAGCAAAGGAAAGTAATGAATGCTGGAGGGGATGTGGCAAAGTCTGGGCTTTAATGCAGTGCTGGTGGAATTGTGAATTGATCCAACCATTCTGGAGGGCAATTTGGAACTATGCCCAAAGGGCAGTAAAAGACTGCCTGCCCTTTGATCCAGCCATAGCACTGCTGGGTTTCTACCCCCAAAGAGATAATAAGGAAAAAGACATGTAGAATAATATTCATAGCTGCACTCTTTGTGGTGGCAAAAAATTGAAAAATGAGGTGATGCCTTTCAATTGGGGAATGGCTGAACAAATTGTGGTATGTGTTGGTGATGGAGTACTATTGTGTTCAAAGGAATAATAAAGTGGAGGAATTCCATGGGAACTGGAACAACCTCCAGGAATTGATCCAGAGTGAAAGGAGCAGAACCAGGAGAACATTGCATACAGATACTGATACACTGTGGTACAATCAAATGTAATGGACTTCTCCATTAGTGGCAATGCAGTGATCCTGAACAACTTGGAGGAATCTATGAGAAAAAACACTATCCTCATTCAGAGGCAAAACTGTGGGAGTAGAAACACAGAAGAAAAACAACTGCTTGAATACATGAGTCAAGGGGATATGATTGGGGATGTAGACTCTAAATGAACTTCCCAATGCAAACACCAACAACATAGAAATAGGTTCTGATGAAGGACACATGTAATACCCAATGAAATTGTGCATTGACTATGGGATGGGTTAGGGGAAGGGAGGGAGGGAAATAATATGATTCTTGTAACCAAGGAATAATGTTCTAAATTGACTAAATAATGAATTAAAAAAAAAAAAGAAAGCCCTATCTTCTTTCTCTTTCAAAGAAGGTACTTCGTTTTTCTTTTTCAGAGATGCCAGTGTCTTCTGCAGGCAAAAATTTATGCTACTTCTACACCTGAGAATTATTTGGTAATGCTTGTAAATTACAAGGCAGGAATTATAATGATATGGCTCTGAGAAGAGGTGTTTAAATATGATCCTAGTGTCTAAATTTTAGAAGTCATAGGATGATAGACATGTGCTTAGAGAATGGGTTCTTAATTTTTTTTTAATATAATGGACCCCTTGGGTATCTTAGTGAAGCCTATGAACTCCTTAGATTAATAGAAAAAAAGTCATTATTGAAGGAAATGTTTAGTTTTAGGCAGTTGTACCATTAGCCTATGGCACATCTCTGCAATCTAACTTTAACTTTTTACTTATTTTAACTTTAAAAAAGAAATCATGTATATTTTGGCATTAAAATATAAAAATGTTGATACTATCTAATACTATTAAGATATTATGCATTTTTGAGTTTCTAAACTTTTTTGTGTTGGGTACTGGCCTTTGCCTGTCATCAGCAACTTTCACCCATGATATATCATAACCTTCATGGAGAAAGTCATTATATGGAAAGGATACCTTTACTTTATTGACATATCCTTGTTTTTCAAATGAGGTGACCAGATTTTGTGAGATTCAATTGATTTTCTCAAGTTCTTATAGGTAGCATCATAGCCCAAGTTCAGTGTTCTTTCCACTTCCTTATTTGGGTTCAAAAGAAGTAGGAAAATTGGATTTGACTTAAATTTACTAGTTGTGTTACTTTAGGCAAGTCATTTAAGTGTTCTTAGTCTGTTTTGTTGTTGTTGTTGTTGTTGTTTTATTTTGTCAAATAAGGAGGTTGGATTAGATGGTCTCTCAAGTCCTTCTTGCACCAAAGCTGTGATTCCTGCTTTTTTTTTAAGTCATCCATTCCAGTCTCCCACCTTGTCTGAAGCACCCATTTTTATTTATAATCTAAAGTCAGAAAATTAAGATCACATTTGTGGTAGAATGTCCTGTTATTGATGGAAAGCTGACAGTTCAACATCCTTCCTTCAGAACAACCCTGTGAGGAAGATGGGCCTTGTTCAAGACCTCCTTAGATTGTAACTCTCCTTTCCTCATGAGCTATTTTTTATTTTTTTAATATTTAATTTTTTCCAATTATGTATAAAATGTATAAACTTTTTTTCAAAAAAGTTTTGTGTTCCAAATTCTCCCCCTCCCAGAGACAATAAACACTCTGATACAAATTTTATATGTGCACTTGTTACAATGTTTTCCCACATTAATCATTTTGTGGAAGAGATTTCAAACTCCCAAATAAAGAAGGAACAAAGAAAATGAACTAGAGTATGTTTCTGTCTACACTCAGCCACCATCAATACTTTCTCAGAGGGCCAATGGCATTTTTCATTATGAATCTCTGGGATTGTCTTAGATCTCTACATTGCAGAGAAGAAAGAAGTCATTCATAGTTATTTATCAAGAAATATTGCTGTTACCATATACGTTGTTTTGCTTCTGCTCACTTCACTTTGCATCAGTTCATGGAAGTCTTTCCAGGTTTTCCCCAAATAATCCTGTTTGTCATTTCTTCTCATCGCCTGTCCCACAGGCCTCCAGCTGCTCCCATAGCTAATTGGAACTCACCATGGTGTAGTCCCAGGCCTGGCATTCCTCCAGCTGGTGAAGCAACACAACCAACCCCCCCCCCCCCCGCCCCTCAAGCAGAGGCCAGGAACTGGTTGGGGGTGGCTTTGAGTCTCAGGTGGGCTGAAGCCTGGCAGCCTCACATAAGGCTCTGGGCTCTAGCAGCTGGGCCCCAGGGCAGGCCACCCACTAAGGTGGTAGCAGAGGCCCAGGAGGAGCCCTCATGGCCTGGGGAGCAGTGCAGCCCAACCCAACCCCCTATTGGTGCTAAGCATGTTCCCCATTGCCTGGAGTGACTGTCCCAACCACCAGCTCCAGGCCCCTCACCAGCTATTTTGCACAGACTACAAAAAGGCCAGACAAATAACATTCAGACAATCATTAAGCAACTGCTGGATAGAAATACCTTTAGTTTTTAATACTAGTAATACAGAGTAAGAGCATTATTTATAATGGTAACACTCAGTTGTAGATAGATTAATTAAGGTGCTCTCTAAATGGCAAGGGTGAAAGGGCACCTGCTTTTTATTTTCCACAGACTAATTTGAAAATTATTTTCTTAAGCATTGATGTGATGAAAAGAAAAGTATAAATCAAACTGTTTATTGTTGGTTTACCATTTGGAGGCATTTTACATAAATGTCAAATCTTCAGGTTACCCTGGATTCAGTAGAAAAACCTTTTAAATGAAATTTTTGTACAATAGAAACTTCTCAGCAGTCAAAATTTAGACTGTAAAAAAATGTATGCAAAACAGACTTGCCTGCAAACACTTAACTTTGAACAAAACACCAAAGTGCACAAATACAGAATGAAAACATTTCAACTCCGCCAAAGGTAGTCTTCATAAAAGGTATAAAAGTCACCTATTCACTAGGCACTGTTCACTTTTAAACAGGAGACAATAAAAAAGAATTGTCCACAAAACAATCTTATTTCAAAAATCCACCATCTTTATGCTTCAATAGTGACAAGATGAATGAGACGGAGATTGAGACAGTGACCTGTAGCCCCTATGACTGTCATATGGGGATGGTAATTGCCTCCTGTAAAGCTTTCTCTGTCTTGGGCAGCTCTCCACCTTCCTCCCTCTCCCTCTCCCCCTTCCTTCTCTCTCTCTTCCTCCACCTCCTCTGCAGGATCCACTATAATAGTCAAGATCATTTGTAGTCATCACAACAGCGGGAACTGCCATAAGTAGGTCTTCCTAGGTAGATTGCAGGAGTTCGGGTGTGGAGACTTTTTTTTTTTTAAAGAAAAATCCACTCTGATCCTCTGCCTATCCAGTTCCATTTCATTGCCACGCTCCTTAGCTTCCCTGGTGTCATCCACATTCCAAAGGTAGACAAGGGCAAACCCCCGTGAGTGCCATGACTGCTGGTCATGTGCAATGGGCACATCAGCAATCGGGCCATACTTGGAAAATACTTCTGAGGTCCTTCTCTGTGGTGTACAGTCTCAGTCCAAACACCCCGAGATAACAGTCGGGATCAACATTGGCCCGATTGTGATGCCTGTGGGTAGACTTTGGAGAGCGACTGTGGCTAGGTTGCATTAGGCAGTCTCGATTGTATTATCTGCTCTGTAAGCTTTAGTGAGAGAGGGAGAGAGAAACCAATCTAGTCTGATGCCTTCCAGAACTTCTTGTGGATCTCCATCTAGACTCAGACCTGGACTTTGACTTGGATCCAGAACACTGTGAATCTTCCTTAGAATATGACCTTACAGGCAGGAGTGTGGCTAGCGTTTTCCCAAGATCCAGGGGCACTCACCCTTCTGGGAGCAGAACGGGATTCCCCTTTTTCTGTAGTTCTGCTCGTGCTGTTGTTAGGTTGCCTAGCTGCCAGGTCTTGAGATCCCCCCTCCCAAACTTCCCCTACCCCCACCCCTATCCCCACCCCGGCTGCAGGATTCAACTCCTCCGCAGTCACCTGCCTCGGCTCTACCACTGCATCCTGCCCTCCACCATCCCTACGGTTCAGCCACCTCAGCCACCTCCTCCAATGATCTGCCACTGCCGCCGCCGCCGCCGCCGCCGCCGCCGCCGCCGCCGCCGCCGCTGCCACTGATTCGCCACCCCTACTGTTTCCCTGTCGCCACTGATCTACCGCCGATGTGATCCGCCGCTATCGCGATCCGCAGCTATCGCGATCCGCCGCTCTTGCGATCCGCAGATCCGCCTCTGCTGCCTCTGCCACTTGCTACTATCACTGCCACCTGGCCTGCTGTGGACAATCCTCCTGCCACTGCCTCAGCATCCTGTTCTCATCTCCTATGATTAAAAAAAAAAAAGATTGTAGAATCAGCATGATATAAGATAGTAAGCTTGGCTTCAATTCCAGGTCAAATTTGAGAATGAATTATTAAAAAGTTTAATAGTGACTATGGAAACACAAACAACATCAAAATCATACTTTCCTCTTCTTTGAAAACACATTGGGCCAGAATAACTTCTTTTTCTGATGCATTTTTGACACATTATGGAAATGGATTAGGTATACTTTATCAAAGATTCTGTCCAAATCACTTCTGCTTTTCTTAAGCATGACATTGAAATATTATACGTAATACCCAATAGTGTACAGGTAGACAATGTAAGAGTTATAGGGAAAAGAGTAGTAATGATTGATTCAATGTGAACTTGAAAACAGGAGTCTAGAGTCCCTATACTGTTTAATGCTTATATTATTTAGATTTAGGCAACCATTTCTTTGGGTAAAAGTATAGACTTCTAATTTGCACACACCACAAAACTAGAAGGAATGATGAACACACTTTATGGTAGAGTCAGAATTTAAAAAGAACTTGATAGGCTAAATTTTCAGGCTGAATTTAAGAGGATAACATTTAATTGGGATAACTATAAATTCATACACTTGTTTTAAAAATCAGTTTTGCAAATATAAATTAATAGAAGACTGCCTAGCTGATAGTTTGCCAAATCAATATCTCAATTTCTTAATGTAATATCTGAGAGTCATGATTACTTTTCTAAAATCACTTAGGGAGTCATCTGAAGAATTGGAAAAGAAACCCATGCCTTTTTATTTCCAATCTTGTGTTTTCTCATTATGTGGTATTATCCTTGGAACCAGGAAGTTTATTTTATTTTAGAAGGTTTCTTTTCTTTGAAATTAGCTTTGATATTAAGGATTATAGTAATATTACATATAATACATATCTTATTAAAATATCTCAATATGTATAATAGTTTGGAAATACAGTATTGTTATTCAATCATTTCAGTTGTTTGGCTGTTCTTGACTCCATTTGAGTTTTTCTTGGCAAAGATACTGAAGTGGTTTGACATTTCCTTCTCCTGCTCATTCTATAGATGAAGAAACTGAGTCAGAGTTAATTGATTTGCCTAGGTTCACATAGCTATTAAGTTTCTGAGGCAAGACTTGAGCTTAGTAAGATGAGTCTTCCTGATTCCATTCCTGGCACTTCATCCACTGTACCACCTAAATACCCACAGGGTGTTTGAGCACTTTAAAAATATTTATTTAAAATTGTGAACTTAGACCTCAATAAAGACAATTATTTCAAGATTAAGAGAACAAGGAAGATGATTCTATAGAAAACTATAAAAATCACTTTTGTTATGCACATATTATAATATGTATATAATTGTTTTTCATTCATTTTTCACTTCCTGATTCCAAACTGGGCACTCTATCAATCATGCCACTTAGCTACCCATGTGTATACAATACATATATGAAATTAAATTTAATAAAATATGTATACCAACACCCGCACTCACTCACACATATATAGACATATATATATATATATATATACATAATTGTATATATTTGGAAATTTTAGTTTCAGAAATCTAATATTTTGGAAAAAACATCCAGAATAGGTATCTTCTATTAATAATCATTTGAGAATTATTGATGTCGGAGAAATGAAAACCCATAATGATGGAGTATTATTGATTACCTTTATTAAGTAGCAGTCAACAACTTAAAATATTTGTTTTCATAAAAAATTTTTAACCTGATTTTTTAAAATATGTCAAGTCATTTCACCTTTTTCTGTAAACTTACAGTTTTCTTGCCTTGGTATAAAGATGAATCTCATTCACTTGAATTACTGCTCCTACTGTATTTCAAGGAAATTAGATTCTGTTCAAACAAGTTGAGCTTAAATTCCAGTTCTTTTCAGAGTAATAATTTATATATAAAGTACCTTAGATTGATGTTTAGATTAAATATAATAACCTCAGAAATTATTTTATCTGAAAATGGAATTAAGGTTTGTCCAATGCCAAAATTTAATACTAAATGCTATAACTCATACCCCTTTCTGCAGGTGGTTTTTAGAACCACACAAATGTCAGCTTATATCACAGCTTTAATTACCTTTTGCTTTTCAAATGTGCAAGCCTGCAATATTCTTTATTCAAATCTTGTCCCCCAACTAACACCAGGGAGTCGATTTCTGAACAAAGCAAACCAAAGCAACAACAACAACAAAAGTTATTTTAAAATCACATTCTCATCAACCCAAACAGCTGCTTTATATCTAACTTTGGTACTCTTATAATACATTTCCATTGTTAATTAAAGACGTAAATAGCAAATGTAAGGCTAATAGGTAGAGACCTATAATGAAAAAAAAATGCATAGGGATACCTATCTGTCTGCTGTCTATCTCCCTACATATCTTATCTATCTATCTCTCTTACAGTATCTTAAATAGAAATATTTGAGGCAATGATTAGTATTGGAATGTTAATTCACAGTCAAGAAGCAGATGCATTATTAATCAAAGACTTATACCACTTAAGGACAATATGCCTATAGCTCTATATATAGGCAGAGGCAAAGAAGCTGCACTGGAGATCTGCTACCAGCACATCCCTCTGACTCGCTTTCCTGGTTACCTCCAAGCTGAAGGGCTGTATTCCCTCAGCAGAGATGGAGATACTCCACCACGGAGCTCACAAGCTGTCAGCTCTCTAGCCGCCCTGCCTGGACCAGCTCGCCGGGCGGATCCAGTGAGCTCAGCCGCCTTCGCCGCCGCCCCTTCACCGCCCCTTCGCGGCTGCGCCTGAGTCTCTGCCACCTCTGCAGCCGCCGCCCCCTTCCCCGGCCACCACCCCCTTCACCACCTCCCCCTTCATCTTCGCCGCATTTGCCACAGCCTTCATTGCGGCTGCAACCTAACAGTCTCCATTTCGAGTGGTAGAGCCGGAGTCTCCCATCCGCAGTGCAGAGCAGGTAGGGAGGAGCGGGAGAGCTACAGAGGTACTGGGCAGCTGCCATCATGCCGCCCCGCAAGAAAGCTAAGAGATCCACAGCCAAGGCCGTGCAGGAGCCTGAGGAGGAGCCCCCGAGCTGCGGGGCAGCTGCCGTCAAGAGGCCCCGCAAGAAAGCCAAGCGACCTGCAGCACAGGCCCTTCCGGAGCCAGTGAAAGTACCAGTGCCGGTGCCGGAGGAACCCCCTCAGCTGGAGCGGGAAGTAGCGCAGCAGTCGCCGCAGTGGCTAGAAGAGCCCCAGCTGTCACCACAGCAGTGGCAAACAGAGGCAGAGCTGTCACCACCACAGTTGCAAGCAGTGTCAGAATTGTCACCACCGCAATGGCAACCAGGGGTAGAGCTGTCACCACCGCAGTTGCAGCCAGAGGCAGAGCTGCCATCACTGCAGCGGCAATCAGAGGCTGAGCTGTCACCAACGCCGTGGCAACCAGAGGCAGAGCTGTCACCACCGCAGTTGCAGCCAGAGGCAGCAGAGGCCTCACCACCGTGGCTGCAGCCAGAACTGGGTCCTGGTGCTTCCCCGCGCTCATCTCAGTCAGAGTCCGAGGACAGACTCACCCTAGAGGAGATTCTGGCTGCAGTGCCCCCGCCGCCGCCCCGGGGCATGATCAATAAGGAGGGCACCCCCAGGCTCATGATCTCGCACATTGTGAATCTCAACTTCAAGTCATATGCGGGCCGCACCCAGCTGGGGCCCTTTCACAAGCACTTCTCCTGTATCATTGGCCCGAATGGCAGTGGTAAGTCTAATGTCATCGATTCTATGCTCTTCGTGTTTGGCTGCCGAGCCCACAAGATCCGCTCTAAGAAGCTATCTGTGCTGATCCACCACTCAGATGACTACCAGGACCTGGACAGCTGCACTGTGGAGGTACACTTCCAAAAGATCATTGACAAGGAGGGCGATGACTATGAAGTGATTCCAAACAGCTCTTTTTATGTCTCCCGGACGGCATATAAGAACAACACATCTGTATACCACATTAGTGGCAAGAAGCAAACATTCAGGGATGTGGGCAACCTGCTTCGAAGCCACGGGATCGACTTGGACCACAACCGCTTCCTAATCCTGCAGGGCGAAGTTGAACAGATTGCTCTGATGAAACCAAAAGGCCAGAGTGAACATGATGAGGGTATGCTTGAATATTTAGAAGATATTATAGGATGTGGACGGCTAAAAGAGCCTATTGAAGTCTTGAGTCAAAGACTTGACGTATTAACTGAGGAAAGAGAAGAGAAGTTAAATAGAGTTAAAATAGTAGAGAAAGAAAGGAACTACTTAGAAATAGAGAAAAATCTAGCCATTGACTTCCTTACGATAGAAAATGAAATACTCACAAAAAAGAATCATATTTGTCAGTTCTACATTTATGATTTGCACAAACGAATTGCTGAAGTGGAATATGAAAAAGACAAAATTCTTGAAGAAACAGAAGCTATTAAAAAGAAGACCAGTAAACTGGAAGGTGAAATGAATGCCAAGACTAATGCTTTAGAAGAAGCAGAAAGGAAACTCAATCAAGTTGCAACATTTATTGAGGAAAACAAAGAGAAATATACACAGCTGGATTTGGAGGGTGTTCAAGTTAAGACGAAAATGAAATATGCTAAAACCAAAGCCAGGAAACTTGAGAAGCAGCTCCAAAAAGACAAAGAAAAGGTTGAGGAATTTAAAGATGTACCTGCCAAGAGTGAAAAGGTAATTACTGAAACAACAACTAAAAAAAGTACTCTAGAAGAAGAAAGAGAGAAAGAAGAGGAAAAAATGAAGCAAGTTATGGATAGTCTTAAACAGGAAACAAAGGAACTTCAGGAAGAAAAAGAGAGCCAAGAAAAAGAACTCATGGAATTTAATAAAACTGTAAATGAAGCCCGATCCAAGATGGATGTTGCCCAGTCCGAACTTGATATCTACCTCAGTCACCATAATACTGCTGTGTCTCAATTAAGTGAGGCCCAAAAGGCTTTAACTACAGCTTCTGAAACTTTGAAAGAAAGGAAAACTGCCATTAGAGATATTGAAATGAAATTGCCTCCTACTGAACAGGACCTAAAGGAGAAAGAAAGTGAACTTCAGAACCTCACAAAAGAAGCAAGAGATCTTGACAGTTCAATCCGAGATCTTCTTCAAAAAGTTGAAGAAGCAAAAAGCTCTCTTGCAACAAATCAGAGCCGAGGAAAAGTTCTTAATGCATTGATTCAGCAGAAACTATCTGGCAAAATTCAAGGAATATATGGAAGACTGGGAGATTTGGGAGCCATTGATGAAAAATACAACATTGCCATTTCATCTTGCTGTAGTGCCCTGGACTACATTGTTGTTAACACTATTGATACAGCCCAAGTATGTGTGAACTTCCTGAAGAAACAAAATATAGGAGTGGCAACATTTATTGGGTTAGATAAGATTAAAGTTTTAGAAAAAAATATGAACCCACTGCAAACCCCAGAAAATATCCCTCGGTTATTTGATTTAGTCAAAGCAAAAGATGAGAATATTCGCCGAGCCTTTTACTTTGCTTTACGTGATACTTTAGTAGCTGACAACCTGGACCAGGCAACAAGAGTGGCTTTTCAGAAAGATAAAAGGTGGAGAGTTGTGACATTACAGGGACAAATCATTGAGCAATCTGGGACAATGACTGGTGGTGGAAGCAAACCAATGAAAGGTAGAATGGGTTCCTCACTTGTTATGGAAGTTTCTGAAGAAGAGGTAGCCAATATGGAATCCATATTGCGAAGGGACTCCCAAAGAGCTATTGAGGTCCAAGAACGCAAAGCACAGCTTGAAGAGGCCATGATCAAACTGCGTCACAGTGTGCAAGACATGAGGAACACATTGGAAAAGTTTACTGTGAGCATCCAGAGTTTATCAGAACAAGAAGCATACTTGAATGCACAAGTTAAAGAACTCAAAGCCAATGTCTGTGATACTGTCCCTGACAAAAACAAGCAGAAATTTCTAGAAACACAAATAAATACCTTCAAGAAAGAGTATGAATGTGTTGCTTTGAAGGCTGGCAAGGTCGAAGCTGAAGTCAAAAGACTACACAATTTAATTATGGAGATAAATAATCATAAGCTGAAATCCCAGCAAGACAAGCTTGACAAGATAAATAAACAGCTCGACCAATGTGCATCTTCCATCACAAAAGCTCAAGTAGGAGTAAGGACAGCAAACAGAAATCTTAAAAAAGCACAAGATTCTGTCCTTCGCACAGAGAAAGAAATAACTGATAATGACAAGGAAATGGAAGACTTCACCCAAGAACTCGAAGATCTCGAGGAGAAGGCAACTGAAATCATGAAGAATTCCAAAGAAGCTGGGGAATCCTTGCCTGAGATCCAGAGGGAGCATAATAACCTGGTGAAAGAAATGAAAGTAATTAAAGAAAATGAATGCAGCCTACAAAATGATGCACTTAGTAATAAGTTAAAACTGGAACAGGTAGATAGTTACATTGCTGAACAGCATTCTAAAGTCAGATTTTGGGAGAAAGAGATGTCAAGAATAGCATTGCATCCAATAGAAAATAATCAAGCTGAACAGATTTCTCTTCTAAGCCAAGAGGATCTTGAAGAGATAGGAAATCCTAATTTTCTGAATAATCAGATTGAACTTCTGGAATCTCAGTGCAATGCAATGAACCCAAATCTTGATTCCATCGAAGAGTATAAAAAGAAGAATCAACAATATTTACATCGAGTGGCAGAATTGGAAAAAATTACCATTGAGAGAGATCGCTACAGACGGGCTTATAAAGATCTTCGGGAACGAAGACTCAATGAATTTATGGCAGGTTTCACTATAATAACAAATAAACTGAAGGAAAACTACCAGATGCTTACTTTGGGAGGTGATGCAGAATTGGAACTGATTGACAGCTTGGATCCTTTCTCTGAAGGCATCATGTTCTCTGTTCGTCCACCCCAAAAAAGCTGGAAGAAGATCTTTAATCTTTCAGGAGGAGAGAAGACACTCAGTTCACTGGCTCTGGTTTTCGCCCTCCACGATTATAAGCCCACACCCCTCTACTTCATGGATGAAATCGATGCAGCTCTGGATTTTAAGAATGTGTTCATTGTGGCATACTACATCTACAAACAAAAAAAAGACGCACAGTTTATAATAATTTCACTTCGAAATAACATGTTCGAGATCGCAGATAGGCTCATTGGAATTTACAAGACTAACAACGTAACCAAAAGTGTCACAATAAATCCAAAAGCCATCGCAGCTAAAGGAGTGTGCTGAACTAGATCCTGTTATAAATTGGTGAAACAGGAACCAACACGTATGTATTATTAAACTATATATTTTGTGCTCCTTGTTTTGTAAGTATATCTTCATAATCTGTTATATATATCAATTTTCCCTGTTTGCTTGCTGTCCTGCTTCAGCAACAGCTGAGTTATCCTTATAAGAACCTGAAAAAAAGCAGCAGCAGAAGAAAAAAAAATAGCCTCCAATTGGAGGGCAAAGTGAAGAGATCCTGTTCAAATCCTCTATTTGCGGCAAATGCCCATGCCTGCCATTTCTTAATTTCCCACCTGGATGCACTCCTTTGCACTTCTCCATCATGCCCCTATGCCAGGTACCTCTTTTTTCATTCCTCATTCCTTTCCAGCTTCCTTTTGTTTTTGTGTTCCTTCATTAGTTTGCAAGCTTTTTGAGGGCAGAGGCTGTCTTTCTTTTGCATTGTTGCATTTACATCAACCGAGCTTAGTGTTTGACATATAGTAAGCATATAATAAAATATTTGACTGAATCAATGACAGCTTCTGCACTTGGTAGATGGCAGTAATATTATTCCCCTAATATTGCATCATCACCCTTTTAGTTGTTTTGAAAGAAGTTATTTGTACATTTAAAAATCCTATGTATATATACATACATACATACATATATATATATATATGTACATATATATATATATATATATGAAGTGTCATTCTTTTATTGCCTTTGGATCTGTACTTCTGGGAATGTTTATTAGCATGGTGATGATATCTGTTGTTCAGTGATACTCTTTCAGCACTGTCTCTAAGAATAGCTCATAGTAGTCTCATGATAAAACATATTTTAGAACTTTTTTTAAGGGATTTTTTTTTCAGGGTCATGACCAAAGCTTACTTGTGTTTTATTAGAGAAATGGGGTTGTATAAAATAGTTTTGAATAATTATCTCTGTTACCTTCTGCTTATGTTTCCCAAGTTTATGTGTGTCTGATGCTTAATTTAGAGCCCATTATTTATGACACTATTTAAAATGCATGGATCTAATAGAGTTATGATAACATCTTTCTCTTTGTATGTCTTCAGTGATGGAGAACATGGAAACTATCTCCACTTATTTAATTATTTCAGAAATCAATCAATAAAGAAGTATTTATTACGCAAATATTTTGTCTTAGATAGTGGTTATTGGGGATATATAAAAATAAAATAAAACCTGAACTTAAAGGGGCTTATATTCTTTTGAAGGATAAATATACAAATTAATTTCTAAAAAAAATCCATGGCTTAAACAGATTTAGTTCCATAATGGAATGAATTCTCTTTGTACTCAAAATGAGTAATTGGGAGTTTTCAGCAGACAAATTGTAATAATATTGACTATGTTTATTGTGCTGGGAGTTTTTCAGAGTACTTTCCTGAAAATAGCTGTAGGAGGGAGATATTATTAAACCCTTTTTTTCCTGATAAACTGAGGATCAGAGACTTAATGTGACTTGATCAAAGTCATACAACTAATAGTGCAAGAGATGAGATATGAAACAAGGTCACTATTGACTCTAAGCTCAAAAATATATGCATTGAACTAAAAATAAACTGTTCATTGATGGTATAGTAAAATTTAAAAGCCTGAATATTACTGAATTATAGAATGTTAGCACTGGAATCAGGCTCAGGACTGATTTAGTCCAATTTGTATATGAATAAATAACCTTACCAAGTGGTCACAGCCTTTTTTGAAGATTTTTAATGGCAGAAAAATTGGGTAGCAAAGGGCAGAGCATCTTAGCCAATTCCACTGTTGGCTTTGTGTTAAGTATCTTCCCTTCATAATGTCTCCTCCACATATTTACCAAATTGATATTCTTTATTTTTTGTTTTTTTTTCTTTTCTTTTTTTCAAGCTGGTATTTTTAAAGTCAAGCTCCAACCATGTCATTCCTCTGCTCAAGAAATTGCACTGACTTTCCATTTCCTTTAGAATAAAAGTAGAACTCCTATTTGTCCCTTAAATATCTTTAAATTGGCTGTAGACTAATTAAACTTTAGTTATTCTCACACAGTTTCTGTTCTAAGCAAACTAGCTTTCTTGCTATTATATATTATATATGTGTGTGTGTGTGTGTATGTCTGTGTGTGTGTGTGTGTGTGTGTGTGTGTGTGTGTGTGTGTGTGTGTGATTTAGGGACACTATGAGAACCAGGATTCCATCATTGGGAAGGAAGGAAGGAAGGAGAGAGAGAGAGAGAGAAAGAGAGAGAGAGAGAGAGAGAGTTTAAAAGGTAAAGCAAGGGCCATATGAGGAGACATGATGGCCATGAATTCCATTTGTTATGACAAAGAGACTTTTATAGAGAGTAGAATACTAAGCATTACAACATACTTGGGGGGGAGTATTACTTTCCCATCGGATAATATTTATTAAATTGATTTCACACAAGAACATTACCATAGTTGCTATTATAAATGTAAGCAAATTGAGAAAGAGTGATAACTAATCTATTTTCTATATCTAGGGAAATGTGGGTTTGGTACTTTCAGTCATGATATTACAAAGACTCCTTTGCTCTTTGGAATGAGGGGGGGGGGGTGGTCCCAGGGTTTAATGATGACCTTTGGCCCAGAATAACAGTGCCTTTGTGTGAGAGATTGGGACCTTGTCAGCAATCTGAGGCAAGCATGGCTGCTTTCCTCAGTGGGCCTAATTTGTCCTTTATATATCCTCACATACATAGAAAATACTCATCCCATAGAACAATGTCTATATGCTTTAAACTAGAAGAGACCTCAGAGGTCATCTAATGCAGCCTTCTAATTTTGCTTTTCAGGAAACAGACTCAGAAAGGCTAAGAACTTTCTCTAGATCACATAGAACCTTTATACAGATTATCACTAATACTTAAAATATAAATCTTTTCATCTTTACTACTTGGAACCCCTGGTTCATTTCCCAAACCTCTTTCTCTTTATCATTTTTGCCCCCACAAATCATTCTGAATCTATCCTGCATTTACTTATCCATTATCATATTATACTTCCTCAATATAATATAAACTCTCTAAGGGCAGGCTGCTCACTTTTATATTTATATCTCTAGAAGAGTACCATACAATAGAAAAGACCCTGAATAAAAACTTATTAATGAATAACTAGAACAGTTTCTTTTCTTTTCTTACCTTACAGAGAGAGTCTAAAGGTGCCTTTGAATATTTAGCACATTTTTGAGCTAAACAGAACAAGTATAATCATATATTTTAAGGTAGCATTACAGGAACGCCTGTATATATGTTATATCTCTAATATACTGGTAGTATGACCCCTCTGGGCAAATCACGTCCACGGACATACTCTAAGACTACAAGTTAAAACTGGGTCTGTTGCTTTTGTAGAGGGAGTTTCCTCTCTGTGAATTCCCTATAACAAATAATGTCTTGTCAAGTAATGACACTAATAATAATTAATATTAACAATAATAGCACAACAACCACAATAGTACCGGGAAAACAAATTTTGGAGATCCTCTGTAATGATTACTCTGTAGATTTATCTTATGAAGGAAAAAACACAAAATGAGACTTTGTCATATATGTTTTGTTATTCATTTAACTATTGAATATCATTTTATCTATCCTTCTAAGGACTAATTCCTTTCTCCAAATTAAATCACTCTTGATAAACTTCTTCCAATTTATTGTATCTGCATAGGGATTGTGTTGTTTTGCTCATGTATGTAGGTTATGGTTATTGACAAAGATCACAAAGATCTAGATGTAGTTCCCAGGGAGGCAAGAATTTCTGGAGTCTCCTTCCCTAACCCTGCTACAAAGAAGACTGAGTCTTTCCAGGAGGGAAATCCAGATGTTAAGACCATAAGCTATCTACTTGCTCTATATATAGAGCGAGCTGCCAGGCCAGAAATGCATACATACATATATATATATATAAATTTACTCCATGAAATAGTATTCATCTATGGAAAATAATTTTTAGGTTCAGGCTACATACTATAACACTATGCTTTAATGGAGAAGGAGTATCTCAAGGAATATATTTAGGATGACCTCCATTCTTATCAAAAACTGGTTCTTAATGAACATTTAAAACAAATAACAAAAAAAAAGTAAAAAGCAACCCTCACACACAGATGGCATTTAGAAAACAAAGAAAGTAAACACAGCAGTATACATGGGTAGCACAGTTGATAAGGTGGCAGGCATGGAGTTAAGAAGACCTGAGTGTAACTCTAGCCTCAGACGCTTACTTGCTTTGTGACTGTGGAAAAATCATGTAACTGTGTCTCAGTTTCCTCACCTGTAAAATGAGGTGGAGCAGTACATTGTAAACCATTCCAGTATTTCTGCCATGAAAAGCCCCAAAAGAATCATGAATAGTCAGATTCTACTGACATGATTTTACATACATTGAAGAATAAATACTAGGCAATACACACTGAATGATCTCTCCCATTGGAGCAAGATAACTCAGCTCAACTGAGAAAGAGTCTCAGTTTTCACTCAAAGGGAAAATTCTTCAAGGTCTCTAGCATAGTAACTAGGAATAAGGATATAATAAAAAAAAAAAAGAAAAAAACCTACCAGCTTCTCTATGTGTTTGATTCCTCCCAGATTCTTTCTCTCAATTTAAGGGATCTGAAGAGAGGTTGGACTACCTGGAATTAGATGCCATAAGACCAGTTTATCTCTTCTCTCTAGTTCTCTTTAACTTCAGTACTCATGCAAGTGTGGAACATTAATTAGTTAATCCCCACCAAAGAAGAAATCTAAAACAAATGGCCTTTGAGCCATGGGTTACATACAAATATTGAAAATTCTTGATCATCATAACAATTATGAACAGAACAAGTTGGTGGATTATATAATAGGAAAAGTTCTGGAGAAAGTTTTATAGAATATAGATTCACTGATACAACAAACCCCTTTTGTTCTGTCATAGATATATTAGGAGCACTTAGTTTAAAGATATACCTAAGAACAGATTTTTTTGTTTTTAAAAAAAGAGTTCATCTGAAGTACACAAACTCCTTGAGAGAAGAACTATGGAGTCAACAGTGGAAAAATGGTTCCTTGCATCTTCATTCTTTATTATGGTACATAAAAACAAACAAACAAACAAATAACAAATATGGTTCAGATGCTGTCAGGCCCAAAACTCCTTATGATAGTTTTGATATAATTTCTTTTGCTCATAAAGATTTTTACTTACCAACTGAAAACCTTCTAAGACACTCTTTAGCTCCTATCTTCTCTGAGTAGAAATGGAAACTCTTCTCATTTCCCTAGTATTTTGGATAAGAGTTCCCAATATAAACTTTATGGCTAAATTGGCTGTTTCAAAAATCCCAAGCTAAAGCTTTACTTTTCCAAGACATATTTAATTTTGATAACATTGTAACTGGAGCAATGTGGGCTTTTTGAATATAACAAGCCAGTTATATAATATCACTCAATATGAGGAAAAGTATAGTAAAACACCAAGTTTCCTGAAAGGGGAGGGAAGATTAAGGGGAAAAAAATCACAATTTGATTCCAAATGTGTTGTTATCACAATTATGGAAATACAAATGGGTGTATGTGATTAAAAATGACTTCTAGTCTATTAGTGAGGATGTAAAGAATATGACATCTATTACCAGTTAGAACACAGAGGCAGGAAAGCGTGTACTTTTGTTTAAAACATATATTAGCTATGAAAGTGTTTAAAACCTCCCATCTAAGTATAGCTTCTCAGGGATCCTGAAGCCAAGAGAAAGACTATAATCCACCACTAATGCTATCAAAGCAAAGTAATACAGCTGATGGAAAATACAGTTGAGTACTCCCAGCAGATGAAGGTGTGAATTTCCCCATACATCATCTTAATGGCAACATTTTCTACAAAGCGACATGGAGCACTCCTTTCATATTTCATGAGTTCTATTTGCCTGACTTCAAAATGCCAAATGTGCCAGTGAACAGGGCTTTAATATTCATGGGTTTCTGAGATGTCTCTGACAGTTGTCAACTGGAGAAATGGCTTCATCAGGAAGGAATCTGACTTATGATTTCTGGCACACACATAAAATCACATACTTATTCACCTATATATTCAGCTTGAAATGTGTATTCTTTGCATATTTATTTTTTATGAAAATTCCATTCTAATGTAGCCATAAAATCCTTTATGCAGCACTAAGACATTTTAAAATCTTATCTGGCCATGGTTGTCTAATATTTTGGGTGTCTTTGTGGACCCCAAGTGTTGGATTGGTGATAGTAGGGACATTTTTAAAAAAGATATATGAGCAAATAAAAATTTCCTGAAACTTAAGTGAATATATCTTACAAGTTGGAGCAGATACTAAATCACCATAGTGGTCTGGACCTGTGCTTTTCCTAGGATAAAGAATTCCAGGTAAGTAAATTTCTTCCCCTAATAGTAACTGGTCAGCAACCCTTCAAAAAGAAACCTCTCACCATACATGCATGTATACATATATGTGTGTGTATGACACATAAACTATATGTAATATACTGTATGTTAAACAGTACATACTGTTTAATACTCCTAAGAATGAAGCTCACTGCTATATTGACATAAGATGATGACCTTTTCCTTGCCGTATGGTCTTTTATTAAAGATCATATACTATGATATAAGAGTTACATTTTGTATTATTACAATAAATATCCAGAGGCTTATGAGAATAGGTGTTTAAAATTTGATATCAGTCTTTGCTAACTTCTACATGAAGTATTCAGACTTTTCATTACCACTCTTTGATTTGTCCTTATCTATATACCTTTTTAAATAGTGTGCATGTGTGTGTATGCATGTGTGTATGCGTGTGTGTGTGTGTGTGTGTGTGTGTGTGTGTGTGTGTAATGCTTCATAAAAAGTTGACTGGGCATTCATTCATCCCAAATAAATGAAGTTTTAAGGATAGTAAGTGCTTTCTCAGAAAAAAAAAATCCCTTAGGTATAAAACTGAGCTAAACATCTTATATTCTGAGGATAATAGTGTTTTGCAATGCAATTTGACACTTTCTACATGAAATTAGAACTAAATCTAGGATAATGAATAATATGTTTAATGTTCAAACACCTGGTACACAGACCATCAGAAGGAGAAAGTCAAAGAAATGATCCTCAGTGATATTAAAATAGAACAAGACTTTCTGACTGAAGCTTTGCCTTTAAACTTGACGTGAATGAATTGCACTTTAATGAAGCAGCACATTGAATTTGTAGCACCCAGACTTACATTTAGACTAGATTTTAGCAAGATTTTAAAAGCAGAAAATCCATTTAACTGTATAGAGTATATTTCCTTGGAAAGGGAAACCAACTTCTTTGAGAAAAATTAGGATAACAGCAAATAAGAGTGATGTCAAATGCAACTGAGAATTCTCTACCATTATATTCAGATGTCTAGATGAGCTGAAGATATGTTATTACTTAGCTGGCTAGAGTGCTAGCCTTGAAATGAGTGTGTGGTGTGATGGGAAAGAGGGAGAGTCATGTGGAGGAAGAGAAGAAACTGCCAATAACTATTTGTATAATATTTATGATATTTATATAGTGCTTGTATTTTTATTGTGCTTACTATGAGCCAGGCACTCTGATATCAAAGTGTCATACAATTATTAACGAATTTGGTCTTCATAACAACCCTGGGAGGCTATTATTATTATTTTCCACATTTTACATGTAAAAAAACTGAGGCAAACAGAGATCAATTGATTTGCCCAGCAACTAGTAAATGTCGGAGGCTGAATATTCTTTGTATTGTAAAGATTAAAATTTAGGGGAGACTGAGGCAGGTAGAAATTAGTTTCTCTCTGCAAGGAGTATTATATTTTTTAGAGGTTTATTGAAGATTAAAGATTAAAGAAATACAGAATAAGAAACATGTGCCTAGGCCAGAGAGGTCTAGACAAAACCTCACCTACATTATGGAAAGAGCCACGTCTGCTCCAAAACGGAAGTCCAAAAAGAGACCCAAAAGCCTTTGCAATCAGCTTAAATCCCTTCTCGATCTTGGCCCACATGAGAATTCAAAGCATTCTGGGGAAGTGGAGCAAGGGCTTCTGGGGATTGAAGTCCAGAGTTCGAGTCTATTTTTACAGTATGTGTATATGTGTATCCTTCTTCACTCATATCCACACTCTCATGCCCCTCATTTCTCCTACCACTACTACACTGTGCTATTCCTTTGCCAATAAGACTTCCTAAATTCTGCCCTCTATCATGATGTGATTCCCTTAGTGCCCTTATTCCTATCCCATCATCACCAATTTCTCTCTTTTTGTCTAACATAGGTGAATTAACCATCTCTTGACTGTTGACAGCTATACCACTATAGTTGGCATGATAGACCCCGTCAACTTGAGTTTAATGAGGCAGGGGGTGCTTTCACAGTAAAGGATTTCACTGTATAGGATTATAATAATAAGTATTACCATTTCCCTGCTCCAGGCATCTGGTACAGAAAGCCTTAAACTTCAGATTAGACAGCCAGAGAGAAGTGAAGAGGAGGAACAGAAAATAATTAAAGAAATTCTCCACCCCTAAACAGAATTTCAGATTTTCACATGGGCTTCCAAGAATGTTAATTGAAAAACATCAGGACAAATTTTTTTTTCACATTCCACTCCCTCAGTTATTTTGAATGGGCTTTGGGGTCTCTCACATATGTTATCCTAAGAAGAAATCTTTTGGGGGTAAATCAATAGAAGAGTGAGGGAAAATATATATAGGGATAACTCCCTTTGGGTTCCTCCTGAAAATTTCAATAATACAATATGTGTGTGATATATAATTTTTCAATATGAAAAAATATGAAACATGAACCTGCTTGTGTAATTTTAATAACTAGAGAATTGGAAAAAAGTAATTTTACATGAATGCCTTTTTTTCTCATTTTCATTACTTAGAAGTTCAAATAAAATATTGAAGCTTAAGATCTTATTAAAGAGAATATTTCTAGACCATGACAGTTCAGCCTTCACCTTCTATAAATTCATGTAGATTATTCTCCTTCCAGTGATAGAGGTTCACAAGTTGTTTACCAAATTGGCTGCTCAAACTGGTAGTTATTTATCTTTGACCTAGAGTTTAAGACAGAAATCAGTATTATGTGAAATATGTGACAAGTTTTCTCTAAGGAAGATGACTAAAGCTCAAGCTTTGTCACAATCCAAACTCTATAATGAATTATTATTAGGACATAGGATTTTTCTAGTTAACATAATTCCAAAGATAAAAGAATGTATCTCTAATTTTAATGAATTAAGTCTTTTAAAGGAATCCTATTGCAGGCTGGAGGACTAGTAATTCACTTTTCATATAAGGAAATATTTTTAATACTGTCTTAATTACTGTAAACAATATTATTCAAGGCTAGATTCAGAAATTCAGGTTATAATTTAAAATGAAAAAGTTTCAAATACTATAAAATCAGGATTGTATTGGTAATAACAAAATAGACTATAGTAGCAAGAAGCTTGAGGTCTTTGAAGACATTATAAATTCCCCCCTATTATTATCTTGGCAACAGTTAGTGGCTAAAAACCATGAAAATGCAAGAAGTTGGAAGACTCATAGTTTTTGGGTGACCATACGGAAAAGAGAAAGAAATCAATCTCTTCCAAAGTACCATAAATTAAAATGATTCAGGAACAAAATTCTAAGACACTTCTAATGACACAGTAACTTTTATTTATTCATAAGGCAAACAAATACCCCACAGAAATAGTAGTATGAAAATTTTCATTTAAAAGTAAAATTTAATTTACATCAGTTGATGTTTCTGTTTTTTTCTGGTATTAAGCACCTACTGTGTGCTAGGAACAGTGATTGACACTGAAAATGGAAGTACAAAGTTGAGTCAGTTTCTGCACTGAAGGAGATCATATTTTATCTGGAGAGGAGAGGGGGAGGCTAGTTTTGGTATACAATATATTCACAGAAAACTTAGTATGAAGAGGGAGGAAAAGAAGAAAGAAAGAAGAAAGGAAAGAAAGAAATACTAAAAAAGAAAGATAAGAAACTGTGCTTAGAGTAAGTGAATTGATTGATTTTTGTATAACTATTTACTAAGGCAGCATTTAACTTACTCCCAACTTTAAATCTGTATCCACAAGCATATTTTATTCATCTACTTATCTATCTATCATCTATATGTCTAATTTTAGCTGAAAAACAGGCAGCCATGGGCATCACTCTTCCCAGTGGGCTAGTTTTTTTTTTTTAATTTTTTAACGTGGTGACTTAAAGGTATTTAAAATTGTTTGGTTCCCCTAGGGTGGTGTTATATGACCCCTGGGCTCTTATTTTGTGGAACTCAGACCCATGAATTGGTAAGAGAAGAAGAAAGAAAATCCAAGAAAAAAGAAAAGAAATAAGTTTAATGAGAAGAAAATTAGGTTTGGAGAAAGCTCATAAGAAAACTTGAAGAATGATGGGAGAGGAGAGAGCAAACATTTTTTTAGGTCTAGAAAGTATCTAGAGGAGTTTTTGAGAAAAGAGATAAAGAAGAAGAAATAATGAGATCTGGGGTATGAGATATGCTTGGATCCATAAGCCTTACTCCTTCCATATGACCTCAAGAACCACTCATATCCATCAACTTTCAACTTAGGGAGCTAGAGTGGACACTTGTTAGCAATTATCCTGAAATCATTACATGAATATGAAAGGGTTTGTAAACAATAGGATTTATTTTTCCAACTCATAGAAATATGAAGATGGACCTTCCATCAAAGAATTTCCTATTTACTCCTCCTAGAAGCAGCATTTCTATTTTCCCCCTCTTTAGCCTTTTTATCTTTTAGTTTCTTGTTCTGTAAAAATTAAATTAGTATCTTATAATAAAATATTATATTTTATGAGGTTTATTAAGGATTATTAGAAATCAAGTAATAAAGAAAATATAAATAATAATAACCATGTGCCCATGGCTGATTAGCCAATTCAGAATCCCAGCGCTTAGTTTACTTACTACATCTTTTCAATGGAATGGAAGGGGGGGCATTGCTGCCAGTTAAATACCAATTGTGATCTCACCAACCTGGGGATTCAGGTGAGATTATAAGGAATTCTGGGAAACACCAAGGACTTCTGGGGATTGAAGTCTGGGGTTCAAAATCTCCATTTATACAGTTCTCTTCTTTCCAAATGAGAGACTCAAGTTGTGGAATCAAGAAAGTATTCTTCACCAAAAGGTGTTTCCTCTACAATTCTCTTCAAAAATTGCCTTCAGGAGAAATGTCAAAGTGTTGCTCTTTATACAAACATTTGCACACACACAAACCTTCTTATTCCTCCTTCCTTATTCCTCACAAATGACTAAATGACTTTGGCAAAATATTATTTTACTTGCTTGGTTTTTAGATTATATATATATATATATATATTCCCTTTAGTCCTTACTTGATATTTTTGTGTCTATGTCTTTTCTTAGCATCTTTCCACCTTTCCTAGTTCCCTCACCACACCTCTGCCAGTCTAACAACAACAAAAAAGCTTTTCAACTCTGGCAGATGGTCCTGAAGAAGATTTTCTTTTTCTTGCCCGGTGTCTTGCATCCTTGGCATACATCTTTCTTGGGCATCCAATAAGTTTTAAAATAGACAACTGGTTTCTTGTGAATTGGCATTTTCAATCTCACCTTTCAACTCTTTATTGGTAAATGTCACTTCTTCAAAATTGCTTTTTCTATATTTTCAGATTTAAAAATTTTGAATTGTTCACTTTGTCCTCTAAACCTACTAAAGAGAGATGCTTCTTAATAAAAATGCACCGTTTTCATCATTTCTCTGAAATTATTGACTTAAATGTTTGTTATGATATAGCCATCAGATGTTTATAATTCTACATATATTCTGAAGGCAAAATCTACATTAAATTAATGCTGATTCTGCTTTATTATTTTCCAAATCTGTACTTCAACATTTTTTTTTAAAACCTTCCTGAACACTTTTATATTTCTTTTTCTTCTATGGAAGTCCTAGGTTAGTACTCTGTGCAGTTATTTTGTAACCCCTCAGATAACTGATTGACAATATCTATTGCAGAGTCAGTTTATCATATTTTAATACTTGGAGGTATTTGTGTGTTTTCATCAGTGAAGAGATTTTTACGTTAGCTCAGATTAAAACCCACTTGATCCCTTTTATCCTGTGTGATACTTTCCATGTTTTTCCCCCTCCATATCCTCTATGAAGCATTGATTCAAGTCCCTGAATACTTTTCACCAGCTCTTTTAATATATGGTTTGTCTGTTTTTTATTCTTTGCTCTGGTTGAATAATTCATCTACCTCTTTTTTTTTTACAGTTTTACAGAATTTTAAATTCAAAAGGCACCTTAGTACTATCTACTGTTCCCTGTATTTACATAGGATTCCCATTTTAACACCCCCCAAAATTTACCATCTCACACATATGAAAGTGGTTAGTGAGAGGGAACCTTCTGACTGACCAATCCTGCTCATTACATTTCTATAGAACTCTAATTGTATTTATAAAATAGAATAATCTTTTTTCTTTAAATTCTACCTTTTGGCCTTTAACTCTTTCCTCTGGAACCATTCAGAACAGTCATCATGCATTCTCTGTCTTCCCTTTTCTGAACTTAAAATCCTCAGATCCTTCAACACATCTGCATATAACATTTAGGTCCTTGGGCCATGTTGATTATCATTGTCTGGACTCTTCAGTTTATGAATATATTTCCTATACATTGTCCCAAACTGAGCATAAAACTCCAAATGTGGTCTATCAAGAGTAGAAAGTATACTAAGATGACTGTTTTTCTATGGTCTGAACACTGTTTCTTTCAATAAGTCAGAATCCCAAGTTTCTTTGCATTTTGTAATTAATGATGCTTTTTATAACCCTTCCATTGCACAAGTAATCAATGGCAATATGGTATAGGCTATCTGTATCCAATAACATTATGTATCTCAAATTAAAACTCCCATTTCTACTTACCTATGATTTCTCTCAGTCATCTTTGAACCTACCTAAACTGTGTTGTTTAGGGGAGATCAAATAGAAAACTTTTGTCCAGGGAGGCTGGAACTAGTAGACTTCAGTTCCCTTCTTGCCTCTTTTCCTTAACAAGAAGAAAACGTTACTTTTAAACCTGCTTCTTCCTTTGAGACATAGGAAACGTTTAGCCTCTCTCGTATTTAAAGTTATATTTTAAACTGGTAAATGTCATAAAGCTAGTGACCAACAGAATTACTAACCCACATGTGTGTGCTTCTGCTTAGTTGCGATATTGTGTGTGTGTGTGGGGGGGGGAGTGGAAAGCTTTAGAGAGGAGGGAACTTTTTAAATGCATTATCTTCCAGATTAAGATTTCTGGCTTGGAGGTCAGAGTCACAAGAGGGAGTTTTTGATTCATTTTTGCAATTTCTCAGAGTAGAAAGAGAAATTGACTAGTGTTTCCTCTAGGCATTAAAATGAGTCAGCAGTAAGTCTGGGAATCTATCTAATTGGCTGGATAAGTCAGGCAGCTGCCATTACACTCTGTGGACTGGTTTGAGAGGAAATCACTACCACAGAGAGGAGGAGATAAAAATGAAGCATACCTTGCCCTTGAGATGCTTACATTCTGTTAGGGTTGTTAACTTGGGAAAAATACAGAACTATTAAATTGTCAGAAATCCAAGTCTTTAACCAGGAGAGGGATAGGGTACAAATATTTAGACCTCCACACAGTCACCTGCTCAAAACCACACAAAACTAAAAGCTCTGGCTACTCTAGGTACCATATCCCTGGGAGTGACACCATGCTAGATGACAGCTCTGAGGAACCATGACAATTGGGGAACTTATATACCTCTTGGGGAACTAAGGACAGAGACTATGATTGATTGGCTTCACAATGGCTACAAAGAAATGAGGACTTCTAGACAGGATTATCAGGGAGAGGCTGATGCTTTACAATGGACACAAAAGGGAAAGATCCAGCCTGAGAAAGGACTTTGACACAATGGGAGAACCTACTAGGACCAAAAGGATACTTAACATCTGACTGATTCTGCTAATTCCACCTAAAGTACTTTAAGGTCTATTGTTAGTCTAAAACTCTTGAGTCTGGGAACTCCCCAAGAAATTCTCATGTGACAAGGTCAAACTTGGGGTGTCTTTAGATCTCATATTCTACAAACTTGGGGTTTCTAGATTGGTTCCTAGATTCCATGTTGATAGGGTAAATGATATACATGAACACTCTAGATACGAATTCTCATGTAAATAGGACTTGACCTGAATTTTTATGAAATTCAGTGATTCAAGGGCAGAAAGGTAAGGAAGAGGAAATGTATTCCAGACACTGGAGCTAGCCTTTAAAAGCTACAATGCCAGAATATGGAAGCCTGATAATAACAAGTAGGTCAGAATTTCTTAAGCCTTATTAGCTCTAATTATTACATGATGGTAGCTAATGGAAAAGTGAATTGGTGTAGGGGCTGTTTTTATTGCTTATTGCAGTGTCATGTAAACTTAATACCTATTGAATTGAATCCATTTAGCAAATATTTGAGGTCTTCTAAAAGATGTGATCACTCTTTACATCTGTTAAGATAATTTTGTGTAGTTTGAGTTTGCTAATTTTTTTTTCTTTGTTACAAAGTAGAGTAGAAGTGGGGACTATGATGTACACAGAAAACGAATCAATTAAACTATAAAGAAAAAATGGTATTTGTTGCGAGATATATGAAATACTTTGACTCATACCAGACTCTTGAATTTAATTGAATTGGCATGAATATGGTACTTTTTTACAGTATTATTGAAAGATTCCACCTGGCTTTCTATCTTTTATAAAATGCTCCTTGGACATTTGAGATAAATATGAATGAAAGTCTAGAGTCTTAGATGTTTTCTGAATAAGGAATAATGACACCTTAATATTCAATGTTTGATATTCTGAGTGCAAATCAGATCTTCAGCATTTAAAGATGTTCTGGGAGATTGAAGAACTTAGAAACTGTTTTTAATTTGTTCATCTAGCCCCAACAATCAATACATCTTCTAGCACAGTAGTAAAGGGCTTATCTTTCTATAGTATACTTCTCTTCCTGGGACTTGCTCTTTGCCTGAGGCAATAGTTGACCTTTTCTTATAAGGTCATTACATTACTGAATTTTTTATATTAAGTATATGAGAAAGAGATTATCAGTTGTAATAGTAAAAGACTATACTATTCTATGCTCTCAGTAATCTGTATAGTTTGTGAAATAATATTTTAATAATAAAAATTTTGTTCAGGCATTCGAAAACACACATTTTTGTAAATTTATTTTCATTTTCTATATTATTGAGAAGCAAAAAACTCCCCCAAATTTTGTACTCTACATCTGCCAAATAAGCCCCAAATAACCTATTCTTTCAGTGAATCAAAATAAATTTATTAAGTACCTATCATGTGCCAGACATTATGCTTAGTTCTGGGGATATAAAATAAAAGAAAATAAATAAAAATAAATACAAGGTAATTTGGAAGACAGTATAGTAGCAGCTGAGGGAATCAAGAAAGTCTTCTGTAGAAGACTGTATTGTTTTCTTAAAGAAGAGAGGGTTCCTTTATTAAGGTGGAGGTGAGGAGAAAGTGCATTTGAGAGGTGTGGAATGACAGCACAAAGAAACAGGTTGGAGATTGTGTGTTGTATGAAAATGGAGAGGTCAGTTTGCCTCCGTCACAGAGAAGGAGATGGGGACTAATATCAAACGAGGCTAGAGAGGTATATTGGGGTGAGGTGTTGTAAGGTTTTAAAAGGAAAATGGAGGAGGTGAGCAACCGCAAGCAGCGTGTATTCAGTAGATGTTGGATGGCCAGCAAAAGAGCACAGAGATAAGTGATGGAGGGTTGTATATGAGTAGTGGAGATTAGAACAGTTTAGTTGGTTTGGAAAGTGCATGGTGGCCATGTTGTAGAGAATCTGTAATTTATCTTGTTGTTTTCATTTGTTAATTAGTATGACAAAAACACTAATTAAAATTATAGTTTTCAATGAAGACTGACTTTATTAATCAATGCATTCAAACAAAAGCAAATTTGCTCTAGAAACTATGAACTCTCCCTGATATTTTAGAGATTGACAGGCTTCTTTCTTATAGAATTTGACTAGGTTTCCTCTTTCCCCTGCTGAAGTCCATGTGTTTCCTTCCTCAGGGATATCTCTAAGGTCTCCATTAAATCAGCTAGGGGCTTCCTCTGTATCAGTTGCTGGTAATACAGGAACCATCCTCCTTTGGACAGGAACAGGCTAAAGAAGGGGATCACAAGTGGATTTTTATCCTTTTAGCTAAAGTTGTCTTCTATATAATTTGATGGTTTGCTTCAAAATTACTGATACAGTTGTTTATAATATATTTTTTTAAATGGTGGTCAGGCTTATGATAGGGCAGGGATGGTGAACCCTTTAGAATCAAAGTGTCTAAACGGCAACTCTCAAGCAGCATGTGAGCCCCATACACCACTGCCTTACACCAGCCAAGGGAAGGGAGGAAGCGCTCCCATTGGGCTGCTGGATAGAGAGGCAGGTAATGAGAGAAATGTCCTCAGGTATGCAGAGAGGGGGAAGGAAGCAAACCACTATGGCATGCATGCCATAGGTTCACTAACATGGTCATAGGATCTCTATGAATCCATCAGTTGTCTTTAATAACAACTTGTTAGTTTTTTTTTTACTACATCATACCACATAGTTCCTAATCTTATTGTTGAAAAACAACCTAATCAAGGCAGTTTAATCTCCAAATGAAGATTTAAAACAAGGTGGTAGAATAAATTATGCTATATTAAAAAATTAACTTACAGAGGAAATAGAACTATCTAACACATTAACAATTGTACTAAATTGACAAACTAATTAATACTCTCTTATAGAGATACTAAAACTTACTCTCTGAAAAGCACCTCAAAGTGTTATATATGGTTACCTAATTAATTTTACATGTTCTAGTAAAGTTTTTCCTGGTCCCTAAAATTACTAGTGCCATATACCTACAAACCATCTCATATCATTCTTATATATGAGATGTCTCAAACATCTTAATGAAGTTTTAAAATATTAATTAAAATCACTAATATTTGGGAGAAACCTATATATCTATATATGTTTTGATTCCCAGCTTCTTAGAAAGTTAATTTTGGCAGCCAAATAAAGTGGTGAATCAAATAAGGATGACTGAAAACAGAGACACTGATTATTAAGCTACTACAGTAGTCCAAATAAACACTGATGAGGAGTTGATCTAGAATGATAGCTATTTAAATGGAGAAAAAAGGAATAATTTATGAATAATATAGATCTCATTTGACAATTCTTGGCAACTGATTGAGAGGGTTTTAGTGAACCTGAAAGACTGAAGTTGGAAGGATCATTAAATTTAAGGTGAAAATGCTAAAGATTAAATAAAGTATTAATTCAGTTTAATTTCATCTAAATATTTTAAATTTTGAATCTGTGAATAGAAAATCAGCTTTATTAATGAGAAAATCATTCTTCAAAGCACCCTTCAAAACACCATTATCTGACTGAGTCATGTAAAAAAAAGTTTATTATTTATTTGTATATAAGTAAAATGATTTTTAATTATAAATTATTTTGTTATGTAAGAATGTTTAATCAAATTGTAAGAAAAGAAGAGATAAATTATCTTTAAATGATCTCTTTAAAAAAAAAAAACCCTTACCTTCCATCTTAGAATCAATACTGGTTTTTGGTTCTAATGCAGAAGAGCAGTAAGGGAGTTAAGTGACTTGCCCAGGGTCACATGGATAGGAAGTATTTAAGGCCAGGTTTGAACCTAGGACCTCCTGTCTCTAGGTTTGAATATCAATGCACTGAGCCACCTAGCTGCCCCCTAAATGATATCTTTGTGATCTTCTCTTTATCTATGATTTATCTATGATATTTTAAGAAGATCAAGCTGGCTCTAGCACTAGGAGTTCTATAGCTTTGCTGAGTACTTTCCTTCCTAGTTCTAGATCTCATATCCAGCTTGACTTTTTAAATTATTCCTAACTTTACTTTAGATAAATACATTGTAATAATGGAAAACCCTATAAAACAAACAGAAACATTTTTTTAAACCTATGATTAGAGATGAGAGAAGGAAAAAGAAATGGTGTGTCATGTACTGAGGCAGTTTCTAGGAAGCATAATAGATGACTGTTGTTCAGCCAGTTGTATCCAACTCTTCACAGCCCCATTTGGATTCTTCTCGGTAAACATACTGAAATGCTTTGCCATGTTCTTCTCTTGCTTATTTTACAGATGAGGAAATGGAGGCAAACAAAGTTAAATGACTTGCTCAGGGTCACACACCTAGTAAATGCCTAAGGCTAGATTTGAACTCAGATCTTCTCTAGAATAGGTGGTATATTCTCTATCTTACCTCTCTTCTCTCTGTCCCCACCACCTCCCCAACATTGCTTCTTTCACTCCCTCAGTACTCTAGAAAGCAGGATTTTTAATCTGTTACCTAAATACAGGATTAGAAATCACTCAGTAGGCAAAGCACCCAGAGATCCAATTTTTAGCTTCCTTTGCTCTGTAAAATAGCATGCCATAATAGCTACTAGAGGACGCACAGTTTGGGGTGCCAGAGGACTTTCTTGACTTCATAGGAAACACACTTTCTACTACAACATGCTGCTGAACCAAATGACTTTTACATCATGAATGTGAAAACAATCACCTTTACAAGGTAAGCCTGAGCCTCAGATCCTAAAGGTTATTTAGGGAGAAGGGTAAGACACTCAGTCAAAATGTTGGAAAGATTGCAAAGCTTTCTTTGCAGATTTCTTCCTTTGTGTCCTTATATTTAACTTTGATGTCATTAAATTCTGTGCTCATTAAATTCCAAAGTGCATGTTGCCATAACATTCTACATTTTTCTCCCTCTTTCTGTGTCACTAAGTGTTACAAAGTGTCATAATTATGCATTAGCACAATAAAATGAAATAGATGTTTAATTTTACTTTTTTTTTCTTTCATGCTAACTGATTCCAAAACTCTCTGTAGAAAGAGAGTCTTATTGTAATAGACTTTCAAAACAATTGTTCTATGTTGTAATACACGGTGTCTTTGGAACTCAAATTGTCCCCAATTATGAGCACAATGAAGAATATTCAAGTTTACACAGTTCCAGACCTAGTATTGGAAGAGAAATGAAGGAGGTAATGAGGAAACAGAAAAAATACTGACTCTGGAATCAGGACTTAGGCTTAAAATTCTAGCTCAGATTCTTACTAACTATGAGACCTTGGGCAGGTCACATACCATTGTGAGGACTGGATTTGGCTCTCCCCTGATTGTAACAATGAAGGTACTTAGCTCTTCCCTGATGGTGAAGATGTAAATTATATCGCACATCTATTCTTAGATTTTAATCCCCATAAGTATAAACATGCTACTTAAAAGTTAAGTATGGAGACCTGCCTATTTTTACATTCAATCACAAAACAGTGCAAACATGGTACTTAAAAATTAAGTATGAATATCTGCCCTTTTAGATCTAATTACCAAAAGTGCAAATATCCCACTTAATGATGAAGTGGGAGGTCTGTGACCCACTTGGGTGATAATGGGTAATAAATCAGAATCAACTAACTGCCTTCTGGGCAGTCCTAGAGCAGAGCATCAGCTGTGATTGGTAAACAAGGAATTAGGGGAAGTGACACAAGAGAAAATGTCTCTAAAAGTGGAGTTCACTTGGAAAGGGGGATTCTTGGAGCAGAGTTCAACTTGGACTTCCACTTCTGCTGAAGTTCAATTCTTCATGCTTTCAAGTTGAGGTTGGTGAAGAGGGGCAGAAGGATCTGTTGACTGGATAGACATGTGGTGAGTGAAAGGCTGACTCATAACCGCTGGATTTTCTGAAGAGACTTCACGGGTCTTTGGCTTTGCTGAGCATGGTTGAAACTAATTCTCCCTGCCCAGAGGGGCCAGAAGTAAATTACTTAGTGCTCAGACTAGATATCTTACCTTATACTCTCTCTGATTTCTTGCTTCACTTTTTACATTTTGTAAATAAATTGTAAATAAAATCTCTTTGGAATTAATTAAATTCCTGGTGACCAAACTCTTAAATAATCAAGTCCAACCCTTTAAAAATTAGCCCCCTTTCCCCCTTATACAATCTATGGTCCTCCATTTCTTCAACTTTAAAATGAATTGGATGTGACTAGGTGAAGATGAGGTCCTTTCTAGATCTATGATCCCAGAACAAGAACTCATTCCATTGCACTACAGAAGATGAAGTGGAAAGGGGGAATGGAGGGCAGTCAAAACATATGCAAACTAACAAGAGGAAAAAGAGAAGTTGAATGGATTCAGTGAAACACACAAAGTCACCAGATATGAGGTCCTGTACTGGAAGTTAGAAGATTTTTCTTCTAATTCTAAAGTTGACATGGACATGCTTTGTAACAACATATACTGAATCAATTCAATTTTCCCCTTCTCTTCATGATTAGGAATGTAATTCTCTCATTTTTTCCTGTGATTATTTCAAATACACACACACACACACACACACACACACATATATATATATAATGATTTTATATCCATGCACATATATATGAATATAGACTAATGTATATTACAAATAATTTCCTCAGCTAATTAAAAAAGGCAAAAACAAACTTTATTCAGAAATGTCTCATTGAATTTCCCTGAGAATACCTGAGAATATTAAGAACATTATTCTAGATCATCCATTTGGGACTATAAGGCTTCTGAGGTCCCTCCCAGCTTTAGATCTATAATTGTTAAGGCACAAAAGTTTTATGTTCTGTGTGAATTTTAGATTTACTCCACCCTGCTTGGTCTTTAGAATTTTAGCAACCAGGAATGCATACACCCCCATTTAAGGATTAAATGTAGGGGAGGAAGGTCTATGACCCTCCTGTGCTAGCAAGTGACAAATCCGAAATAGCTGACTGACCCCCTGGGCTGTCCAAATCCAAGTTTAAGCCACCATTGGTACATGTGAGACACAGGAATTGATGTAAAAAACTACCTTTATATTTCACCTCACTTCATATGAGAGGGAGTTTTGGTGGTAGGACTTGCCTTGGAGGATCTCTGGAACGGGGAACATAAGACTGCTTCCCTGAGACGACCATGTGGTGAGTGGTAAGGCTAACTCCCTTTTTCTTTGGCCTTCTGAAGGCATCAGTCTCTGGAATGGCCCCTTGGCTGAGGCCTCGGAACTCCCCCTTGCTCAGACCAGGCTGGAGTGGATCTCTCTCTCTCTCTCTCTCTCTCTCTCTCTCTCTCTCTCTCTCTCTCTCTCTCTCTCACTCTCTCCCTCTCCCTCCCTCTCTCTTTCTCTCCCTCTCTCTTTCTCCCTCTCCCTCTCCCTCTCCCCTCCCTCTTCTCCCCTCTCCCTCTCCCTTCCTCTCTCCCTCTCCCCTCCCTCTTCCCCCCTCTCCCTCTCCCTCCCTCTCTCCCTCTCCTCTCCCTCTTTCCCCCCTCTCCCTTACCCTCTCCCTCTTCCTTTCCATCCCTTCCTCTCTCCCTCCCTCCCTCCCTTCCTCCCTCCCTCCCCTAATTTCTTCCTTCTATTGTAAATAAACCACCATAAAATTCAATCCTGACTTGAGTATTTCATTGGGATTTAGAATTTAAATCCCTGGCAACTACTAAAAATATATATTCAGTCTCAACCCTAAAATTTACCCATAACATCTGACAGGAGCAAAGCCATATCTGTTGGTTTCAATGGAAATCCAAAGATCTGAGCAAAGAAATTGAAAATGTAGCCATCAAAAGTCAAGTGGTCAGAGAAAGAAAAACAAAAGATTATGGGATTCCTTTATAAAATGTGTGTTCCATGGCTTTTAAATGGTTTATTTTCCCTGTCTTGTATATACTTCCTTTCCTTTCTTGGAATCATAGAACATAGAATCATAGAATATAAGGGTAAGAAGAAATCTTAGAAATAAATTATCTTCTCATTTTATAGATGAAGAAACTAATGCCTATAGAAATTAGATAACTTAGAATATTTGAACTGTAAAAACCCTTTTTGACTTTTCACTCTTAGATTTTGTTGAGAGAAATATAAACATATTCTTGTCATTTGTCAGCAAGTTATGGGCTTATCAAATGCTTATTGAATGAATGATTAAAAATGCCTGAGGCATATACATAGAAGCGTCAATATGGCATAACTTAGAACTCTAGTCTTCAGAGTGAGAAAGGGCCTTAGAGAGAACTGATCCTCCAGATCAGTGATTCTCAGTCTGCGCTCTTGTCTTTTTAAACAATTCTTTTGATCAATTTCAATATAATTGGTTTTCTTTATAATTCTATGTCTTTCAATGTATATATTGAAAATATTCTTCTGAAAAAGTTTGATTGACTAAACTAGACTGGCAAAGGAGTCCATGGCACATAAGAAACCTGGTTCTAGTTGAATGTCCCCATTACAGAAACTTGAGGTTCAGAAAAGTTTCCATGCTTTTATAGGCAACAAACATCACAATAGGGATCTGAAGTCAAGGTGTCTGATTCCAAAACACACCAATAGTTTTACTTCACTGAGCTTGATCCCTCTGTCGGAATAGTCTTTTCAAACCCTCCTTTGTTATAGATTTTTGAATGAATGACTATTCACTCAATTATTTAAGCTGCCTTGTGACTTCTATAACCCCTTCTCCATACAACATATTTGAATGAATATTCAATAAGCTTTTCAAGGATTTAACAACATAGGATTCTAAATCAGTAGACATTCTAAAGAGAATACAGTGTCCCACCACCACCACCTTTCTTCCCTTATTTCTCTTTCCCTCATACCCCACACCCTAAACAGAGCTTGTAAAATGAAATAAAAACAAATCTTGTCCATCAAGGTACTGAATCTAAGCAACTGAAAATGAAAACCTGCCTCCCTTCAAACTCTTCTGCTCTCTGCCACCACTTTAATTGACTGACCCAACAGATGCCACTCTTCACTCTCCATGTTCCCTGCAGCTTTCTATTGATTCTCAGGGAAAGGTTCATTGAGGCAGCTGCACTCAAATCTAATTTTTTCTATTCAGTTTTGCTTTCTATTAGTTTAAGCAGACAACACCATCTTTTTCTCACTAAAGATATATACCGCTGAAGTGCACAAACAAGTACTGTAGCCCAGGGCATTCATTAAACTAGCAATACAGTAAACATTTATTATATCAGAAATAGCAGACTGCACACCACTGGCTAAACAACCAACATGTCAAAATGATGCATTAGGTGAATTTTGCCTGACTTTCTTCCTCTTCTACCTGGGAAAAAGAAAGAGGTAGTTTGAGAAAAAATAATAGAATAAAAAAACTGGATTTGAGAATGAATGATATCAAAGCTATCTACTGACCTGATAAGAGATCAATGTTCTTCCAGTGTGTTCAATTTTTTTAAGCCAATAGTGTCATTGGTAGCCAATGAAAAAACTAAATTTGCCATGAAGTTCCCAAAAAGGAAGGCCAAAGAAGGAAAAAAAATATAAAATTGGATATTTGCAATTGGAATTGTCAAAATTAAAATTTACAAAATGACTTCAATCTAAAAATAGGCATGCTGTTTTTGCTATGTATGTATTTGCAGATAAAGATGGGCTCTTAGGGCTTCAAATGTTCTGAGGAGGCTTCTATTCTTCCCATACTTATCCTGTTCATGAAGGAGACTGAGCCTCATAATTCATAAAATTAAAGCCAAAATATGTAGGAATTAAATTTTAATGCTTTGACTAAAATATATGTAAATTTTATCTATAATATGGTAGTTACTGTTTTAAAGTATTATTGCTCAAAGTCTAATTTTTAAAAGCTTTTATTTACAAAGGAGGTAGAAAGAGTAAAAATAGAGGAGTACAAAAAGATAGAGAAGACATTTAGCCTATCTATCTAAATATTTCTCCAGTTCTTGACTCAACTAGGGCTTGTTGACCTTCAGCTGGAATTAAACTCTCTCTAGAAGACAGGAAAGGAAAGTCAGTTCCCTCCAAGAGGCAGGTCAAGATGATGACTTAAGCTGAAGATGACTCCTGAGGCCAACTTTCTTCTTGAAGCTGACTTCCTAGCCCCAGAAATTCAGGGTCTTTTATGGTGGCTTCTTGTCTCTTCCCCTCTTCACAGGGGCCAATCACAATTTCCACATTGCCTAGATACTGCCAGCGGTGTTGGGGGGTGGGGTGGGGAGGAGGCAGTGTCTGTGGGACTCATTTCTCACCTTCTGGAGGGGTAAATTCTCATCAAAAGAGTTCAAAGATTTTTGGCCAATTGAGTTTCCAAGGGTGTGAATTCTCTAAGTGGTTTGTGAGCTCTTCTACCTAGTTCAAGCTTATGTTAATTCAATCAAAAGGTAGAGGAGAGTTAATCCTCAATCAAAAGATAGAGGAGAGTTAATCCTGTCTTCACAAACTTAGTGAAGTACTAATTAGGGGTACTTAAATTATTGTTAACCAAAGTGTTAACTCCAACTAGGAAAAGAGAATAAAGGATTCTCTTTTTACAAGTGTAAATTCAGAATAGACAAAGAGAACCAGATATTTCCTTTCACAGGGTGCATCTTGGTAGAGTTCTGAGTTGTATAGTAAGGCTAAAGTCAATTGAGTATCTGTACTATGTCTATCATCAATACTGCTAGATTATGAACTCCTTGAGGGAAGACATTATATTTTTAAAATAAGTCTAATTTATTTCCAGATAACATGTAAATACATTTTCTTAATATTAATTTTCTGATATTTTGCAATATATGTTCTCTCTCTCCCTCCTACCCTTTTCCACTTCATTAGAAGGCAGGCACTATACTATAGATTGTACATATATTATCATACGATACATATTTCCATGTTGTGAAACATGACACATATTGCTTTTTCTAGAGAAAAATTCACGGAAGAAATAAAATGAAGAATGTTATGTTTCAAATGGCTTTCAGACTCCATATGTTCCTTCTGTGATGGTAAATATCCTTATTTTGTCAAGATTCTCTTGGAGTTGTCCAGGTTCCTTGCCTTGTTGTCATTCATGGTTGATTCTCATACATTATTGTTGTTACTGTTGACAACATTGATTTGGTTCTGTTCACTTTGCACTACTTCATATAAGTCTTTACAGGGTCTGTGCATGTTTGTGTGTGTGTGAGTGATCATCTTATTTGTCATTTTCTATAGCACAATAGTGCTTCATTATGAGGTTTTACCACAGCTTGTTAAGCCATTCTGATGGACATCCCCTTATTTACCACCACAGAAAGAGCTATTATAGATATTTTTGAATAGATAGATACTTTTCTCCTATCTTTAATTTCTTTGTGATCCAGTTTTAGTAGTGGTATTGCTAAGTTAAAATATAAATATAATTATATATCCCTTAGAGCATGGTTCAATGTGGGTTTTAAAATTAATAATCAATAATTAATATTATATTTTATAAAGTTTTATTAATAATAACTAAAGCAAAGAACTGCCTTACTTAAGCCTGGTCACAGGTCCAAAAGAGCACAAGGGAGGAGTTACAACCACTTAAATCAATCACACAAAACATGGGGATACAGGAAAATGGAATTTTGGGAAATACTAAGGGACTTCTGGGGGATGAAGTCCAAAGGATCAAAATCTCCCTTTATATATATCCCTCGCCCCATGATCCTATTGGGAAACAAGTTCCCCCAAAAGGATCATAGAAACATAATCAGCTTAAAAATTGCAATAATTTGTGGATAAAAGGAAAAGAGAACAAAACCAATGATTACTAGGTTGACAAAAACAAATTTGGGGTCAGTCCCCTTTGGCATAAGAGTATACATTCAAAACAAAGGCATTTCAACCCCCATAGTTCCATTCACATCCCAAAGTTTACTCTGGATCTTCTGGTACAGCATGTGATCTCTGCAGGCATCTATCTTCATGGTGCATTCTGGATTCTGGGAGGTAGCAAGTTTCTTATCCTAAAATTGCTTAAATTTAAATCAAAGTTCACAACAATAACTTGGCCCCCCTGAGGTGAGTAATAACAAACACAGGGATCACACAGGGATGCATGGCTGTGTTATGAGGTATATGAATCAATTTGCAAAAGAAAATAAAAAACATGAAAAATCCAAATAAAAGGGAAAACTAACTTGTGGATACAATACAAAATGTAAAAGTTTTATGTCTAAAAAAATCTAAGTAAAGGAAAAACAAACCTATAACAGATCCTTGAATCAGGGCCCAATTAAAATGATTTAAGCAATTATGCGTCTACCCAATCAGTAGCCTGGACTATAGAAAGTTTGCCACACCATGAAAGACAGAAAAGGGACTCGATTATGGGAGCCAGGTAAGAGCCAAATTTGAGATACTTGGTAGAATGTGGGACAAGGAAGACCTGCCTTTAACACAGGTTAAACAGCCACAACCTTGAACCCCAAACAAGTTCAAGTTCTCGTCTTGGCTCAAAATTTTCATCAACCCCATCAGGATTGGTTGGTCTCTTTGACCTTGTGCTCAATTATCACTATGCAGTTTAGCTTTGCGCTTCTTTGGCACTGTGCAATGGCTCTTTTTGTATTCTCTTATCCTGGAATCAGACAGAAGCATTAAGAAAAGTCCCATAAATTATTTTTAAACAATTAATGGCATCATTTTTATAGCCTAAAGCTTTTTGGACATGCATTAATATTAGAACAAAATTATTTAAAACATATTACTGCAAAAAAAAATTAAAGAAAAATCTTCTCAACACTGTTGACATGTGTTTCAAATACAAAAAGGAGAGAAAAAATAAAACTCAGATGCTATATTACACATGCAATAAAAATCAAAATTAAAAAAAGTTTTAAAAAACAAAAATATATATAACATAAAATCAGTGACAACCTGTGCCAGCCATATGTGAGTACAAATGAGTTTCAGAATAAAACAGTAATACAGTAGATAATGAACGCTTAAAGAAGTACCAAAGTCCCCCAAATTCACAATATCCCAGTTAATTACAATAGCAAACAAACCCACTATCATATTTCACATAAGTTGCTATACTATATAAAAAAAAAAACTACCTATGAACTGATGGATATTTCTCACAATTTTTATAGATGCAGGAAATATTTCAACCTTGGCAAACATATATTTAAACAAAGTAAAACTTATTGGGGTCTAGAACATCAAGAAATCTAGATTGTTCATCTGGAAATAAATTAAAATGAAGAGTTTTGTAAGAGCTCTTTTTTCTGGCTTCTTGATATATATAAACACCTTGGTAGAAACATTTCTTTGTTTCACTACCTTCAATAACAACATTCTTTATTATATATATATATATATATATATATATATATATATATATATAATATCATCTGTTTGGAAACCATTAGGTATATAAAATTATTTCTGAAGACCCCTTAAAATTACAATTATATTCTTAGCTTATTAAATTCTCTAAAGGTTGCACACAATTTAGCCAGTTTTGTTGAAATCCATCCATCATCATCAATGTGACAAACAAAGGCATGTGATCTTCAATGGATCTAGGGACAAGAGTTTGGGCAAGATGTCCATAGGCTTATACAGTTATATTTTTGTTCTTCAGCAGAGGAAAAGGTACAAATTAAAGGTCAATATAGGCAAACCGTAGCTTAAAATGATTCAGTATAACAGAAAGATATTGATTAAATTAAAACAGATAAACTAAAAAAAAAATTAAACCTTAAAGCAATCAGTAAATACAATAATATAAACCAATGAGAAAGTGCAGACAGGTGGTGCAGTCAAAAAAATCCTTTTTTTTCACCAATCCCAATAGGCTTGTTCACTATTATAGGAGGAGAATAAACTCAAAATAGTTAACAATAAGCTTCCAGATCTCTTTTAGTTTCCTTCCCCTCCCCCAGTATTTATTATCCATTTAGATTTCGTTTTTCAGAGGTCTGAATTTCCTCATAGAAGCACAGGGCAGTATCTCCACTCTGCATGTTGAGAGCAGTTGGGACCTTTAGAACTTTGTCAAAATATTTCCGGTTGGTTTGTAGCCTAAGCAGCCTGGCTTGCGGCATATTCTTGAGGAGAGGGAAATAAAGTGGGAAGTCTCCAATGAAAATAGAAAGTCCCGGGATAAGAATTAAGTAGATCCAAACTGCACTTTTTAGCTCTACCAACTCAAATTGTTGTTTCAGAGTTTCGAGCATGCTTTGCAATAGAATTTTACCTGAAAGACACTGAATGGAGTTGATTACAGAGTAAACAGAAAGAAGCAAAACTTGGAAGGAAAACAAGAGTGTATTTGCATATGAGAGAAAAAATTATTTTCCTTGGTGTTTTGGGTCAATAGAAAGAAGTAAAAAAAAATGGATTATTCCCCCAAACTGACTTTAAATCTACTAATTTGGAACTAACTGCCCTCCCTGTGAAAAATCTTTAGTAACAGTCTTCTAAACTAGGAGTCCAGGATCAGCTTAAAAAAAATCTGCTTGAAAATGATGAAGGTGCGGGTTTTTTTTTTTCCATGCTGAAAAATGGCTATGGCAGACTAGAAACACACACGGAGTGTGGAAAGGGATTGGGACGGAAAGATTATTATATGTCACCCTCTGTGGAAACAAAATGGTTGGAATTGGCGGGCTCTTGTAGCGGGTCTGGTCTCGACAAGAGGAGGCTCCAACCTGGGTGGAGAGCGAGGAGGAATGCTGGCCAAGCAGATGAACAGGAGAAACAGTAGGCAGCGGCAGGCGGCAGGGTGGGGCAGGAGTGCAGGCACACCCTGCCACTGGACCCTTGTGGTGGGCAGCGACCAGGTAAACTTATTCTCTTTACTGTAAGTCTGTCTGCTCAAAAGTTTTTGAGAATTTGTAATTGCTTCATGATAAGTCAAAATGTGGGTTTTTAAATTAATAATCAATAACTAAATATTATATTTTATAAAGTTTTATTAATAATAACTAAAGCAAAGAACTGCCTGACTTCAGCCCAGGCTCAAGTCCAAAAGAGTTCAAGGGAGGAGTTACAGCCTCTTAAATACAATCATGCAAAATGTGGGGTTGTAGGAAAGTGGAATTTTGGGAAATACTAAGGGACTTCTGGGGGATGAAGTCCAAAGGCTCAAAATCTCCATTTATACATCTAGAATACACTGTCTTTTGCCTTTCTTTGTCCCCAGCATTTAGCACAGGTGGCTGCCACTTGGTAGACACTTGATAAATATTTATTGACTGAGTTATTAATATGATGAAATCTTGGGAGTGAGGTGGAGGAGGAGGATAGGTTGCTACAAGTGGAATAAAGCAGTCTAGGTAGTAAAAGAGAACTTATTGAAATTTTGGGCTGGTAAGCAGTGGTATTGGGGCCATGAGTGACCACTGAATTGTTGCCTTATGCAAAATAGAGGTCTAGTCTTTAAACACAATAATTTTATTTCTATTCATATAGTAAAAGTTAACCCCAATGGATCAGAAATGTAAGCAGTAGGAATACGTTTTACAGGGACAGAAAACTCAATCCACTCAAACCTCTTCAGGATGTGGAACTCTTGCCCCTGGACTTCCATGGGTTTGGCACAGAGGTCAATTCCCTCAAATGCTCTGGGGACCATTCTTGCTTTCTTTGGGTAATAACAAATGCCAACATGAACTATGCGAAGGTTATCCTTCATCCTTAGAGTTTCATTAGCCCATCTTATATCATCATATATTTCTTTGTTGACATCCTTTATTCACTTCCTTCAAACATTGTTGTTTTTTTAACTTGAGGTAGATTGGCCATTCTATTGTTATTTGGACAATGTACCATAGATGATAATAGCTAATGTTTATTTAATGCTTCTACATTTACAAAGTACTCTCCATTTTATTTCATTTGATCCTGAAACAACCCTAGGAGAAAGGTGCTATTATGATCCATTTTACAGATAAGTGTAAAGATTAAAATTTAGGGAGACTGAGGCAGGTAGAAATTAGTTTCTCTCTGCAAGGAGTATTTTATGAGGTTTATTAAAGGTTGAGAATTTAAGAATATACAAGTAAGAAAAGGCATGTGCCAGGTGGGCCATGAGGCCCACCCAAAATTTCACTCACATCATAAGGCACGTCTGTCAGCGGAGACAGGAAGTAAAGAGACCCCGCCTATGGGGAAGACCCTTTAAATAAAATTTTGCTCTCGTCCCAGGTGAGAATTCAATGAGATTAGAGGGCATTCTGGGAGCTAGCAAGGACTCCTGGGGAATGGAGTCCAGACTTCAAATCTCAATTTTACATGAGGAAATTGAGTCTGAGGTTAAATGACTAGGTCAGAGTCACATAGACAGGAAGCATCTGCAACTTGTTTTGAATCCTGGTTTTCATGTCTGCAAGTCTAGCTTTCTATCTACAGTGCCACCGAAGCATGTTCACTAACATTGCAAATAGATAAATAACTGGGCCCTAAAATGAAGAAGAGTAGAAGAATTTACATTGTCATTCAGAAATTTAAATTATTTTTGATTCCAACAATTATGTCTAAAACACGTCTTTTTTGTTTTAATATTGTTAGTCCTGATAATCTGGTGGCATTATATGACTATAAGTCTTTGACTACTCTTGTCTCCAAACAATTGAAACTTAAATGATAAATTGCATCTTAATGTAAAATAGTATAGTGTGCTGTAATATAACAAGATCATATACATGATATGCTATATCATAATATCATGAGGAGAATAGCAAGGCACTATTGATTCTCAGAACTCATTTCCTTATCTCCAGAGTAGTAATCATTCTTAATGTAGATTTTTTGTGTCAGAAGGATAGAATAATTATTGTGTAGGAACACTCTCTTCAAAGAGATGCATGAATTCCAAAGAGGAGGAGAGCACAGTTAATCCTTGAACAAATAACTTTCTGCTTAGTTAGGCAGCTAGGTGCATTGCTAGACTTAGAGGCAGGAAGACCTGAGTTTAAAACTTGCCTCAGATATTTACTTGCTGTGTGACCTTGGGTAAGTCACTAAGCCTTTGCCTCAGTTTTATCAATGTAAAATAGGGATGATGGCACCTACAGGGTTGTTGTGATGCTTAAATATGTTAGATAACATATGTAGAGTGTTTTGCAAACCTTAATGCACTATATAAATGTTAGCTTTTGTTATTATATGATAATAATGATAATAACAATATTATCAATTATTTCTTGATTTTCTGACTAACACATAAAGGTCTGTACATTGAGAGGAGGAAACTAGGTGAGATAGTGAATAATTTGCCAGGTCTGGAGCCAGGAAAGGAGACTCTGGGAAGTTACTTAACCCAATTTGTTTCAGTTTCTTCCTCTGTCAAATGAGATGGAGAAGGAAATTATAAACCACTCCAGTGTCTTTGACAAGAATACCCCAAATGGTCATGAAGAGTTTTTGAACATGGCTGAAACAATTCAAAAACAAAAGTGCATTGAGAGACACAGTGTTTCTTCGAAGTCAAGTATATCCTTATTCTTCAACAATTCTTTTTGATTTCTTCCAGAATCTGTGTCCAATCCATATTTTTCTTTTGGACTTTGCATGTATTTCCTTTGCTTCCACTCTCCCCTTCTGTGTGTGTGCCTTGCTCTTTATCTCCACAAAAATTCTTTAGTGTTAGGTGCTTTTCTTATTGTTTGCTCAGTTTTCCTATCTAATTATAGGTAGACTTAGGGGGGTGATGTGTGGGTCTGAGGTCTGAGAGCTCTGAGAGTCCCCTCCTACTGGTTCAATTGACCCTTGAGATGCTGATATCTTAAAGACTTGCCTCAGGCTTAGGTGTAAGCTTTTTATCTCACTCTGATATTGACAGGTCACTACTTGATCCAATCAGGTATGCTCTTCATTGTCCTGTATTGAAGCTCTACCCTGAACTTTAGGCAAAAAGATCAGCACTTAGTACTAACAACCATTCCAAAATGTAAACTAAGTCTTTACCTCAAGTCCAGGCTAGAATTCCCTATGGGCTCTGGACTTCTCCACAGGTTTTAAATGTCAAGGGGTATGGGTTGGCTTGTACCACTATATGCCTAGGCAGGATCTCAGGATATGACTGTTGGCTTGGGCATAAGTTCCTGAACTTATGTGGGAGATGTGGGGTGTGGGGGTATGACTTACTCTTGGCTTGCTCTGCCCTCCTTGCTACAGCTTCTTGCTGGCTCTGCTCTCTTCTCAACCCCATTCCCCAGATGGTCTCTGCCTACCTTTTGAGTTTTTCTTTTCACTCTTTTTCCTTGTTGGTTCTTTCACTCCTGAATTTGTTTTGTGGTGATCTTTTAATCTTGGTTGGAGAGTATTCTCATGGTGTCACAGAGCTGCTCTGGATTACTCCACCATCTTGGCTCCACCCTTGGAAGTGCCTCATTTTAACAATTCTTGATGTCAGCCCTAGTATTTCTCATGCTCTACTATGGTACCACTTGTTGACAACTCCATCACAACTCTCAGTTGCTTTAAACCTTGGGAATGTATCCAAGGAGGCATAGAGCAACCTTTAGCCCCATTTATTCAAATATACCCACTTCAACTTCTTGAACAGTTTAAATGTGCTAGTCTCATAATAACTCTCTTGTCTAGAAAGGTACTATTACTCAACTTTTAAGATGAAGAAATGGGATCTTAGATCTTAGAAAGATGAAATATTTTGCTCAGGTCATCAAGACAGAAAGACTATCAGGTAGGATAGGCACCAACATCTCTGCCTATTCATGTAGGATTGTGTGTTTAAAGTTGGAAGAGAACTTAGAGGCTTGGCTTAAACCTCTCCCTTGACAGATGACAAAACAGAAGCATAGAGAAACTTAAAAAAAAATTACCCAGGTTCACAGAACTAGCAAGTACCTGATAAAAAGATCAAATTTAAGTTTACCTGACTCTACCCCCCAATGCCATATCCACTACATCAGTGCTATCAAACTCAAATGGAAACAGGAGTCACTAAACGGCATATAAGTATCCCTGAGCATTACAGGTGGACCTAGAAAATCATGTCATTATCTATGTTTTATAGTATTTTTACTCCTTTTGTTAAATGTTTCCTAATTACCTTTTGATCTGGTTCAAGCAGCACTGGAACGTGGTGTGTACCCCATGTACCTTGAATGTTTGACCCTTCTGCACTATACCACATTTTCTTTTTTCTCACTTTGGAGGTGATAGGAATATGAGATTTAATATGAAGGAACAGTAATCCTTCATTATTATTATTAGCTCAGTCATGTGCAAACCTATATGACCAAAAGCCACAGGATTTTCTAAAAGCTTTTCTCTCATGGCAAGATTTGGTCTTGTTGGCCAGTGCTCTGGAGTTGAATATTCCATAGTTACTAGGACTAGTCTGTGAATGACTGTATCTCACCAACATGAATTCAAAGCCTTTCCATCCTGGGAGGGCTTGCCACTATCTCAGCTCTCTGAGCATCTCCTTCTATAACTCTAATGCCTTCCCACTGTGGCAGGTTGCATCATATGTAGTCAGTAGCACAACCCCAGGGATAATACGTATTTATTATTCAATACTTTGGTTTGCTTTCTTCTATTCTTATAGGTCATGCCATCCCTTTTAATATGTGTTTCTCACTTTGTTCCTACCTATGAACCCTAGAATTGCAAAGCATCCCTGATGCTTCTGTCATTCACAAGGCTTCTTATTTAGTAATAATAAGTAGAAGATGTAACATTTATATCATACTTTTTTCTAAAGACTTTTTTTCTTTCCCTATGTTATCTGACTTACTCCTCACAACAACCCTATGAACTAGATACTGTTATCATGCCCATTTTATAGATGAGGAAATTGAGATGGGCAAATGTTGAATGGCATGCCTAGGGTCACACATCTAGTAAACTTTTTAAGTAGGTTCTAAATTTGGGTCATCGTGAATCTAAGCACAACCCTCTACCCACTGTGGCCATAGTCACAATTCTCTTCTCTATTAATTCATTTCACTAGGATTATTTTCTAGCCTCTTTGTTTATTTTCTATTCAGCTTTATTCAACATTAATGGTACACCTACCATATGCCTACCTGGACACACACCAGGTTCTTATAGAGCAGTTATGTATTCATTGGAGTACCTCAATTGGCTGTGGAAGAGTTTTAGTGAAATGTATTGTACCAGATACTGGCCTGAAAACAGACTGATCTTGCAGTGAAAGTCAGCATGGAATAATGGGAAAAGCATTGGCCTTAGATGAAAAGAATTTCATTCAAGTCTCACTCTCTGAATTACTGACTGCATAATGAAATCATTTGAGCCTCGACTTCCTTTTAGGAAACAAAACAAAACACACAAAAACAAGCTAGTCATTCTTGTGCTATCTACTTCTGGGTATTTGTAATGAAAAAATACTTTGTAAATCCTAAAGAACTGTCAAAATGAGGCTTCTCTTACTACTTTTTAGTGTTAGAGAGTTAATGGCTTTAAGAAGCTTTAATTATCTTATTAATCATAAAATCATAGATTTAGAGCTAGAAAATCCTTAGAGGTCATTAAGCATGACCCCTTCTTTTACACACAAAGAACCATAGACAGACAGACAGACAGACAGACAGGTAGACAGACAGACAGGTAGACAGACAGACAGATAGATAGATAGATAGATAGATAGATAGATAGATAGATAGATAGATAGATAGATAGATAGATGGATGAATTGGATAGATGGATGGATGGATGGATGGATGGATAGGATAGGATGTATGTATGTATGTATGGATAGATAGATAGAACACAGGGCAAAAATATTTAAGTTTTCTTAAGAGTGAATGTTTTTATGATTTGGATGGAATCACAGAAGCACTCATTCAAAATAAATAATTTTGCATTACTTTTACATATTCAGTACTTAATATATTAAATGATCACATGAATAATTAAATGTTGTATTTGGAGATCTATTCAGGTATCTTCCAAATTGTATTTTCCCATGCAAAAAGTCAAATTAGCTTTTTTGCTTCTCTGTATATGGGAACCAAAGCACATAATCATAGCAAAATAATATCTCACATTTATAGATAATGACTTCTGGTTAACATGAAATGTATATAAAGTTTCTCCTTTGATACAACACTGTACCATAGAGTGAGCCCCATTTTATGGATACTGAGAATTCATTTCAGAACATTCAAATGGCTCTAACAGAGGAGTGATCCATTGCTAAAGCACTAAATTTCTGATTTAAAATCTCGAGTGGTTGCTGTGACACTATGATGGCATTCCAAATAAACCAGGACGATTATCTAGATAAAGCAAACATTTTTGATCTCTAAAGCAAGGAGTTTAGACTAAAGGCAACTGCATTTAAAGTCAAACGAATTGGATTCAAATCCCAGATCTGATAGTTGCCTATATAACCTTAGACAAACCACTTCATGTCTGCAAACCTCCATTTTTACAGTTGGGAAATGAGAGGATTAGACAAGATAGATTCTTCTAGTTCTAAACTTATGATATCTGAAGTACCTTTGAGTTACAAGGGATTGTGGTTTACTTTGGCAACTTCCATTTGAGTTCAAATCTAGCTTCAGACACTTCCATACGGTGGGACCAAACAAGTTACTTTGCTTTGTTTGCCTCAGTTTTCTCATCTGTAAAATGAGCTGGAGAAGGAAATGGCAAACCATTTCAGTATCTTTGCCAAGAAAACTCCAAATGGAACCACAAAGAATCAGGCATGACTGAAATGACTGAATAATAACATGTTCATTTTGGTAGTATTTAAATATAAACACTTGTAAATAACATGCCCAGAAAACTGGGCATCTTTAGAAAGGTAGATGCAGAGGACTTCCGGTTAAGATGGTGGCTTAGAGAAAGCTGAAGTTCAGATCTCCGGAAAACCCTTCCCGACCGATCTCAAACTAGAAGCTCCTAAGGCGCCGAAATTCAAAACGATCAACAGCACAGAACCTGGGAACCCTCCTCCTGGACCTGGACCCGGTTCAAAAGGTACGGCTCCCCTTAAAAGCCAGAACCCGAGATCCCTCGGACCTCAGGGGTAGGAGCGCAGAGTCCAAGGCTCCCGGAAGCGGCAGCCACGCCGGGCTCAGAGAGCAGGGTCTGAGGAACAACAACCCTCAGGGTCTTCTACCCAAGTCCCAGTCCGGGTGAAAGTTACTGCCTGGGGCCTCCCCTGCAAAGAGCTGGTCGGTCGGGGGAAAGTTACTGCCTGGGGCCTCCGCTGCAGAGAGCTGGTCAAAACAACAGCAACCCTCAGGGCGGGCAAGACAGCCTCACGGGCTGGATCCTGCTATCCAAGTCTCAGTGAAAGTCTGTGCTCTCGGAGCTTGGGGAAGCGGCAGCCCATCCCCCCGCAGGCCAACGAAACAGCCTCACGGCCAGGGATTCTGAAGGCAACTTCCGGAAATCGAGCCAGGGGAAGAGTGTGGCCTCGTGGTCCAACCCTTCCATTCCAGTTCCAGTGAGGCATATTCAGTTTAACCCAGGGAAAGTCATAGAACCATCTGCCCAGGACTAAAGCCTCTGATCACCAGACAAAGACAAGAAAAGCCAATCCTCCACGTTCAGAGATGACAAACTCCACAGAAGCACAGAAGCCCCAAAATACCAAGAAAAATAAGAAGAAAGGGGCGACTCTGGACACATTCTATGGAGCCAAAATACAAAATACAGAGCAGATAGAAGAAGATATACAAGAAAATTCTCCAAAATCTTCCAAAGGAAATAGAAACTCTCCACAAACCCATGAAGAATTTGAATCAGAAAGGACCAAAAAGATGGAAGCCCTCTGGGAGGAAAAGTGGGAAATGATGCAAAAGAAATTCACGCATCTACAAAACCAGTTTGACCAAACTGTAAAAGAAAACCAGGCTTTAAAGCAAGAACTAATAAAGCAAAGCCAAAACACCAAGAAATTAGAAGAGAACATAAAATATCTCACCGACAAGGTGATAGATCTGGAAAACAGGGGGAGAAGAGAAAATTTAAGAATAATTGGACTCCCAGAAAAGCCAGAAATAAACACCAAACTGGACATGGTGATACAAGATATAATCAAAGAAAATTGCCCAGAGATTCTAGAACAAGGGGGCAATACAGCCACTGACAGAGCTCACAGAACACCTTCTACACTAAACCCCCAAAAGACAACTCCCAGGAATGTAATTGCCAAATTCCAAAGCTATCAAACAAAAGAAAAAATCCTACAGGAAGCCAGAAAAAGGCAATTTAGATATAAAGGAAGGCCAATCAGGGTCACACAAGACCTTGCAAGTTCTACGCTGAATGATCGTAAGGCATGGAACATGATCTTCAGAAAGGCAAGAGAGCTGGGTCTCCAACCAAGAATCAGCTACCCAGCAAAACTGACTATATACTTCCAAGGGAAAGTATGGGCATTCAACAAAATAGAAGACTTCCAACTTTTTGCAAAGAAAAGACCAGAGCTCTGTGGAAAGTTTGATACCGAAAATCAAAGAGCAAGGAATACCTGAAAAGGTAAATATTAAGGAAAGGGGAAAAATGTTATCTTCTTTTACTCAAACTCTCTTCTATAAGGACTACATTTATATCAACCTATGTATACTAATATGTGGGGAAAATGTAATGTATAAATAGGGGGTAAAGAAAGACCAAATAGAATAATGGTTCTCACACAAAGATTCACAGGGGAAGGGGAGGGGAAGAAAACTCCTATAAGAAGGAGAGGAAGAGGGGGGGGGGGTTTACTTAAACCTCAATCTCAGGGAAATCAACTCTGAGAGGGAAAAACATCCAGATCCATTGGGATCTTGAATTCTATCTTACCCAACAAGGGTAAGGAGAAGGGAAAACCAAGGGGGGGAGGGGGAGAGGGAGAACAAAAAGGGAGGGAAAGAGAGGGGGGAGGGGGAGGGAACAAAAAGGGAGGGACTAAAAAGGGAAACATCAAGGGAGGGGACAAGGGGGACTGATTCAAAGTAAATCACTGGACTAAAAGGTAGAGCCGAAGAAGAAAAGGTTAGAATTAGGGAAGGCAATCAAAATGCCAGGGAGTCCACAAATGACAATCATAACTTTGAACGTGAATGGGATGAACTCACCCATAAAACGTAGACGAATAGCTGAATGGATTAGAATCCAAAACCCTACCATATGTTGTCTTCAAGAAACACACATGAGGCGGGTTGACACCCACAAGGTCAGAATTAAAGGATGGAGTAAGACCTTCTGGGCCTCAACTGATAGAAAGAAGGCAGGAGTGGTAATCATGATATCTGATAAAGCCAATGCAAAAATAGACCTGATCAAAAGGGATAGGGAAGGTAATTATATTTTGTTAAAAGGGACTCTAGACAATGAGGAAATATCATTAATCAACATGTATGCACCAAATAATATAGCACCCAAATTTCTAATGGAGAAACTAGGAGAATTGAAGGAAGAAATAGACAATAAAACCATACTAGTGGGAGACTTAAACCAACCATTATCAAATTTAGATAAATCAAATCAAAAAATAAATAAGAAAGAGGTAAAAGAAGTGAATGAAATCTTAGAAAAATTAGAATTAATAGACATATGGAGAAAAATAAATAGGGATAAAAAGGAATACACCTTCTTCTCAGCACCACATGGCACATTCACAAAAATTGACCATACATTAGGTCACAGAAACATAGCACACAAATGCAAAAAAGCAGAAATAATGAATGCAGCCTTCTCAGATCACAAGGCAATAAAAATAATGATTAGTAATGGTACATGGAAAACCAAATCTAAAACCAATTGGAAATTAAACAATATGATACTCCAAAACCGTTTAGCTAAAGAAGAAATCATAGAAACCATTAATAATTTCATCAAGGAAAATGACAATGGCGAAACATCCTTTCAAACCTTTTGGGATGCAGCCAAAGCGGTAATCAGAGGCAAATTCATATCCCTGAAAGCTCATATTAACAAACAAGGGAGAGCAGAGATCAATCAATTGGAAATGCAATTGAAAAAACTCGAAAGCGATCAAATTAAAAACCCCCAGCAGAAAACCAAATTAGAAATCCTAAAAATTAAGGGAGAAATTAATAAAATCGAAAGTGATAGAACTATTGATTTAATAAATAAGACAAGAAGCTGGTACTTTGAAAAAACAAACAAAATAGACAAAGTACTGGTCAATCTAATTAAAAAAAGGAAGGAAGAAAAGCAAATTCACAGCATTAAAGATGAAAAGGGGGACAGCACCTCCAATGAGGAGGAAATTAAGGCAATCATTAGAAATTACTTTGCCCAATTATATGGCAATAAATACACCAATTTAGGAGAAATGGATGAATATATACAAAAATACAAACTGCCTAGACTAACAGAAGAGGAAATAGAATTCTTAAATAATCCCATATCAGAAATTGAAATCCATCAAGCCATCAAAGAACTTCCTAAGAAAAAATCCCCAGGGCCTGATGGATTCACCTGTGAATTCTATCAAACATTCAGAGAACAGTTAACCCCAATACTATACAAACTATTTGACATAATAAGCAAAGAGGGAGTTCTACCAAACTCCTTTTACGACACAAACATGGTACTGATTCCAAAACCAGGCAGGTCAAAAACAGAGAAAGAAAACTATAGACCAATCTCCCTAATGAATATAGATGCAAAAATTTTAAATAGGATACTAGCAAAAAGACTCCAGCAAGTGATCAGAAGGATCATTCACCATGATCAAGTAGGATTCATACCAGGGATGCAGGGCTGGTTCAACATTAGGAAAACCATCCACATAATTGACCACATCAACAAGCAAACTAGCAAGAACCACATGATTATCTCAATAGATGCAGAAAAAGCCTTTGATAAAATACAACACCCATTCCTATTAAAAACACTAGAAAGCATAGGAATAGAAGGGTCATTCCTAAAAATAATAAACAGTATATATCTAAAACCAACAGCTAATATCATCTGCAATGGGGATAAACTAGATGCATTCCCAATAAGATCAGGAGTGAAACAAGGATGCCCATTATCACCTCTACTATTTGACATTGTACTAGAAACACTAGCAGTAGCAATTAGAGAAGATAAAGAAATTGAAGGCATCAGAATAGGCAAGGAGGAGACCAAGTTATCACTCTTTGCGGATGACATGATGGTCTACTTAAAGAATCCTAGAGATTCAACCAAAAAGCTAATTGAAATAATCAACAACTTTAGCAAAGTTGCAGGATACAAAATAAACCCACATAAATCATCAGCTTTTCTATATATCTCCAACACAGCTCAGCAGCAAGAACTAGAAAGAGAAATCCCATTCAAAATCACCTTAGACAAAATAAAATACCTAGGAATCTATCTCCCAAGACAAACACAGGAACTATATGAACACAACTACAAAACACTCGCCACACAACTAAAACTAGACTTGAACAATTGGAAAAACATTAACTGCTCATGGATAGGACGAGCCAATATAATAAAAATGACCATCCTACCCAAACTTATTTATCTATTTAGTGCCATACCCATTGAACTACCAAAATACTTCTTCACTGATTTAGAAAAAACCATAACAAAGTTCATTTGGAAGAACAAAAGATCAAGGATATCCAGGGAAATAATGAAAAAAAACACATATGATGGGGGCCTTGCAGTCCCAGACCTCAAACTATATTACAAAGCAGCAGTCATCAAAACAATTTGGTACTGGCTAAGAAACAGAAAGGAAGATCAGTGGAAGAGACTGGGGGAAAACGACCTCAGCAAGACAGTATACGATAAACCCAAAGATCCCAGCTTTTGGGACAAAAATCCACTATTCGATAAAAACTGCTGGGAAAATTGGAAGACAGTGTGGGAGAGACTAGGAATAGATCAACACCTCACACCCTACACCAAGATAAATTCAAAATGGGTGAGTGACTTAAACATAAAGAAGGAAACCATAAGTAAATTGGGTAAACACAGAATAGTATACATGTCAGACCTTTGGGAGGGGAAAGGCTTTAAAACCAAGCAAGATATAGAAAGAATCACAAAATGTAAAATAAATAATTTTGACTACATCAAACTAAAAAGCTTTTGTACAAACAAAACCAATATAACTAAAATCAGAAGGAAAACAACAAATTGGGAAAAAATCTTCATAGAAACCTCTGACAAAGGTTTAATTACTCATATTTATAATGAGCTAAATCAATTGTACAAAAAATCAAGCCATTCTCCAATTGATAAATGGGCAAGGGAAATGGATAGGCAGTTCTCAGATAAAGAAATCAAAACTATTAACAAGCACATGAAGAAGTGTTCTACATCTCTTATAATCAGAGAGATGCAAATCAAAACAACTCTGAGGTATCACCTCACACCTAGCAGATTGGCTAACATAACAGCAAAGGAAAGTAATGAATGCTGGAGGGGATGTGGCAAAGTAGGGACATTAATTCATTGCTGGTGGAGCTGTGAACTGATCCAACCATTCTGGAGGGCAATTTGGAACTATGCCCAAAGGGCGACAAAAGAATATCTACCCTTTGATGCAGCCATAGCACTGCTGGGTCTGTACCCCAAAGAGATAATGGACACAAAGACTTGTACAAAAATATTCATAGCTGCGCTCTTTGTGGTGGCCCAAAACTGGAAAACGAGGGGATGCCCCTCAATTGGGGAATGGCTGAACAAACTGTGGTATATGTTGGTGATGGAATACTATTGTGCTCAAAGGAATAATAAAGTGGAGAAGTTCCATGGAGACTGGAACAACCTCCAGGAAGTGATGCAGAGCGAGAGGAGCAGAACCAGGAGAACATTGTACACAGAGACTAATACACTGTGGTATAATCGAACGTAATGGACTTCTACATTAGGGGCGGTGTAATGTCCCTGAACAACTTTCAGGGATCCAGGAGAAAAAAAAACACCATTCATAAGCAAAGGATAAACTATGGGAGTGGAAACACCGAGAAAAAGCAACTGCCTGAATACAGAGGTTGAGGGGACATGACAGAGGATAGACTTTAAATGAACACTCTAATGCAAATACTAACAACAAAGCAATGGGTTCAAATCAATAAAACATCTAATGCCCAGTGGACTTACGCGTCGGCTATGGGGGGTGGGGGGAGGAAAAGAAAATGATCTATGTCTTTAACGAATAATGCTTGGAAATGATCAAATAAAATATATTTAAAAAAAAAAAAAGGTAGATGCATAAATACATAGATATTTTGCATATATTCCTTAACTTATTCATTTATTCATTTAGCTAGCTATATCTATGTGTCTATTTAATATTTCTATTCTTTCTGGAAATATTAGAAATCACTCTTCCATACCAAAAATTAAAGGTATGGCAAGTGCACCTTTTCTACTCATTTGCTTACTATATTTTTTATGGCAATTCGAACCAGTTTTGTGCATCTTGACTGTTTTATCTTAACACACTTCATTTTGTAGAAGACAAAATATAAAGCCTTGAATTCTAATTCATAATAGGAAGCCTGTTTGAGTGACCTCCATTTATAATGTGATGGATTTAATAGCTGCTGCTTCACTGCAATCTTGAAGGGACGAGAAAGCTAGCTGTATATAAAACAACAATAACAACAAAGAAAACAATATAAATAATAACAACCCCAATCTTTCTCTATGGCAATATTCTTTTAAAGGAGAACTGGTCTTACCTTTAAAAATAATTTCCTACAAACAATTGAACATCTCAAAGTTTTTCCTTTGTTCATAAACACATCAGCTCAATATGACTTTTTTAGACCTAGACCTGTGATGAAAAACAACAACGTTTCTATTAAATCAAATGTTCTTTTTCTTGGTTACCAAGAAATATAGTAGGTGAGGCAATCATAATCCCAGTTTCCTTATAGTCTTTTATTTCTCTGTGTCTGAATCTAAGATTTAATGGATAGTGAAGTTGAGCAGAGATTGGAACAAAATATGAAAGGGATTTTTGTTCAAATTCTGATTGTCTCTCAACTTTTCCCCTCGTTTCACTGGATTTTCTTTCTTGGCTAATGTTTGATAATGACATTGTTGCTGTTTATGATGCAAACAAAACTGTTGATTATGGCAGTCATGAAGAGAGATAGTATGCCTAATCATCAGAAGTCCAGCTCAGGATTCAGGAAGAGTTGGGTTCAAGTCCTGCTTCTGACAAATACTGGTTGTATGACATCATGAAAATCACTTAAAATTTTAGTATTCCTCAGAATGCTAAGACTATAAATAATAGAGCAATTGGTGATTAGCATTTGCAAAGAAGTTTTCTATATACATCAATTAAATCACAGATAAAGTACAAAATAATAAAATGATAGGCAATATTAGCTAATAAATAAATAGCAATTCTAGAAGCCAGGAAGATTGTGGTTAAGTCCTGCCTGTGACATATGCTGGTTGTGTGACCCTGGACAAGTGATTTAAGTGCTCATTGAACTAGGAAATTTTATTAATAGTATAAATTGCAGAGAACATGTGAGGCCTACAACATCTCTGAGTGCTGCAGAAACCAGATTAAAATATAATTGGGAAGTATTTAACAAAATTAAAAAAAAAACAGGTCATGTTAATGTTAATATGTTATTATCTAAGTCAATATGCAACTCACAGGGATTCTTGTGTACCACAACTTAGGGGTCTAGTTTTTATTTAATTTGGTTACTAGTGCTCTATAAGCAATGAAGATTCATGCCTATCCTTAGTTAAAATGAAATAAAATAACAAATATAATCTTTATAAATACTTAGAGGATAAAGTCAAACTCAATGGAAATAGGATGAGCTACATACCACCTCATGTTCTAGGTCTGTGATGAGAGTTGTCCTGATTATTTCAGTGAACCTACAAGAGTTGAAATTATATTTCAATTATTTTATTCAATTAGAAAAAAATAAAGTTATTTTAATCAGCTTTTGCAGTAATTCACAAAGCACTAAATATAGGAATAGCAGATGATGATTTATGCCAGGAGTGTGTCTGTCTAATCTTCACTCCAAAACTGAGAATGCAAGATAAAAATGGAGATGATAATGAATATAATGAATGATACATGTCACTTTAAGACTTTCAAAAATACTTAAAACTGAAAATAGCTATGTGAGTTGGGCACAACAGACTCAGAGTGGTCAAGGAACTTCCTCATGGTCATACTACTACAAGAGTGGGAAGAGAACCCGAGTCTCTCATGACTTTAAGGTAGGAGTTCTCAACAAAAAGCATCATGTCAAATTTACTTCACAATGTTTCCAAGAGCATTTCATATTTTTCTGCCTTGTTAATATCAAGCCAATATCAACTCAATTCAACATGGAAGGTGTAATATTTAATGGATCAAACAACCATTTTCTGGTGGCTTGGTCAGGTTCAATAAACTACATCCAATAAACATACCCATAAGCTATTTAAATAAATTTGCACCTGGTCTCAGGAGTTCAATGCCAAATTCCAGGGTTGTGTTGTTTGCTACTGCATTATCAGGGTTTATAGTGAGGAGCTGGACTGAACTTGCTTGGATTGGTTCCACAATGTTAGCATGGTTCCATCTCTGCCCTTATGGTAGCATCTGCCCATCAGAGTAAAACAATCCAAATGCTTTGATGGAAATACATTTTTAAGCCATTCAAATTGAAAACATGAAACGCATATGGGCTTCCTTATGCCCTTTTCTAAGAAAATGCCTTCAGAACATATTGAATGGCCAAGATAGAAAAAGAATCCTTCACAATAGTACTATAAGAAATGTTAAATATTAGATTTGTATGAACTATAGTGTAAGCATTCTCTCTCTTACAATAGGGATAAACTAGTTTAGCTCATAATTTCCAGAGAATTCTGTGGCACAAAGAGTTAAATTCATCTTCCTGGTTCTTATCCTCTACTTGATTTGAGTTCTATGCAATCTATCTATGAATCTGTCATCTCTAGTGCCTCCAGTGTTGGCAATTGTCTTAGCAAACTTGTATTGTTCCTCTCCTACCTCATCACCTTCTGTTAGTTGTAACTCAAATATAAATCATTCTTGGTGTTTAGCACAATGTCTGGAACAGAGTAAGTACTTAATGAATGTTGTTGACTTGGCTAGAAAGACATTAAACCCAACACTTAAGGAGAGAGGCAAGTGCTGATACTCTAGCAGGCTGGCTTGCTGAGAAGAGTACTGTACTTTGAATAAGAAAGGTTCAGGTTTGAGGATTGACTCTTATTGTCTACTGAAAATGTCATCCTGAAAAAGGACACAACCTCAGTCAGGTTCAATTTCCTCATTAATTAAAGGGATAAAATAACATCATCATTCTGTTGTGAGCATCAAATGAGATATTGTCTGGAAAATATTTTGCAAAGCTTACGATGATATATAAATGTTATGATGATGATGAAATGACTAATATAAACTACTTTGTAGACCTAAATAAGTTGCAGGTGTCATTATTTAGGCTTATGAAACTTTGTCAGAGACTTCTGAGAATAAAGAGAATGGAAAAAAGTATGGAAGAACAGCTGCTCAAGGTAAAGGAATGGTAAAAGGACCATCAAGATGTCATCAGGGGAAAGATCAGTATCCTTAAAGTAGCACAAAGGTATTTGATCCCACTACATCAAGAGAGGGGGTGGCAGAGATGTTGTATATAACAAAAGCCTCAGGAGAATCTAGCATCAGGGCATCTGCAGCTCTGAATTTCATCTTGATATTGAATCTGTGGTTAACGGCTCCAAGAAACTTGCATAAATGGGCAAGAATCTATGTGGTCTATTGTGGTCTCTTCTCTTTGGCAAAGAAACATCAGCCATTTTTTTTACCCTTTTAAATTTGATAAAAATATAGCTTTTACAGGGATGACATGCATAAGGCAGAGTTACTGGGAAGAAACTTGGAGACCAATAATTTTGTGTATCTTCTCATCCAAGAATCCTACTGATGAAAAGTTCAATAAAATGGAAGGAAATTAATTTGGGTGAATCTACTGGTTGGAGGAGATCTAAGCCAGAATGTCCATGGTAGTTTATCTTAGGATTTGCTACACAATTGGAGAGAATTGCAAGTCTTTCATGAAATGGGAAGTTATTTGGAGTACAGTGGTTGTTAATAAGATTTTAAACCTCTCTTTGTAGGGTGGGGATGACTAGAATTACCAGGACCTACATGTAGCCAAGGGAGGTATAATTGTCCCCAGTAAGTGTATTACCACCCCACAGCAACAGCCCACTAGATAACTGATTTCCATTCACAATCTTCAACCTCATGCACCACACCTTCCAATCCAGAGGAAGCAGCTAGCCTTTGGACAGAGGGAGATCATAAGTATCAAGTGTAACATCAGTTGGGGCAATCTGAACTAAAGGTTTTTTTTTCTTTAACTACAATATCAGAAAATATTTACTCTTCTTTGCTTTCTACCCTCTAATAAACTTTTTGTTATATGATAGTAAATAGCTTGTAGTATTTAGAATCACAATTTATAAATTCCAATCTGAGTTCTGCCACTTACTACCTGGGGGAGTTTGTGTAAATCAGTTAATCTCTGAACATCATTTTCCCCATATTTAAAAGGAAGAGTTTGGGTTAGATAACCTTTGCCACTACTAAATCAGTGATCTTATGGTTGTGTAGGAATTAAAATGGTTGAGGCCATAAACTGTAGTGATTAAAATAGTGGAAGACTTAAATTGTAGTAGATAAAAGAGTTGGAGAGTAAATTGTGACCGCAGAAAATATGTTTTCACTATAGTGTCTTGTTTTAAATCAATTATAAGGTGGTCACCAGGGAAATATTCCCAATTATTAAATATACCCAAATCAGCTGGGTTTTATAGAGATTTTAATTAATACAAATGAGGATTTAATGAAAGTGAGAGAGAATAAGAAAGGAATAAGTTATGAAGGGCCTTAGCCGAAAGGTCTAGACCTGAGTCTTAAGAGAGAGATCAGTCAGTCTTTTATCACTCACCGCAAGATCTGTCCAAGCAAGGATTCAGAGGGACAGAGTCTCCTCAGTGGGAGTTCCAGCCAGGGTCAGCCTCCCTCAGACTGTCTTCAACAGACTGTCTCAAGAGACTGTTCCAGGAGCTTCCTTTAGGAGACTGTCTTCAAGAGCCTGTCTCCAAGAGACTGCCCTTTTTAGGAGACTGTCATCTCCTTATAAAGGGAATTTTCTCCTATGTCACCTCCCCATAGTTCTCCCATCTACCAATCACAGTAGACATTTTTCAAAGGACAGACCATTCTTAGTTCACACCTGAGTAGACTAATCTTTTGAGTAATTCACACCTGAGTAGACTAGAATTTCTGAGTAAGTTTTCACCTCTTTGCTCCTTGTAAGTTCACAAGTTGCCTGACCTTTATAGGTACTTAGCACCCTTTTGTATTAGTCCTAAAAATAGGCATAGTTTAAGAACTTTTTTGTCTTACTAAGTACTTTTCATTGTTCAGCAAAGAGTTTACAACTTTATCTTCCCCTAAGGCATGCTTAAGTATGGTGAAGTAGAGTTCTCACATTCTTGATCAAGTACCTCCACTGCCCAAATGGTGAATGGTCCCAATGGGGAATGGTCTTAACCCAACCTTATGAAGTAGGGCCTGGGAATTTTTTTAAGGTTTACAATCCTAACATTATAAAGTAGGGTCTGAGAATTTTTAAGGTTCATAGTTGTCAGATTTTCTCATTTTAGATTACTTTCAGCTTTTAATTTTCAGTAAACAATAGGTTTCTCTTTTAAAAAAATTATTTTGAATATCTTTCCATGGTTACATGAATCATAATACCCTCCCCTTCCCCACTCTTTCCTCCCCTTCCCAAAGCTGATAAGTAGTTTCACTGGGTTACACATGTATCATTCTTCAAAACATATTTTTATGTTATTCTTATTTGCAGTAGAGATCCTTGAAAATCAAAACCCTAATCACATCCCTATCATACTATATGATCAAGCATATATTTTCCTAATGCATTTCTGGTTCAACAGTTCTTTCTCTACATGCAGATAGCCTTCTTTCTCCTAAGTTCCCCTGGATTGTTCTGGGTCATTGCATTTCTGCTAGTAGAGAAGTCCATTATGTTTGATTGTGCCATAATTGTGCCATAATCAGTCTCTGTGTAAAATGTTCTCCTGGTTCTGCTCCTTTCACTCTCCATCAATTCCTAGAGGTCATTCCAGTTCACACAGAATTCCTCCATTTCTTTATTCCTTTTAGCACAATAATATTCCATCACCAACATATACCACAATTATTCATCCATTGCTCAATTGATGGACATCCCCCTAATTTTCTAATTTTTTGCTACTATAAAGAGCGTGGCTATAAATATTTTTGTATGACTTTTTCCTTATAATCACTTTGGGATACAAACCCAGCAGTGGCATGGCTCGGTCAAAGGGCAGGCATTCATTTAAAGCCCTTTATACATAGTTCCAAATTGACCACCAGAATGTTTGGACCAATTTACAACTCTTCCAGCAGTGTATTAGTGTCTCAATTTTGCCATATCCCCTCCAACATTTATCACTTTCCTTGGCTGTCTTGTTGGCCAGTCTGCTAGATGTGAGGTGGTACCTCAGAGTTATTTTAATTTGTATTTCTCTCTTCAGGAGAGATTTAGAGCACTTTTTCATGTGCTTATTGACAGTTTTGATTTCATCTTATGAAAACTGCCTATTTATGTCCCTTGACAATTTGTTGATTGGGAAATGACTTTTTTTTTTAAATTGACTTATTTCTTAATATAATTGGAAAATTAAACCTTTGTTAGAGAGTTTTGTTATAAACATATTTTCCCAGTTTGTTGCTTTTAAATTTGTTTGTATTGGCTTTGTTTGTATAAAACTTCTATAATTTGATATAATCAAAGTAATTCATTTTATATTTTACAGTGTTCTCTATCTCTTGCTTGGTCTTAAAATTCTTCCTTTCTCACAGATCTGACAGGTATACTAATCTATGTTTACCTAATTTATTTATTATTTCACTCTTTATATTTAAGTCATTTACCCATTTTGGATTTATCTTGGTATAGTGTATATGATGTTGATCTAAACCTAATGTCTCCCATACTGTTTTCCAATTTTCCCAGCAATTTTTGTCAAATGGTAAGTTCTTGTCCCAAATGCTGGCGTCTTTGGCTTTATCAAACACTGGCTTATTGAGATCATTTTGCATAATTGAAAATCTGTTACCCTAAAAAAAAGAACTACACTTCCTAGGAGCCCACTGACTTCCTGTCATTATATACTTCCTATAGACAAGGCATAAATTGAGTGGGTGATCCTGCTTGGGCACTCTCTTTGGATTCATAGCGAGCATGGTGGTGGTAAGCTCAGGGTTTTGAACAGGCTAATTAGCCATGGGCATGTAGGTTTTATTTTGTATCCCTTTTATTCCTTTATTCCTAATGGTATTTAATAAATCTCCTAAAATATAACATTTTTATTATTTGAGATTAATTTTAATTTTTACATTGATGGTGACCAGAAGATAGAGAAGGAATTCTCGATCTTTTTATGATAGCCTAGATGAATTTTTTTTAAATCCACGTTTCTCTTGCCAAGGCTTTTTGCCCACTCAATCTCCCCCAAAAAACTCTGAGAGAACTCCATCCTCTCTATTAGAGCTTCTGCCCTGCTCCTGCTGGGTTTTTCTTTTTTCCCTTTCCTTACTTTTTGCCTGGTCGCCCTCCCTACTGGTCCATCTATTTTCAATTTGAGACTCTTGGTAGAGAAGAGAAAAGTCACTTCTCTTGCCCATCTGCTTGAGCCCATGTCTCAGCCCCAGCCCCAAGCCCCCAACTACTTTTGCTGATCCTTCTGTGTCTTTGGAAGTCACAACCTGGGAGTCCTTGGAGCCCTATCAAGGAAGCTTATATTTTCCTTAAGCAACAATTAGCCTCCAGGCTCCCTGTCCATGTGACAGGGGAAACAAACTACTCCCTAGCAATTTACCCCAGGGGGAAAGAGAAAGGAAATAAAATTGCAAGAATGGTATACTCTATGAAAGAACAGTACCTTGCCTAATTCAAACAGCTTCCAGTTTTAGGATTTTTTTCCCTACCATTCCTGGGTACACGGGTCCTTTCAATTATCTTGCATGAGATTCAGGGAAGAAATTTATCTCCCTACAACCCTTTGCCATTCAAGCCTGCCAGGTCTCTAAGATTCATTCAGTTTGGGATTCCTCAAAACCATGTTCTTTCTCACTATGGGAAGTCCCAGAGCTCTGACAAAAGGAACCTGAATGGATAGAGAAGGAAATTTAAAGAGACTGCATGTGACCTTTTCAGATGCTTTTTCTGCATCTATTGAGATAATCATGTGGTTCTTGTTGGTTTGCTTGTTGATGTGGTCAATTATGTGGATAGTTTTCCTAATGTTGAACCAGTCCTGCATCCCTGGTATAAATCCTACTTGATCATGGTGGATGACCCTTCTAATCACTTGCTGGAGTCTTTTTGCTAGTATCCTATTTAAGATTTTTGCATCTATATTCATTAGGGAGATTGGTCTATAGTTTTCTTTCTCTGTTTTTGGCCTGCCTGGTTTTGGAATCAGTACCATGCTTGTGTCATAAAAGGAGTTTGGTAGAACTCCTTCTTTGCTTATTATGTCAAATAGTTTGTATAGTATTGGGATTAACTGTTCTCTGAATGTTTGATAGAATTCACTGGTGAATCCATCAGGCCCTGGGGATTTTTTCTTAGAAAGTTCTTTGATGGCCTGTTGGATTTCTTTTTCTGATATGGGATTATTTAAGAAAACTATTTCTTCTTCTGTTAGTCTAGGCAATTTATATTTTTGTAAATATTCATCCATATCACCTAGGTTGGTATATTTATTGCCATATAGTTGGGCAAGTAGTTTTTAATGATTGCCTTAATTTCCTCTTCATTGGAGGTGAGGTGCCCCTTTTCATCCTTGATGCTGTTAATTTGCCTTTCTTCTTTCCTTTTTTAAATTAGATTAACCAGTACTTTGTCTATTTGGTCTGTTTTTTTCAAAGTATCAGCTTCTAGTCTTATTTATTAGCTTAATAGTTCTGTCACTTTCTATTTTATTAATTTCTCCCTTAATTTTTAGGATCTCTATTATGGTTTTCTTCTGGGGGTTTTTAATTTGTTCATTCTCAAGTTTTTTGATTTGCATTTCCAATTCCTTGGTCTCTGTCCTCCCTAATTTGTTAATATATGCACTCAGGGATATGAATTTTCCTCTAAGTACTGCCTTGGCTGCATCCCATAAGGTTTGAAAGGATGTTTCGCCATTGTCATTTTCTTCAATGAAATTGTTAATTGTTTCTATGATTTCTTCTCTAACTATCCGATTTTGGAGTATCATGTTATTTAATTTCCAATTAATTTTTGATTTGGGTCTCCATGTACCCTTGCCGATCAATATTTTAATTGCCTTGTGATCTGAAAAGGCTGCAGTTAATATTTCTGCTTTTCTGCATTTGAGTGCCATGTTTCTATGACCTAGTGTATGATCTATTTTTGTGAATGTGCCATGTGGTGCTGAAAAGAAGGTGTATTCTTTTTTGTCCCTATTTATTTTTCTCCATATGTCTATTAATTCTAATTTTTCTAAGATTTCATTCACCTCTTTTACCTCTTTCTTGTTAATTTTTTGGTTTGATTTATCTAAATTTGATAGTGGTTGGTTCAAGTATTCCACTAATATGGTTTTACTGTCTATTTCCTCCTTCAATTCTCCTAGTTTCTCCATTAAAAATTTGGATGCTATACCATTTGGTGCATACATGTTGATTAGTGATATTTCCTCATTGTCTATACTCCCTTTTAGCAGAATATATTTACCTTCCCTATCCCTTTTGATCAAGTCTATTTGTGCTTTGGCTTTGTCAGATATCATGATTGCAACTCCTGCCTTCTTTCTATCAGTTGAGGCCCAAAAGGTCTTACTCCAACCTTTAATTCTAACCTTGTGAGTGTCAACCCGTCTCATATGTGTTTCTTGAAGACAACATATGGTAGGGTTTTGGATTCTAATCCAATCTGCTATTTGTCTACGTTTTATGGGTGAGTTCATCCCATTCACGTTCAAAGTTATGATTGTTATTTGTGGATTCACTGGCATTTTGATATCTTCCCCTAGTTCTTACCTTTCTTCTTTAGCTTTCTCCTTTTGAACCAGTGATTTACTTTAGGTCAGTCCCCCTAGTCCCCTCCCTTGAGATGCTTCCCTATCTAGCCCCTCCCTTTTTATGCTCCATTCCCCTCCCCCCATCCCTTTCCCTCCCTTTTTATACTCCCTTCCCCCCTCCCCCTCCTTAATTTTCCTTTCTTTCTTGCCCTAATGGATAAGATAGAATTCAGGATCCCACTGGATCTAGATGTTCTTCCCTCTCAGATTTGATTTCACTGAGAGTAAGGTTTAAGTAATTCCACTTCACGCTCTCTTCCTCTCCTTCTCATATGAGAGTTCTTCCCCTCCCCTTCCCATGTGTATCTTTATATGGGAAAGATTATTCTATTGATTCCCCCCCTATTTCTTGAAGTTAATCTTAGTATTATCGTGGTTCCCCCCTCCCTTTTCCTTTCTTTGCCCCCACTTTCCCCAAATCTTCTTAATGCCCCAATCTTTCCCTATGCATGTTTCTTCTAACTACTCTTATGATGATACAATTTATGAGAGTTACACAAAACATTTTCCCCACATATTAATATATATAATTTGATGTAAATGTAGTCCTTATAGAAGAGAGTTTGACTTAAAGAAAAAGATAAGATTTATCTCCTTTTCCCTTTCTTTCATATTTACCTTTTCATGTTTCTCTTGCTTTCTGTGCTTGGATATCGAACTTTCCACAGAGCTCTGGTCTTTTCTTAGCAAATGCTTGGAAATCTTCTATTTTGTTGAATGCCCATACTTTCCCCTGGAAGTATATAGTCAGTTTTGCTGGGTAGTTGATTCTTGGTTGGAGACCCAGCTCTCTTGCCTTTCTAAATATCGTGTTCCATGCTTTGCGGTCTCTTAGTGTGTTAGCCGCTAAGTTGTGTGTGATCCTTATGGGAGCCCCCTTATATCTGAAGCTCTTCTTCTTGGCTTCTTGTAGGATTTTCTCTTTTACTTGGAAGCTCTTGAATTTGGCAATTACATTCCTAGGGGTTGTCTTTTGGGGATTTAGTATAGAAGGTGTTCTATGAATCCTTTCTATTTCTATTTTGCCCCCTTGCTCCAGAACGTGAGGGCAATTTTCTTTTATAATCTCCTGTAGAATAATATTGAGTTTATTGTTTATCTCTGTTTTTTCTGGGAGACCCATAATTCGGAGGTTTTCTCTTCTCCCTCTGTTTTCCAGATCTGTGACCTTCTCAGTGAGATATTTTATGTTTTCTTCTAATTCATTATTTTTTTGGGTTTGCTTTATTGATTCTTGCTGTTTTATCATCTCGCTTTCTTCTAGGTGCTTAATTCTGGTTGTTAGGGACTGGTTTTGCTTTTCAGCCTTGTCTGCCCTTCTATTGGATGCTTCGAGTTCTTTTTCCAATTGAGCATTCTTATCTGTCAGACAGCTGATCTCTTTCTCCCATTTTTCTTTCCAGGTTTCCATCTTTTGGATAAGTTCCAGTTTGAGATCTTCTAGAGCTTGTTGATAGTTTCCATTTTGGGAGGCATGTTCTGAATTTTTTTGGAGTTCCTCCTCATTCTCCTCTTTTCCTTGGGTACTTCCACCATAAAAGTTTTCAATAGTCACTTTTTTCCCTTTCTTCCTGGAGGCTTGATTTTGGGCCATGTGAGCCATCCCTTTGGTGGTTTTATTCCCCTTTCCTTTTTGGTCTGGGATCTGGGTTATATGTGTGGTTTTTCTGTGGATTTAGGTTGCTTCAGACTAGTTCTTCCCAGCCTCCGAGGTTTCTTAGAGTGCGGGGTCCCTGATCACAGCCACACTGCCCAGGTGTTCAGCTCCGCCCAGATAATCAATGCCTGGTCCGCCCCTGGTGTTTAGCTCCGCGGAGCGCAGCCGCCCCAAGTACAGCTCCACTGAAGAGCTGGATTCTCCAGTGAAACCACCCTGAGACGTTTTTTCCTGGCCGTCCCCAGATCCCAAGGACCCTGGAGTGCCCCCCCCCCCCAGACAGAGACGTTCCCCACTCACTCACTGTCCCGGTGAGCGCTCAGGTAGCTCACTCTGGTTTAGTGGGGGAGGTGGGGTGGGGGAAGGGCGGCTCAGTTCACTTTTCTGTGCAAGCTTTTCCTCCTTATTATAGTGTGGAAATGTTCAAGCCCCATGTACCTTCGCCTCTGTGGAGTACTGGGAGTACTGGGGTGTCCTTCTGTTCCTCCAAAGGTGATTTTTATGCTCCTTTGATGTAGTCTATTTCATTCGGTGCCGGGGAGAGGAAGTGTGTGGCATCTAGAATGCAGCCATGATTACCCGGAAGTCGAGTTATTTTCTTGTATGAGAGATATGTCTTCTTTCCCAACATGACAAACATGGATATATGAATTGCATGATAGGGCATTTATAAGTTCTGTAATATTTGCTGCCATCTTAATGACTGGAGAATGGTGGGAAAAATGGAGTCAACATGGATTACAAAATTTGAGGAAATGATAATAAAAATGTATTTACATGTAATGGGGAAATGGTAGAAAAAAATTTTTTTAATTACTCTAGATAGAAGGGGTTTCATTGGGAAATGTTGAGTTGACCATCATTGGAAATCTTCAAGAAGTCTGAATGACTGATCACTTTTAATTTTTTCAAGCTCTGTCCTTTAACTTGCTTTAAACTAGAGGTAGCGATAGGAATGGGACTCTAATTTCACTGGTATGTTGAATTTATAAATGAAGAAATTCCCTTCAGTGATATAGACTGAAAACTGCCCTGCAATTTATAGTTTTAGAGTTGCGAAGAGAGTATATGTCAGAAGCTATATTGGAACCCAGTTTTCCTGGCTTTGAGGCCAAATCTCTATCTGCTATATGCCATTGCTTCTCACATGTTTTAGCCAAAGTCTGAAAAAAAAAAAGTGAATCTGAAAGGGAAATTAAATAAAAATATACAAAAAAACCCCAAAAAAAACCTTTATGTGATGTGCATTAGTTTGGATGTTTATTGTTGATATTGCAAATCAATGTGAAGCAAAGTACAAAGTATATCAAGAAATGAAGACAGTTTGAGTGGACCTTCTAGTTGCCTCCCTAATTAATGGAGGCCATGATATTACCAGTAGATTGCAGAATATTCTTCTCATTGATTGGACACCTTTTTAAAAGTTCCATTTCCTACAAATTTTTAGTGCATAGTGATATCAAGTAGTGGAACATTGCTGGGGTACCTTTGTTTCTCAGCCAGCTCACTATGTCCTTGCCTGTTGAGCAACCCATTGTGAACTGATTAATGGGTAAATAGAAGGAAGATATTAAGGAATGAGAGAGAGAGAGAGAAAACTCTGACTTCTGATATCAGTTAGAATTTCTAAGCCCCAGCCAGGGGAAGAGAGTCTCAAGAAGATGAGTCTTTTTCACACTTCCAGAAAGGTGGGGTCACTAAGTCAGCTTTTCACTCACCAACAGTGACAGTCTAAAAGAAGTCTGGGTATCTGCCTTCTGGTTGATCCTCAAGGGTCTGTCTTCTAGTCACTCCTCCAAGTCAGTGTCCAAATCTCCAAAGATTGTCTGAATTTCTGAATCAGAATGAATCCCTCTCCAAATGTCTGAATCTGAAATGATGATGATCCAAATCTGAATCCGAATGATTGATCTCCTTCTGCCTTTTGGTACTCTTTTTAAAGACCTTTTTCTCTTTTGTCACCTCCCCTAAATTTTCATGTCTACCAGCCACAGCAGACACTTTTCTCCAGGACTATCCATTCTTTAGATTTCACCTTCTTTGGTTAGATTTTCTCCAGGACTGCCTACTCTTTAGTTCTCACCTTCTTTGGTTAGATTATATCTTTTTGGGTTACTTAACACCTCTTTTGGTATGTTCACCATTTGTAGTTACTTAACACCTTTTTGTGGTTAATTTACCTTTTGTAGTTACCTAACACCTTTTTGTAGTTAATATCTAAAAATAGATTGTAGCTTACAATTCTAGCTTCACTATAAAGAAAGAGCTAAATATCTTCATTGTTACAACCAGGAGATAGCTAAAACCAATCTTCACATGAAGTGTTTCTATAGGTCAAACCCCAGGGCATCATGACAGTGAGGAAACATGGGGAAAACAAGTTAATCAAAAAACTACATACAAGAATATATACCTAAAACTCTTTCCCCTCCCCAATCCCATACATTGGAATGCAGCAAATGCTATTTTTTTTAAAGGAAATAATATGTAATATGTATAATCTCCTTGCTAGACACTGCCCACATTTCTCTTTTTCTTCCAGGAGACTTGATACCCTCCCTTGAATAAATTAAATTCAACAACATTTAGTCTCCTACTTTTTGCAAAGCCATAAAAAAGGGATACCAAGAGAAAAAAAGAAATAGTTCCAGCCCTCAAGGAGTATACGGTCTACTACAAATGAGTAGAGGACAAAACATGTAGAGGTATATATATATATATATATATATATATATATATATATATATATATATATATATACATGGATAAATAAAAGGTATTTGAATAGGTAAAGAGAACCAACAACCACATATATTAAGATATTTCTATACATAGGAAGTGACTGTAGCATATACAGGAGGACCTATGGGACATATGGTATAGTTATTGTTAAATTTATTATGGTTGGACTTAATTAATAGGTGGTCACCAGGGATTTAATTTCTAAATCCCAAAATGATTTACTCAAGTAAATGGAATTTATGGTAGTTTATTTACAATAGAGGGAAGATATTAAGAAAGAGGGAAAGGGGGGAGGGGAAGAGGGAGGGAGAGAGAGCGAGAGCTAGAGTGAGAGAGCTCTGGCTTCCTCAGAGCCAGGTAGAAATTCTAAGCCCTAGCAGGGGAAAAGAGTCTCAAAACAATGGGCCTTTCTTGGAGGTTCACAGTTTCAGAAAAAGTTAGGAACTAAGTCAGCCTTTTACTCACCATGGTGACTGTCTAAAAAGAAAGCAGTCTGAGGTCTCCTGCACAAGCTACTCCAGAGGTCCAGTTCCACAACCAAGTTTATTCACTCCAAGTATGAGTGTCTGTCTTCCAGTTTCTCCTCAAGTGTCTGTCTTCCAGTCCAACTCCAGGTGACTGATCTTCCAGTCTCTCCTCCAAGTGACTGAATCCTTGATTCATTCTTTGTGTGCCTCTGTTTCCTCTATTTAAAGAACTTTTTCTCTTATGTCACCTCCCCTAAATTTTATGTCTAACAATCACAGCAGACACTACTCTCTAGGATTGCCCACTCTTTCACACGTGGGTCACAGACCTCCTACTTAATGTATGAAATGGATGTTCACACATTTTTGTGGTTAAAATGGGTAGATCTACTTTAAATACTGAGTTAAAACTTTGGGGATTAAAATCTAAAAATAGATCGGGGATTACAATTTTATCTTCACCATCAAGGAAGATGATCAGGAGAGAGCCGAATCCAGTCATCACATTATGCATGTGTGATGGGCTATGTCTGAAGAAATGAACAGCAATGAGGAGGTAAAATGGGAATACATATTAGACTTGGAGAAGAATCTATGAGAAATGTAAAGTAATTGGAGATGAGACATCTCCAATAGCAAATAGCTGAAAGCAAATAGCTGAAAATGGATGAATTAGAGAATTCATAAAAGAGTAATATTCAATTCTACTAGAAAGTGTGGATATAAGTCAGATTGTGGAATACTTCTCAGTGTAAAGCTAAAAAATTTGAATTTTCTCATAAAGACAATTGGGAGTTGTGATAAAGGATGGAAAAGTTTGCAAATCATCCTTTATCACAGCAGTTACCAAAGATTCTTGAGCAAGAGTGACATGATAAGATTTGGGTTTAGAAATGTAAGGGGGAAATGGGATTAAATTTTAAAGGGTTGGGCTTGATTATTTAAGAGTGTGGTCACTGGTAATTTAATTCTAAAGAAATTTTATTTACAATTTATTTACAAAATGTAGAAAGTGTGAAGCCAGAAATCAGAGAGAGGATAAGGTAAGATATCTAGCCTGAGTACTAAGTAACTTACTCCTGGCCCCTACAGGCATGGAGAATTAGTTTCAGCTGGCCTTGGAAAAGCCAAGGACTGGGGGAAGCCTGTCTCAAGAGTAGGTCTTTCCTGAGGCCAGTCTCTTCAGAGAAAATCCAGCAGTTAAGAGTTAGCCTTTCACTCACCACGTGTCAGTCCAATCAGCAGATTCTTTATCAGCCTCACCAGGAAAACAGGGTCTCAGGTCCAGTCAGGAGATCCTTCTGCCCCTCTTCACCAGCCTCAATTCGAAAGCATGAAGAATTCTTTCAGTCTCTACTTCCAAAAAGTGAAGAACTGTCTCTCATAGGAAGTAACAGCTCCTTTTCAGGACACTTCTTTTGTGTCACTTCCTGTGTCTTCCCCTAATTTTATGTCTACCAATCACAGTTGACACTTTGTTTTAGGACTGCCCAGAAGGCAGTCAGTCAATTCCAATTTGTCATCCACCATCACACACGTGGGTCACAGGCCTTCCCCACTCAATGTGTGAAATGGGGTGTTTGCACCTTTGGTGATTAAATCTAAAAATGGATAAATCCTCATACTTACCTTTTAAGTACTATGTTCTAAAAATAGTCAGGGATTATAATTTAATCTTCACAATCAGGGGAGAGTTAAGTATTTCTACTGTTAAAATCAAATCAAATTAAAATTTAATCTTCACAGAAATATCACTTTTGCATTTATAGGAAGGTTAATTTGAAGAAAGGAAATACAAGAAGCAGAGAAAGTTTAGAAGGCTATTTCATTTGTCCAGTTAAGAGATGAAAGGGGCCAGACATAAGGAAGTGTTTATGAGAATGGAGAAGAAACAAGTAGGAGAGATATGGAAACAGAATCAACAAAGTTTGGCAAGTGATAGAGTAGAGAGTATGTTTAGTAAGATGGTGAATGAATGAAGAGGCCAAAATGTCTCTAGAATTGCCATTCTTTGGGACTAGAAGGATAGTTAAGGCTGTAAGGCTAAAGAGAATCTATCATTGTATAAAGTGATGTAGTTGATGTATTGCAAAGAATATGTATAGACTTCTGGATGCAGAAATATGTTATTAAATATTTCCTTTGTAAATTTAATCAAGCCATTTAAACTCAATGAACCTCACTTCCTCAACTACAGATTGAGAGTTCCCTTCTAATTCTAAATCTATGCTATTATGATGACATTAGAAGGTGTTAGGAAATAAGGGCACAAAAATAAGGTAGGATAAAACTGTGGAGATCTGAAAAGGAGGAAACTATGCATTATTTTGTAATCAAGAATTAATAAGAAACTATTAAGACTTCTTGTGTAAGGGGTGTCAGTCAATCTGTATTTTAGAGATTGTTTTTAGAAACTGTTTGAAAAAAATTATTAAAGATGTGCACAATGGACAGATGTCTGTTAAAAAATATAGAAAATTTTAATTATAGAGTCAAATAAGCCCTTCACATTGTCTCCAGATATACTGAATACTGTTTATTTTTAGAAATTCATAAAGATAAACCTGATGCAGACATTCATTTCTATGCTTATATAACTTAATGATTGTTTGATGTAGTAACTCTAGTGTATTGTAATAACTTTGGTGATTAGCATGGATGTCTTATTCATATACACAGTTATGTTTGTCTAACCAGACTTATAATCAAAGAGGTAGATCAACTAAATTCAAATATAACTTATTTAAATGGCATATTCTGTTTTTTAATTATTCAATTTGGATAAGTGAAGATGCAAATTTAATCAGATGAATTGGTACAAGGCAAACTGGAATAATGAACCTTGCATTTGCTCATATTAGCAAACTGATAAATTCATAAAAACAAATTAGAAGCCAAACATTGGGACAGCCTGATGTCCAACATGGAACATTTTTGGCTGTTTGCCTGAAAACAGAACTCATAGAGTATTGCCTGGGGAGTCTTCCAAATAATTGGCCTGTTTTGTTTACTGAATTGAATTAAAATGTCCATAAAATCCAGATGCTCATTATGTATTTTATATATTTTTGTTCAATTGATTTATATTTTTTTAGTGGCTTAGGACACCATTGCCCTTATATTTAGGTCAAGTGGGTGATTTCTTTTTGATGTGATATTAGAGGTGTCTAGTCCTTATTCTTCCAGAAAATGTTCTCCCTTAATTTGCTTGAAATACTCTTAATAGAAAACTAATCCTTTATCATAAAATCTTTAAGCTTGGACTGTCTTCAGTTTATTTTGAACTAAATTATTTTAAAATAAAGGGGTGATGTCAGATCCTTTTCTTAGAGAAGATTTTTACTGGAGGCAGGATTGGTTGGAGTAGAGGAAAGGTCAGAGAGGAGAGTGAAAAATAAAAACAAAAAGATCTGTTCTTTGGAGTGGTAGAGTGGAAATTTCCAACTAAAGAAGAGGGTAGGGTAGGGAAGGGAAAAGTTCGATGTTGGAGAAACAAAGGATAAATCTACTACTTACTTAATATAGACCTAAGACTGACAAACAAAAAACATAAACATAAAGCCAAAGCAGTTGCTGATGCCTGTTCAGAAAATAAGTTAAATGTAGAATTATTTTTACAATTTGTACCACTATGCAAAAAGAGAATTTCTCCTTTGAGAAGCCAGTGAAGTTTTTGTATGTATTAATATGTTTTGTTGTTCTTATTCAGGTGACTCTCCATGACATTTGGGTTTCTCCTAGAGTACATTGCCATTTCCTTCTCCTGCTCATTTTATAGATGTGGAAACTAAGACAGAGTTAAGTGACTTTCTTAGGGTCACACAGTTAGGTTATATTTGGAATCAGAAATATGTCTCCATGACTCTCAGATCAGCATATGCAAACATAATATATATATGCATATATGAAATATATATAGATACATAAATACAAATGTATATGTATAACCAGTGCATAGTTGAATGTGGGTCAATTTAAGATGTGTGCACATATAAAAATAATATTGAAAAACATTTAGCATTGTCTCCACTCTCTATTCCTCACATATTGAGCTACTTCCTCTAATATATCCAGAAATGTTTGTGATATATAAACAAATGGCATCAATAACACATTTTAAAACCTCAAGGTGAATGAGCAAATATTTTAGTATTGCTAAGGACTGAAAATCCCATGGATTTGCTGGGATTTGTGACCAACCAAGGGACTAATAACAACTCTGAAGACCTGATATCTCATAAATTCAATAGAGTTAGAAATAACAATTTATCCTTCTGGAAAGCTATTACTGTTAGTACTGACAGAAGCGAGGAGGCCTTGGAATCATTTTCAGACTGGTTATCTTATTTTCTTTCCATTTCCATCTTGATATAATGTGAATTGAAATAATCTTGAACACTGTTAAATTCTGAAACAAATCAGTGTTATTCCTCCCTTGTGAATGTAATAGCAGTATACCTTCCTTGGCTCTGAGATGAGTAGAGACCAAAGAAATGATTAAGTAGACAAAATTTAGGTCTGATGTTTTTTTGTTCCTCTTTAGATGCCCCTTCCCTAATTTTTGAGTCTCATCACAATTCCCACTTCCTGATGCTGCTACCCTTACCCAACATGCTGCTCAGAGGTTTTTCCCCTCACCACAATGGCCATTAAAACATACCCCCCCCCCTCCCCGGTGCCCAATTCCTTTTACACTCTCCTCTCCTAGGTGGAGAGGTATAATAGATTTGATCATATGATTTCTCTTGGTCCCATCTGGGTACTGCCAAAGTATAATTAAAACTTTGATATCTTAGAGAGAATTTTCAAGTATCATCCTCTAATATCTTGGTATATTATCACAATTTTACATAGAATTTTTTTTCTTCATTTGTTCAGATCTGCAATTTCATGGTTTAAAGAATTTTCTGATAGGAATGTTCTCTTAGGAATGCAGCTAGGGATCTTCTTTTTCCTGATAACTTCAGAGATTGGCCTCTTAATGAGAAGTTAAGTGTCTTAAATAAAGTCACCTGGCCAGAAACTATGTAATATCCAGGGGTTTATAACTTCAAGACCAAAACTTGAACTCCTAGGTCATTTTTTTTTTACATGGGATTTTCTGCCTAATCTAGTCTTTTATTTATCTTTTCAAAATTAGGACTTTTTGAAAGAAATATTAATTTTGGGGGCTGAATTCTCTGAAACATGAAATTAATTTGGAAATTTTTGCCCCAAATGACCATCTAAATGTTCTTATTACCTAGCTATTGATCTCAGAACATGGATGGGACAGCTAGGGGGTATGATTGGAATCTGAGGGGTTGGAATCAGAAAAACTCATCTTTGTGAGTTCAAATCTGACCTAAATTTACTAGATTTGTGACTATGAACAAGTCACTTAACCCTGTTGTCTTTAGTTGCCATTCTTCAAAATGAGTTGTAGAAAAAAATGGCAAACCACCAGAGTATCTTAGAGATTGAAATAACTGAACAATAATAAGAGAAGTTAGATGATGTAATTTTGGAGGTTATTAAAAAACTATTAATAGATGCATAATGATAGAGTAAAAAGAATAAGAATAAGAATAATTGAGTGTAGTGTATTAGAGGTAACTACAAGTTAAGAGTTGATTGTTAAATTTTCTTTGTTACTGCTTATATTTTGGAAATCTTCAAATCTACAAATCAGGGTTTGAGTTATTGTGTTGTTAATTATCTACACTTAAGAAAGCGATTGGAAAAAATAATAATGTAGATCAAATATAAAATTATATCAGATATATACCCCTCCCCCTTCCTGAGAGCCAGTTAAACCTGTACTAGAATGTCATTGCTCCAAATCCTAGTTCAGCTACTATCAACCTGTGTGAACTTGGGAAAGTGTCTTCGCCCTTTAGGTACTTCCTAATGGACAGTGGGATCACATGATTTTCGAGAGTCCTTTCACCTCTCTAACATGCAATAAGGATTGTTTGGCTAGCAGCAAGTCTCTACCATAAGAGTTATCCAGAAAAGTCTTACAAATGCTGATTTATTTGTCTCCAGATGTGTTTGTTTACAAATGACTACCATTTACAAAATTCATTTTTATTTGATATAAATGCAAGTCTTCCAAAAATCAGGACCGGTTCATGAAAGGCACTTGACTGCAAAATAAAGCTTGTTCATACTTTTTTTCAAGGCAACAAATAACCTCTTCTGACTATAACCAAAGGCAGCATCAAAAAATGCATTTCAGAAAGCAATACCATGCCTTTTAAAAATGCAGTTCCAGTAGATAGCTACATTTTTCTTATGACTGCAATCGCTTGGCCTTTAGCCTTGTGCTTCCCAATGCAGTGCAGATGAAAGCACTGAAAAAGGGAATAGGGGGAGAGCCCTGTCCCCCTCTTCTAGCTCTCCTGCCAAGTTCCACAATCGGAGACACCATGGGCAGCCATTCCATGCCTGAGATCATAATTCATCGCTTGATCAGTGTGAAACTTTAATAAATTGAATAAAAGTTATTTCTCCCCTCTCTGTGTATGGGTGCTGGCAGAGTGCCTTCTAAAGTGCTTTCGATTATGAGGCTATGTAAGACCAAACTCTTGTCTATCATTTGCTGGCAACAGAGCAATTTCTTTTTTTTTTTTTTTTTTTTTTTTTTTTTTTTTTTTTTTTTTTTTTTTTTTTTTTTTTTAAATATATTTTATTTGATCATTTCCAAGCATTATTCGTTAAAGACATAGATCATTTTCTTTTCCTCCCCCCCACCCCCCATAGCCGACGCGTAAGTCCACTGGGCATTAGATGTTTTCTTGATTTGAACCCATTGCTTTGTTGATAGTATTTGCATTAGAGTGTTCATTTAAAGTCTATCCTCTGTCATGTCCCCTCAACCTCTGTATTCAGGCAGTTGCTTTTTCTCGGTGTTTCCACTCCCATAGTTTATCCTTTGCTTATGAATGGTGTTTTTTTTTTTCTCCTGGATCCCTGAAAGTTGTTCAGGGACATTACACCGCCCCTAATGGAGAAGTCCATTACGTTCGATTATACCACAGTGTATTAGTCTCTGTGTACAATGTTCTCCTGGTTCTGCTCCTCTCGCTCTGCATCACTTCCTGGAGGTTGTTCCAGTCTCCATGGAACTTCTCCACTTTATTATTCCTTTGAGCACAATAGTATTCCATCACCAACATATACCACAGTTTGTTCAGCCATTCCCCAATTGAAGGGCATCCCCTCGTTTTCCAGTTTTGGGCCACCACAAAGAGCGAAGCTATGAATATTTTTGTACAAGTCTTTGTGTCCATTATCTCTTTGGGATACAGACCCAGCAGTGCTATGGCTGGGTCAAAGGGTAGATATTCTTTTGTCGCCCTTTGGGCATAGTTCCAAATTGCCCTCCAGAATGGTTGGATCAGTTCACAACTCCACCAGCAATGAATTAATGTCCCTACTTTGCCACATCCCCTCCAGCATTCATTACTTTCCTCTGCTGTTATGTTAGCCAATCTGCTAGGTGTGAGGTGATACCTCAGAGTTGTTTTGATTTGCACAACAGAGCAATTTCAAGAGGTTTTCCAGCATCCCCAATTCGATCTTCTTTTTTACCACTGTGCAGTTCTTTTATGCATACTGAATTCAGCAAGGCACCTCATATCCTAGGGAGCTCTGCAGGAGTAAAGAGAACTTGGCTGAATATCTCTGATGGCTAGGACCAACAGGAGCGCTTCAACAGACAAACATTTCCAAATCATTCTCTCAAAATAGACTGCGGAAAATGGGATCATGCCTGTTTTTTGCCCTTTGTGTGCCAAAGCGGTTTTGATTTAGGTTTATAAAATCTTCACAACCAGCCATAAGTAGACAATCCATGCCTTGTTTCAGAAACTTTTAAAGGAATATGAATGTGAAATAGGTTCTCCCCACTGCCCCATTCCTGGGTGGGAAGGTCTTAAAGATGGAGACATGAATAAAGGCCCTGCAATGAATGGCCTGTTGAGTTGGGAAGACTTCAGTCTGCCCAGTGACAGACTGTTTATCTATTCTTTAAAGTCTGGTCTGGCCAAGTTCAGATGAGGCCATTAGCAGAAGGCTAGCCAGGAAGCAGGAGGCTTTTCATTGCATTAATTCATGAAGATTGTCAAGTAAGATTGGGAGGACTTATTCTCCGCTTTGCTTGATGGGGAATTGCTACTCAGAGAAGCATGGATTCTTTTGAAGTATAAGATTTGCCAAAATGGAATATGTCCAGAGCAGAATGATCAGCACAGTGAAGTCATAACAAGGTTGTTTGAAGGGACTGGGAACATTTTACCTGGAGGTGGAACAGTAATTGTTATTAAATACTTGAAGGACCATCATGTAGAAAAGGGATTAGGCTAGATCAGAAGTACAGGGAGAGTATTGCTTCTTCATGCATTCTGACTAAGTTTACAGGGAGACAGACTCGATCCAACATAATGAATAACGTACTAATGTATGAAACGTACTAATGTATGAAAACGACATGACGTTGGCCAGGTGGAGACAGAATTCTCTGTTCCGGTATGAGTCCAGATAGGCTGTTTTGATTGGGTAGTTGAGAAGTTCAGAATGTATACCCTATTCCAAGATAAATTCAAAATGGGTAAATGACTTAAATATAAAGAGTGATATCATAAATAAATTAGGTGAACATAGAATAGTATACCTGTCAGATCTATGGGAAAGGAAGGAATTTAAGACCAAGCAAGACACAGAGAACATTGTGAAATGTAAAAGGAGTGACTTTGATTATATCAGATTTAAAAGATTTTTATACAAACAGAATCAATGCAACCAAAATTAGAAGGAAAGCAACAAACGGGAAGAATATTTTTTATAACAAAACTCTCTGACAAAGGTTTAATTTCCTAAATATATAAGTAAATAAATAAAATTAAAAAACAAAAAAAAAACAAAAAAATTCCCCAATCAACAAATGGTCAAGGTACATGAATAGGCAGTTTTCACAGGATGAAATTAGAACTATCAAGGAGCACATGAAAAAAGTGTTCTAAATCCCTCCTGATTAGAGAAATGCAAATTAAAACAACTCACTTTACACCTATCAGATGGGTCAATATGGCAGCAAAGGAAAGTGATAAATTTTGGAGGGGATGTGGCAAAATTGGGACACATACACTGCTGGTGGAGTTGTGAATTGGTCCAACCATTCTGGTGGCCAATTTGGAACTATGCCCAAAGGGTGCTAAAAGACTGTCTTCCCTTTGATCCAGCTATAGCACTGCTGGGTTTGTACCCCAATGAGACAATAAAGAAAAAGACTTGTACAAGAATATTCATAGCTGCGCTCTTTGTGGTGGCAAAAAAATTGGAAAATGAGGGGATGCCCTTCAATTGGGGAATGGCTGAACAAATTGTGGTATGTGTTGGTGATGGAATACTATTGTGCTCAAAGGAATAATGAACTGGAGGAATTCCATGTGAACTGGAACAACCTCCAGGAAATAATGCAGAGCGAGAGGAGCAGAACCAGGAGAACATTGTACACAGAGTGATACATTATGGTACAATTGATTGTAATGGACTTTTCTACTAGCAGATCCTGGACAATCCAGAGGAACTTATGAGAAAGAATGCTCTCCACATCCAGAGAAAGAACTCTGGCAACAGAAATGCAGAAAAAAACAAAAAAAAACAAAAATATATACTCGATCATGTATTTTGAAATGGATATGATTAGGGTTTTGATGTTAAAAGACTGCTCTACTGCAAATGTGTATAACATGGAAATAGGTTTTGAACAATGATACATGTATAACGCAGTGGAACTGCTTCTCAGCTCCACGGGGGTCAGGAGGGGGCGGTATCATGAATCATATAACTATGGGAAATAATCTAAATAAATGGATAAATAATTTTTTAAAAAGAAGTTCAGGATGGGTTTAAGGAGTAATTGTAGGACAGGTTTATACCTTGAGCAGCGCATTGACCTGTATCCCTAAGGTTCCTTCTAACTGAGATTCTCTGATTTTCTGATGCTAAAAATAGTTCCCCATGCTTTCTTTTGGTTTCTTCCTTTTGGGTACCTACAAACAGTTATTATCATGCCTTGAGTTGTTTTTCCCTTAGGCTGTACAAATGCAGTTTTCTTAACCTTTCTTCTTAGGTCGTGTTTTCTAAACCTTACATCATTTTTACTACCCTTCATTGGACTCTCTCCAATTTTACAATGTCTTTTGTAAAGTATGGAGGAGAAAACTACCCACATAATGCAAGTGCCTGTAGTAATGCTGTATAGAGAAAAAATAATTATCTCCTTTATCCTCCATGTAATACTTCTATTATACATCTCAATATGAATCCCAATTTGCCTTTTGCCTGGAGCATTACATTGCATATTCATGTAAAATGAATGCTATCCAAATCTTTTTTTTTGCAATATTATTTCATAGCCAGCATTTTCCCAAGTGTCTACTTTACATTAGATTCTTTCTCTCCAAGTAGACCTCTTCTAGACTGAAATTCATTCCAAAGCCTTTCACTGAATTTCTTTATCACTTGCTAAATTTTAAAAGATTTTAAGGACTAGACATTTCTGCCTGTTCTTGGCCCCCTCTTTTTCCCCTACCATGCTATGGAATTTGCTTTTATGACATCATACTAATCTATGATAATTATAGTTCTATGACTCAGGGTTTATTGTTTACTTGTTTAAAAGACAGTGATAGCCAGATTAAAAATAAAATGAAAGGAACTATTTGTGGCTTGATGTCTTAATATCTAATGTTCTTAATGAATTAAGTCTGTCATGATGTAATATCAAATATTACTTGGGTCTTAATGTCTTAATAGTTAAACAATTATTTTAATTAAAGAACATCTACCTTAGAAATAATAAAAACTTGAAACTGAAGGACTTTATTGGGGAAAAATTGGTCTTAAACTCTATTCCTGACTCTCCAGACTTTGTCATCAAGTCTCAGCTTCCTTCTCACACTGGAAAAGCCATATTCTTCCATAGACTTCTCACTCAGGAAGATCTCTTACCTGTCATTCGCTCAGCTCATAGTATCTCTTCCCACTGGTGAGTTCCTCATGGCCGGGCCAGCCGTTTTTCATTCCCCTTTTGGCTTTTCTCCTGAAACTTCACACTTTGCCTCCATATGCCCCCACCGGGACATTTTTCCATATTATTTCCCCCTACTTTCCAGATCCCTTGTATGCATGTTGTAAAGATTAAAATTTTGGGGAAACTGAGGCAGGTAGAAATTAGTTTCTCTCTGCAAGGAGTATTATATTTTTAGAGGTTTATTAAAGGTTGAGAATTTAAGAAAATACAAGTAAGAAAGGCACGTGCTAGGTGGGCCGAGAGGCCCAATTCAATTTCACTCACATCATGAGAGATGCATCTGCTCCGAAGCAGAAGTAGGAAAGAGACCCTCAGTAGGTGGAGAACTCCTTTAAATAATAATTTGTGTTCTCACCCACGTGAGAATTCAGTGCGATTACAAAGCATTCTGGGAAGTAAGCAAGGACTTCTGGGGATTGAAGTCCTAGATTCAAGTCTCCATTTTTACAATGTATTACAATGCAATATTCTTGGGGTCAGGGACTTTTATGTTTTGCTCTTATATTTATTCACAGAATTTAGTACAGTGACAAGCACAAAGTTAATACTTTACAAATATTTGTTGATTTAGCTTGAGTAGAGAATCTTGTGTACTCCAGTTATATTTTTTTTCCATAGCAAAAACAGATTGCAGATTGATTTTTTTAGATGTATATATGAATTTATACAGCATCCATGGAAGTCTGTGCACATATATATGCATGTGTGCTTATAGTCATGCTTATATGTGAACATATGCATATACACATGTGTCTATAGTCATGTTTACCTATGCATGTAATATTCATGTAAGGAACTCCCAGTGTGGAGGATTCTGCCAGCAATCCATATCAATAATTCATCTGTAATTTATTGTCTTAGAGAGTCACATAGGACACTAAGAGGGAAAGTAACTTGCTCATGTCACATAGCCAATATGAGTCAGAGGCTGCCTCCCAAGCTGACTTGTATGCTATCCATGGCATGCTGTCCCTTTTATATACACACAGCATGTACATACCCACGTGTGCATCTTTGCCTGACCTATATGTCATTTTGTCTTTCTGTCCCTAGCATTACTGTAGTGTGTAGTAGATGACAGAGGTTTAATCCATGCTAATTCATGATGGATCGATTCATTAAAAAACACATTAATTAAACTCCTACATTCTGCCATTCATTAAGCTAATAATGGGGGTATAAGGGAAAAATGATGAGTTAAAGAATAAATGAGGGGAAGTGAGAAAGGGTGAACACTGGAGAAATGGGAAAATTCTAGAAAGACAAGATAAGCTAGAGTCACATAGGAAAGGTTTTAAAAAGGTAATAGAAACGTCTGCCTTTTATGTTTGAGGAAAGAGATTGCCCCTGAAGCTTCTTGAGTGGCATGGTCAAAATTAAGCTGTTATAGACAGACTGATTGATTGCTATACATACTTCTGTCTCTACATTTGTGTATGTACATGTCTTCAATTTTCCTCTTTTGTATTCTTTTTATTGTATTGCTATGGTAAAATCATTTCTGTTGTTTCTCAGTTTTCTGCAGCCTCCAGTAGATATTGGATGTCCCATTTACTGTCTCCTTGTCACTCATTTGGCTTTCTTCTAGTGTGTATTAAGTGCAGCTTTTTTCTTAAATCCTCTTAAATTCTGGTTCCCCAGTCCTCAGGCCAGACACTCGTGAAATCTCTTCTGGATCTAGGAAAGAACATTGCCTTTCAAATCAGAACATGTGAGTTCAGATTTGATATCTGATGATTTCCACCTGTGTTTCCCTATCAGGGAAGTTACTTAATTGGTCTAACCCTCAATTTCCAAATTTGTAAAGTTGCCCTTGTGGTCTGTTCTACCTCTCAATCGATGCTTCTGAGACTCTACATATACAGCCTCTCCTCAAATTTTACCAAAAAGTTTTCCTGTCCAGTTCCATGTTAACCAATGACAACCTTATAAAAGGCATTCTTTTTTCTCAAAGTCCTTGTTGTTATAGTCCCAGCCTGTGTCAGCACTCCCCATGTTTGTAGAGGCCCAAGAAGATACCCTACTTTGCCCCAATTGTCTCTAAATCTGTGATTCTATCAGGGTGAATTGGCTAGGACTATTCAAATTTTCTTTGCTCATCTAAGGGAAGGAATGATTGGGCATAGCCAGCACCCACTATTTGTTCTAACTACTCAAGCATTTGAAAATAATTGTTTAGATACTTCATGTTAAAAATTCATCTGGAGATTGAGTTAAATTATTTTGAGTTCCACGTAAACTATATTTTCTTTTATTTTTCTGAATACATCCCTTTTATCCCCACTCCCTCCTAAGTCTCTTTCCAGCAGCCTAATATCCAACTCTAATGAAGGTGATAGAAATTTAATTTCATCTAGACATACAATCATGTGATTTCCTTTATTTTGCTCATTTTTGTAATATTTTCCCTTGCTCATTTTCCTTAACAGACATTCTTTGTATCCTGCTCGCCAAACTGATATGATTTTTTTCACTGATAACAGGAAAATGATGAGATATAACTATCTCTCCAGTTATGTTTGCTTTTAATAAGCACTGGTTTATGCAGCATTGGCTATTTAATTTCCTGGATAAATAAATCCTTCATTCTTTATTGTGGCTTTTTTCTTTAATCCATTCTCATTTTACCTTCATAATTTAAAATATATATGATTTTTATCTGTGTGTATACTCATGCCAGCAAAAGAGATCAGTTTTGCCAAGTTTTGTGAGTTTCTGTAAAAGAAATATGTATCATTTCCTTGCCAATTTTCTAGTGATTAGATCCCCCTGCACTAAGATAAAATAATTATTGGAGAACAGACACATGTTCTATTATTGGTCCCAAATACAAAGACTTCTTAGCTTAGTAGGTTCTACCACCTACCCCAGTCATCCTCAATTGGTTTTGCCTAGAAAAACACATAGTCATCTAAGTAGGAAAGCTATTAGGGTATCTGTCTTTTTCTTAACAGCTTACCTATTAGCTTTTATTTTATTTTGTTTCAGTTGATCAGCATTGCAGATCAACTGAAACAAAATAAAAGCAAAAGCAAACCTCTCTTTGTGGTGACAAAAAATTGGAAAATGAAAGGAAACCCATCAATTGGTGAATAATGACTGAAAAAGTTGTAGTATATATATGCTTGTAATGGAATATTATTGTTCTTTACTGAAGTGAGCAGAATCAGAATAACTCTGTATACAGTAACAGAATAATATTGTATGATGTTAACACGTGAAGAACTAAACTCATCAGAAATTCAAAAATTCAAGACAACCTCAAGGAACTCATAATGAAAAATAACATCCACAACTATGAATACAGATCAAACCATACCATTTCATGCTTTTGTTCCTTCATGAGTTTTTTCTTACATGTGTGATATATGTCTTCCTTAATGACATGAGGAATATGGAAATGTATATTGCATGATAACACTGGACTAATCTATTTCAGATTATTTACAATCTTTGGAGGGGGTAGTAGGAAAGGGCAGGAGAGAATCTGTATCTTAAAAAGTCAGAAAAAAATTGTACATTCTGCATATAATTGAAAAAAAATAAAAGGAATAGAAAGCAAAAAATAAAAACATTAAAAGTTTTATTTTAGTATGATTTTATAGTCTAATATATGTTAAGGTTGGGAGGATGTTAGAGTGTTCTAAATTTTGAGTCAAGTTCTACTTGATTCTTGATATTGTTATATTCATTAGCAAAAACATTACCAAGAACAGTTTGTCTAAAAGAAGTCTATTATTTACATTCAAACACCATAGTCAGTTTTTGATATTTGTTTAATCAAACTCATATTCTAGTTTTTCTTTTGAATTCTTAGTCAAAGAGAATGCCAAATGAAAATGCAATTGGCAGTATGTCAGTTCTTGAAATGTCTAAAGAATAACTTCTACCACTAAGCTTAATGCACAGTGGTGCATTTTCAAACCTACTATCTTAATGCCTTTTTGGTAAAAAAAAAATAAGACATTAAAATCATTTCATATGTCAATAATTTAATGATTCTGTTATCTTATAAATACGACTATTTCCAGCTTTGGTATATCTCAGAAAGCACCCATGACTAATGTTTGTTTTTGTTTTACCCCAAATACTCTTTTAGATCCTAAATTAGTATCTGATCAATATAATGGAGGCCTCTATTTCTTAGCATTTTAGGGATCAAAGTGCATCATTTTAGTCTCTTTCAATTTTAATTCTTGCTAAATGAGTGACCAGCCTCCCTATCTAATTTATTTTCTCAAAGGCTTCCTTTATGATTCTTATATATTTATAGATGTTCACTAGAAATATGTTTAACTCTACTTTTTAATTACCATGAATCTTCTATTGCTTGTTACAGCACTTGAAAATTTGTTTTTGTAAATTGTGTCCTCTAAGTTTCTGTACCACATATCGTTACAGAGGCAGAATTCTTCATCTATGTACATTTTCAATAAGATTGACCACATTTAAAAGATTTATCCCTAATTATCAGCTAACAACAATATCTATAAAGACTATTTTTATTGATCACACATAATAGAATCTTTACAACTTTGTTTTAAGGAACCATTTTAGGAGTTATTCTGTTTCTTTTTACTGGTGAAATAAACTCCTTTATGTTGGGCATTTGTCCAAGTTGTTTTTCTCCTCTTTCTCCCCCCCCCCATCTTCCTTTTTGAGTGATATTATTAATATTGATTTGTTCTTAAGACACCAATATTAAAAATAGTAAATATATTGCACTTTTTTCACTATATAGTTTTAGGAATTTACTCTGCTTCTTCTCTTGCCTTTGACGAAATCATTTTATACTTTGCTACTTGATGATGTCCTTATAAAATGAAAGAAGTGATTTGTTATGAATATACAGGCTTCTATAACTTTTAATAATCCCCAATTATTTTAAAAAGAGAGTATTGAATGCTGAGAAAGAGTAAGATTGTATGGATTGCAATTCTGGCAAAAATACAAAGGTATTTGATAACATTTGAATAAAATATGAATTGCTCCAATATTCATTGGTAATTTCTGTATTGTTATTTACAGTAAAACTTCATTGCACTATATTGTTCAGAATGTAATTCCAACTTTCAAAATAAATTAAGATATGTATTGTAAAATATCTTTTTCTCCTCCTTTCTTTCTCTTCCCTCTTTTCTCCCCCATACTCCTTTTTCTTCTTCTTCTACCAGACAGGGGTTTGGTCCAAACCTGTAATCTTTGAGAGCTGTCTGATTTACTCTTAGAATAGCATGTCAAATGTATAAGATGCTAAATCTAAAGTAAAGTCGTCTTAACTCAGATGGAGGCCTTCTCTAAATATCATATTTTATAAATGTTAACAAGACTTTATACTCACTTTCAATAGCTGTTCTTCAATCCAATCTTATAAAAGTATGATTATTCATAAAAAGTTGTTCTTAAAGAAAATACCTACTAAGCACCAATTTTATAAGTCAAATTCAAATATTTTTAGTTTATTTTTTAATTTTTAATCAGACCCACTGATTCAATCCAAACATCAATTTCTTTCCTACTTCCCACAAGTTACAATTTAAAATTCAAATGAAGTTCTATATACTGAATGACTTATTGTCAGTGGTCACTGACCTCTACTTATTATCTCATTGATTCAAATAGCTAACTTAATTTTAGTGTCTATCAATGAAGAGTTAGGAGGGATGTTTATTGTCAAGATTTCAGTCTATCTTTTTTCAAATCTCAACATGGTTGGTGTGATTTGTTTAGAGACTTCTTTAATATTTGTTTATTTCCAGAAGGAATATTTAATTTTGGATTTCTTTTTTAATTAATCCTCTGTATCTCTTCCCATATTATTACAATTTCCCACTTGTCATATTTAATTATCATAGCCTCAAAATTTAGCGTAATATTTAGCATGTATTAAGTACTTAATAAATTTTTTTTGTTTGTTTTTGTTTGTTTTATAAAACAGAATTTTCCTTAGAGATCTGATTCTCCTGATTTCATTCTTCCTCTCATTGTATAGGTGCTTCCATATTAATTTCATTATATTCTTCATGTTTATCCCTTTTAAATATAATAATAGATAATAATTGATTCAGCCATTTTATGGGAACATTTCACTCATATTGCTTTTTTTCTTGGCTATAAGTATTTTCCCACAAAAATGTTGCTCTTAAAAAAAAAACCCCATTGTTTTAATGTTTCTATGTGCTGTCTTGGAGACAGGGGAAAGAGGCCTAATAATGGAATCACTGACTTGACAGTAAAGTAGTGGAAATACATTTCATTATCAATATTCAGCTTTCATAGTAGACTATTCATGGTAATGGTTGGAGTTCTGATAAAATGGTTTTTCTTTCAAAGTCATTTTGGTGCCGTGCCAAAGTTATCACTTTACTGTTCAAAATAATTTAATTTGTAGGAGTTAGTGCCACATCTTTAGAAAATATCTTCCAAACTTGTAAATATTTACTTCCAAAGAATAACACAAAAAAGTAAAAAAAATAAAACTTGATATTTTTATTAATATTTTTATTAATAACGAAAATAGAAATGCACCTGTAAAGAATTTGAAAACTCTTTATAAAACTGTCTCATTTAAGACTCACAATAAAATGATGCATTATGTACTTAAGGTATTATTATCTACCTTTAGCAGAGAATAAGAAATTTCCATAATGAGAAAACTGAGGTTCAGAAAAGTTAAGTGAGATACTAATTTTGACACAATTTTGTGTCAAGAGGCTGATCCTGAATCTGGTCTTCCTGACTGAAAGCTCAGCATTCTAATGTCTATTATTGTCATCATCATCATCAAATATGCATTATGATGCTTCATCATCTATTTGGATGGGGCACATCCCTGAGATTACACATTTGTTCTACTTTAATGTTTGGATCATGCCATGAATAACAAACAAGAAAAGCAAATTGACCATCTTAAAAAGCTTTATGTGTGTGTGTGTGTGTGTGTGTGTGTGTGTGTGTGTGTATACATATATATGCTATTGATTTCTACTCCAACTCCTACTCCTATTAAATCTACACCTTACCAGTGTCCTAAAATTTTTTGAATGAAAGAACCAACTAAAGTCATATAAAAGTGAATGGAAGTGAATTGTTTGGTAAATGAGGGTCCTACTGCTTATACAGCTTTCAAGAAATAAAGGACAGCATGACAGTGTTTTGAAACTAAAAGTTTTGTATTTTGCCAATCTCCATGATCTCCTTAAATGCTTCAACTTATTCATGCCCACTCAGTGTCTCTCTGCTATTTTGTAGGTCATAAGGTATTTTAATTATTTGAAGATCATAATGCTTCATTACTTGTGGCCACATAGTGTCCCAGAAGAATATTAGTGTTAACAAATGGATTTTTTTCCAAGGGAGCAGCTTGGCATCATTGAAAACACTGGGTAATTTCCCAAATGCAATCCAGACTGTTATCTTCCTCTTATTTAATTCTTGGCCCAAATCATTGCAAATCTGCTGTATTCTGTCCAAAATAACCACACTTTTGGAAGAAGATCTATGATCTGTCCTTCTAAATGAATATATTAGTCTGCATAAATACACATTCTTTATCTACTTTTTTGTCTATCTGTTCTTCCCCTCTGTTTTCTGATAAGTCAAACTGTGTGGGTCATTGACATGTCCCTATATATTCTGAGATTTAATGAAATGGAAAAAATGGCATATGCAAGAAACAGTTCCCAAGATGTCACCATCTAACCATGGATCTTTCTTGATTTGGTAACAGGGTATACTCTATGACTAAAGAGGAGTAAGTTTGATTCCTAATCTATTAAACATACAAGCTGACCATCTAATCATTTGTAAAATCTGAGATGTGTCCAGTTAGTTCAACATATATACACATACACATCCTCTGTGAAGATGCTTTCCTCTTTTCCAAGGGTTTTAAAAGTATTTGAATTGTAAGGAGGCATAAGAGTTTCTCTCACAGACAAGAGGCTGACCTATTCTATAGTCAATTTCAAAATAATTTTCCTTAAAATATAGCCAACTGAAGTCAATTCCTTAGATCCTTCAGATATAAACAATCTAAACACATTTCCCTGAGCAGGGAAATATAAAACAACATTTCTCATTCATATTTAAACCAGTGCATTACAAGTTCTTAACAAAGAATGATAACCTATATGAATGGAGAGGGTACTATGTCTCCCAGTTCTGTATATATAGTAACCAGAATCATATGACACCATGACTTTTTCTTTAGAGAACCCACCACATCCCAATGATGGATGATGACCCATGTGAATGGGCCAAAGACTACATCATTTACCAATCCCAAATTTTACATCTTTTTTTCTCTAATTGGCTTAGCTAGAACAGGCAAAGGTAGAGGTTGATTAGGATTCCTAGAAACTTTACATCATATTGCTTCCTATTGTTCTTTTTCCTCCACTTCAAGTATGTCTTTATTACTCTTTTCCTTCCTATTCGTTATCCTGATATAGAACTTCTGCATGCATGTTCTCAATGAGAGATGAAAAGCAAATATATCTTCCCTAAGGACTTGTAGTCCTGCTCCATAAAAAACCTCTTCCTGTCATTTTTTGGGTGGGATAGAGCTTCAGGGAGGATCAGCATTTCCATCTCTCTGACATGTAGTACATAGTTTGTTTCTTCGGTATTTTACCCATGTTGTTGCTGATTCAGACAATGGGCTGTAGGAAAACAAAGACATTATTAATTCCTCTTTATTAAGTTTCTAGTGTAGAGGTGTGGGCAATATTTTAATTTTTATTCTAGTATTGATAACACTTGAGAAGATGTCTAGAAGCAACACCAGATTACAAATTGACATATATTTCACAATTACCAAGAAATTCATTCTATACTCCACAAAGCTGTCTTCCTTTTTGACACTAAATCATTACCTATATCCAATAAAGTCAAATTCTGGAATTAATATCAGACCCCAATCTTATTCATACATAGTGACTAGGACCAGGGAAGAAATAATCTGACTGAATTCTTCCCTGGTCAGACTTTATCTGAAGGACTAATTCAGTGCTACAATTTAGGGGTATAGTGAGGTGGGAAGATCCACCACAAGCAAGGTCTAACTTCCCTGCCCATACTAGCTCTAGTATCAGAGCTACTTGACTTCTCCGACCAATTGGATGAGAAGAGTGGCGACAACTCTATTCCTCCTTGCAAGAGGAAGGCAAATCAATTCTTAATATTTCTTGTGACTGCCTTTTAAAATCAGTCCCCAAATCTCAGTAGTGTCTTGCATCTATGCCCTCTGGCCAGCCTCATGCAAATTAAGGATCTCTGAGCTTTGCCTCTATAGAACCCTTAGAACTTCCATCTTATTTTACTATTTGTCTTTTGTGTGTTTTCTTTCTAATCAGTATGTTGCTCCTTAAGAGAAAGGATTATCTTGCTTTTTAAGTTTGTTTCTCTAACACTTAGCACAGTTTTTGGCATATTCTAAGTCATTAATAAATGTCTTTCATTTATTCATAAACAGAAGAGTGTCAATAGGTAGACAAAATTGTTAGTGAAGTTTTAAGATTCATATCATATGAGTAATGCTTAACAGAGCAGGAAATATTCAGATTGGAGAATAGAATCAAGGAGATCAGGAAGATTCTCAATCAAGTATTTGAAGTAGTGTCACATGGAGGAGGGATTAGACTTTGCTAGGCAAAATTACAGATAGAACAATGAAATAAAAATCCTTCCTCTAAATGGATGGGAGATGACAAAACCCATCTAGGAACCTCTCCAGGGCCAGTAAAACACAACCCTTAAAATTAGTAAAAATAAGTTTATTAAGGGTAGGGAAATGATAAATATAGTCCTAAATCTATCCAGCTATAATAGCTCCTGCCCTATAATTTATGCCCCCCACCCCCCAGGGTTTGCTCTTCTGGTCTTCTCAAGCCCTTTTCATATCTTCCTGCTCTTATCTAAGACCCCAAATCTATCTGACTATAAACTAAACTACCTAATATGGATTAACAAAAAGAGAAAGATGAAAGGACTAACAGGTGTATTTGAGCCCTTACCTAAAGCCTGGGGTTGGCTTCACTAGATAACCCAAAGTCCCAGGTGACAATCCTTGGGATTACCTTGACCAATTGAATTTATGGCAATGGATCTTAGGCAGATAGTTTCTGTACCTCAGAGAAAATAGTTCACTCCAAAGCAGATTCTCAAACCAAGGAATAACTAATCTCTCCACAAGATTAGGACTGCCAAGGGAAAATCTGCCAGTGCAAAACCTCCTTCCAGTTCAGTCAAATAGCAGGAGAGAGAGTGAATGCTAGTACAAACTCCCATAATCCTCTCCTTTAAAAATCCTCTCCCAGGATTTGTATCTGAAATCTCATCTTTCCTCTTAAAGCTAATTCATGAAATTTACTCTATCCCTTACCTACATTCCTACAATGGTATGGAGGAGAGAATGCTTAGCTTGGAGTCAGGGATTATAGGATTCTACTCCTGGCAGATACTCCTGTTACTCTATAATTCTGGGCAATTCACCTGTGTCTTGAGTGACTATATAGGTCCTTCTAGAACATAAATAGGCTTTAATATGATTTTCATATCTTTTAATTGTCTTCTTCTAGAAACATTCTATGAAAAAGGACCTTATGCACTATTTTATACTTATTATATCAAGTATCCATGATAAAATAAGTAATCCCTTCCCAGAGGCAGATTAAACTCAAATTGTCTTTGTAGAAGGCTTTCACAAGCTGCTTTGGATACTATTGGCTGGATACCTTTTGGTGACTAATTACCTTCAAGATGGGTAGGGTAGTCTTCACACCAGGCCAGACACACAGATTATCAGTCAACTTTGCTTAACAACTTTCCAGTTTGGAAGAACTTGCCAAAGCTTGTTCTCTGTTGTATATCCATTGAAAACTCAACATCATCTTTCTTCCATGATGAAAAACCAAAATAGGCCTCAGAGGGGCCAGGTCAGTGTAGGGGTGGTCACCTAATTAGTGAACAAAAGTTCCATTAATGATTGGTCTTTTGATGCTTTAAATCTTCAGGAGGAAGTCCTCCAAAAATGTTTTCAAGGATATCTGATAATCTTATGGCTAGTGTTATAAAATTCATCACTTATAAATCTCTGTGATCTTTATTGGAATGAGATGGGAGTGAGCAGATGAGAAATACTTACTTGACCAGAATATACATGGGGTATCCATTGGTGTCTATTGGCTGATGATTTATTGAAAATTTGTTCTTTGTCCTGTTTGTCTATCATTTAAGTCACAGCACTACTCTTGTGATTGTCTGATGTACGATACTTTCCTCAAGTTTTGTTTGATTTTTAAGTTAACAGTGAGGCTAGACTATCTTAATAAATGCATAGCTTTCCTTTGTTTCACAGGTTATTTTATAGTAGAGGCAATCTGGTTTACCTATTACCATTATTAAATTGAAAGTGTGTTATTATCACATCAGTGTTGCAGAATTTGGCATAGAAAATTAAGGCAAGAGTACAACATCTCTCCCCTCCTGATGTGTTAGATGCAGAAGTCATGCTATTTTCTAATTATGCAGATTGGGTTCTGTGAAAAGAGATGTGGAATAAGACCAGCAGCAATAAAGTGGCATTAGCTATCTATGTTTAATACACGGCAGAGGCCAATTTAGTGAACGGAAAACACTGGAGAAAAATATAATTCCTGAATAATGAAGACTTCCATAGTCATCTAGGTCAATTCCCAAAGTGGTCATGCTATTAGAGGAAAAAATACACAACCTGGTATGTCACTTAGGTTCTTTGACACCCAAAGGAATATTTATGTGTGCCAAATCTGTCTCTCTATAAAAGTGTCCAGATGATTATGTCAAATTCAGTTGGGGTGCGTAAAGAGAATGGAGTACTAGCTTTTTTTTTTTTTTTAAAGATCTGCTTTAATTAAAAAGGCTTTTAGATAGAAGAAGAAAAAAATCGAAACCACATTCTTTATTCCCTATACTTTATTCCAGTTCAGTCTCAGCTGAATTCAAACCATCCTTCTTGTGGCCTGCTTTCCTGATTATTATTTTAGCCAACTTACAGAAAAGAGCATTCTCACCTTAGGTACTGCTAGAGTATTTGGTCCTTTCTGAGGTCATTTAATTAACCCATCCATGTTCTTAGTCTATAGCCAAGGACATTCAGAACCACTTATGGTGGGCTTTTAAAGACAAAGGTTTTTTACTTGTTTGCTTTCTTTTTTCAATAAAACAAATAAAAATGCTTCTTTTGAGGTACTGTGAGATATTTGCACAGAAAACTCAATTCCAGATTATGGGGATATATAGTTGAGAAATTTCTCTAGATTTGGATGGAAACTTGAAACATGAGAAATAGTACATTGTTCTAAATAATAATTATCTCATGACACTTGAAGTCCTGTCACAAGGTTTATAGTTTTCTCAGAAAACAAAGAATATAAAAGAAACATTCATTTCTTTATCTACTTTATCAATATGTTACAGTAAAAATAATGCTGGAATTGAAATGAGTCACCTCAAATCCTAGCTTTGCTCTTTGTTGCCTGGGTGAGGCCAGGCAAATAATTGAATTTTTCTGAGTCTCAGTTTCCCTGAATATAAAATGAGGGGATTGAATTTGATGATCTCTCTTGTCATTTCCTATACTAACTTTATGATACTGTTGTTTTTGGTGAACACAGATACAATAAATTAATAGAGTTGTTTGTTTCTGCAAAGAGAATGATTCAATTTTTAAAAATTATCACAAGTATATTATTTTCAGAATACCACATTTGCTCTAAATCAACTCATTTACAAACATGGAAAACAAATGGAGATATTTCTAACTAAGGTGGAAACAATGAGGGGCTGGTCTTGATGATAGGATTTTTGTGTTTATTTTTAGATATTTTGCATTTCAGATAATGATTTAGAGTAAAATACTTCCTCCATAAAATGATCAGAATGATGGCCATGTATTTTCCCTTTGGATAAATATAATATCTAAATTAGAAAATTAGGTTGTATCCTCCTAGTTTGGTCTAGAACTACTTATGGTTATTAAATTATTATTTGGAGCTATTGGCAATTAGAAATGAGAAGAAAAAAATAAAATAATCGTTGGACCTTCCCATGTTGGGAAAATATAGAAACAAAAAGAAAGTTGAAGGATATGAGTATTAAATTAATGAAGATCTCTATATTAGAAAGACGAAGATACCCCAAAGAGATAATAAGGAAAAATACTTGTACAAAAATATTTATAGCTGCACTCTTTGTGGTGGCAAAAAATTGGAAAATGAGGGGATGCCCTTCAATTGGGGAATGGCTGAACAAATTGTGCTATCTGATGGTTATTGAATTCAATTGTGCTAAAAGGAATGCTGAACTGGAGGATTTCTATTGTAAACTGGAAAGACCTTTTCTTTCAGCAGAGTGAAAAGAGCAGAACCAGGAGAACATTGTACCCAGAGACTGATGCATTATGGTACAATCAAATGTAATAGACTTTTCTACTAGTAGCAGTGCAACGATCCAAGGCAATACAGAGGAACTTATGAGAAGGAATGCTATCCACATTCATAGAAAGAACTGTGGAAGTAGAAATGCAGAAGAAAAATGTTTGATCAATCATGTGGTTTAATGGAGATATGATTGGGGTTTTGGCATTAAAAGATCACTCTATTGTAAATGTAAATAATATGGAAATAGGTTTTAAGCAATGATACACCTATAACCCAGTGGAATTGCTTGTCAACTGTGGGAGGGGAAAGGGAAGAGCGATGAGAAAAGTCATGAATCATTTAACCATGGAAAAAAATTCTAAATTAATTAAAAAAAGAAAGATGAAGAAAAGAGGGAAAGGAGGAGGGATAGAGGAGGAGGAGAGAAAAGAGAACTAGAAATCATATCTACATAGTACATATTTCAAGAGTTTTCTGAATTTTCTGTTCCTCTAATTCAAATTATCTGATCTTTTGGTTTTTCTGATAGCAAAAGGAAGAGAACAGAGGAAGATAAAGATTACCTACAAGAAGAAATACTTAATACTAAAATTTCATAATTATAATTACTGTACATAATAATAGTTTTATTTATGCATGTCTAGATAAGAAATTCAACCTTTAAAAATGTTGCCAAAATAATAATGAGTAATGTGTTTAGCATATGTGAAAAGTTGGAATTTATGTAAAATAAAATTGAGTTGAATAGCTAAATATAGAGCTTGATTTTCAGGGTGAATGCTATTTTTTTTCTAATTATTTATATTTCCATCTATATTTAAAGTATATCTCAGAGAGTTTTAACCATACTAGTTCTTTTTTGGTTCCTATATGAGTGGCCTTCTAAGGAATTTCTATATTTGAATATTTCAGCTTGTCTTAAGTAAAATGACACTAGAGTAAACTGAGATAAGATTTTCTGTACAAGTCAATGATTTAGTGACATATAAACTATTAATAAAATAGGCCTCAACAGCCTATAGTAATCTTGACCAGAAAATCAGAACTATCCTACTAAGATCTCTTGAAGTTTCACCTCCCCTTAGGAGACCAAGTCACCCCTAAATCTGAAAAAGAGACAGAAGGGCCTGAGAGTCATGAGGAGGGGCTAGCTCAAGCTGGTTGTGTTTATTTGTAAATAGAGGCAGATGTCCCAATTGAACAGATTTCCTAGCTAGTCCTTCAGGACACTAGGAATGATCACATTACTCTACCATACCATATGACAAAATAAGGGATATTTGGATTATAGAGTAATATTGATTATTATTTGATCCAGCATAATATTAACTTTCCTCAAGCTTTAAGGTATCTTCACAATATTTCCTAAATTCTGTTTAGCTCAATAAAAATATTCTTAACTGAAATATAATTTTCTTATTCAAAATTAGAACAAATATTCTTCTGCTACTTGTTTATCAAAGAAACATCTTAAAAATAGCATGTCTTAGATAGGCACCAGATATATATATATGCATTTTGTCTGGGATTACTGGCCCAGTTCACCATCCTCCAACTGTCTTAAAATTATCATAGGCAAAATTTAATTTATGTGTGAGGTCATTAAATATAAATATATAGAATATGAATATGTTAATGTGGGCATTGTGTTTATTTATAGGCTGCCCAGCATACCATGTCCATATCCCAGAAATTCTTATGACATCCTAGAGTTGGGATTCTTTATTAAAATGCTTTGTTAAAATGTTTTCTTAAACAAGGGAAAGAAAGCTTACAAGAATGCCCTCTCTGTTGTAACTTGGCCTAGAAAAAGGAAATATTTATTTTATAAAGTCGAGATATTAACTATAAATGTCCCACAAATCTTAAATTTTGGTTGAAGTTTCACAAGTTTCTAAATTAAACATAAGGCCATCATTTGTTTTTAAAATATTTCACTGATATGTTTGTTTGCACATCATCTATGTTTCCTTGTGTACTTTCTCCCAGAAAGCTATTGCTTATGAAAAAATTGTCAATAAATATTTATCAAGTTTCTTGTAGATGCCAGAAACTTTGTTAATCCTGGGTATATTAAAAAATCAAAAGTCAATCCCTGCTCTTAAGGAGCTCATAGTCTAATGGAGAATGAACAAAAAGTAAACAAAACTAATAAATATATCCCCAAAGTCTGATGATAAAGACATATATTTAAAACAGAATAAATAAGCATTTTTAAAAAGTATACTCTTAATTTGATATCCTGTTTTTTTCCTTCTCAAATACAACTGGAATTTAGAGATTTATATTCAAATTGTGACATTTGCTTTTAGATCAGATATTAGTTTTTATTTAGAGCTTTTTAATTATTAGATAGTATAAGAATTTTGGTGTATGTTAATTTTGTTGTTTTTCCTTTAACTACTACATCTCAGGAAGTCTAGTCACTACTCTGTAAAAAGGTGAAAATGTCTTTCAATACAGAGAGTTGTCACACTGGTAAAATTCCCAGTCCTTAAGTAGTAAAATAACCTAAATTATGTTTACAATTTGTTAAATGGGTCTGAAGTTTCAGTTGTATCAGACTCAGATCTCTGAAGGAAATATTTTGGCTTTAAAGTCAACCAAATTCCATTACCCATTTCTCCTTTGGAAAAGATGTGTTCCTATGAAACACCTTGGCAAACCACAAATCCTATGAGAACTGATGTCTCCCTAGGCATGAACTGGGATTATCACCATAAAGTAATGAGGCTGAAACCTTTCTTGTCTATCCCCTCTATGCTCAAAATCCACATTCAGATACACAGTCCTGAACATGTTTAAGAAACAACTGCCTGGGGCACCGTTTGGATGTAAATTTGGGCTAAATTATGAAGGAGCCAAAACATCCATCCTTTAGGCTGAACTATCCTTGCAGAAGAAAAGAAGAGCCCACAAGTCAGGAAGAACAGCCAAAATGAAGCCTTTAAATGGATTTCTAATGAAGACTCATTCTTAATCTAAATATGCAGTCTGTTTTGTGAGAGCTTCACTGGCTCTGTTTGAGAAACAGCAAACAGCATCTGGTAGCTCTTTGGATTCTCTCCAAGTGGCATTGAAAGAGATGTGAATTTAGTCAAGAACCACATAGGACAGGGCAGCTGATCAAGCTGTCAGAGTTGGGTCAGCCTCTGGGCACATAGGTAACAATCACATCATTGAAGCATTTGTACAATATTATTAGGCAAAATCTACTTTTGAAATAATTTTAACTTTGAGTAGATAGGGGATTTTCTTTTCTTTTTCTCCATCTTAAACTTCATACCCAACTGGTTATGTACATAAAATACATTTCTTGTTTTCAGGAAAAGGAGAAGTCTTTTAGAAAAATTCAAATGCACAAAACAACTCAGTTGGGGCATGTTCAATAGTAGGAAACGTTTCTTCATGGAATTCTATTAAATTCTGAGCTGCTTTTAACATCAATATTATTTTTTTTTGTTTACAAATCATTAATTGCAGAGTGTGAGAGAAAGGAAATATAAAGCTAAAGTTCTGAAAACTACTACTAGTGAAAACCTATTTGGAAATAAAAATGACTTGTCAATGAGAAATTGGGTTTTAATATTAAGAAATCTGTTACTCTCACTCAGGTACATATCTACTATATAAAATGAAGTGCACCCAAAATCAATATACATGAAAAGATGGCGTGCTATGAAGTTAAAATGAAGAAAAAGCATCTTTTTTATTATTGTAAATATGGGGAAAGAAGATATAAAAATCATGTGAGAAGATGAAATATTTGACGTTTCACTCTATTGTCTTCATTTCAGTATTTATTGACACGTGTTGGATGACAGGTGATGGCACATGACTGGGTGTGATAGGGCCAGGTAAAAGGGTTAGTGAGGCATCACAACCTTGGGGAGAGTATTAGTTCATACAGAGACCAGATCCAGGTGACCGGAAAATAGAGACAGAGAGAAAGTTGGAGAGAGAAAAGACAGGCTCTACATAACTTGGAGAGATACTGAGGGAGAGTAAAGAACACACAGTACAATGATGAGTGCTGTGGATCAACTCCATTTATTGTGACAGAAAGGAAGACTTTTATAAAGAGTAAAATTTGAAGCATCACATCATTCTTAGGGGGTGTTACTTTCCCACAGAATATTGTTTATGAGATGACTTCACACGAGGACATTACCAGAGTTCTTAAGCAAATTGAGAAAAAGCAACTGCTAATCTATTCTGTGTAACTTAGGAGAAGAAGGTCTAGTTCTTATAATCACGATATTACAAAGACTTCTTTGCTCTTTTGAATGAAGGAAGTCCCAGGGTTTTGATGATGATCATATTGGGGGAGGAATCCTTTCATATCTAAGTTACAGCCTAGAGAACAGCCTGTAGCTGAAAGATAGAGACTGGCCTTGCCAAAGTCTCAGGCAAGCTCACAAGTTAGTCCTTGAATGGCTGCTTTTCCATCACTGGGCCTGATCTGTCCTGGGCTCCTATCCTATCACTTGCTGTATGTTAAATGTTTAGTATACAAAAACTTTCAAAGATACCCAAACCCTCAAGGAGTTCAGATTCCATTGGAAGAAAATAACAGGCACAACATAAGTAAATAAAATGTGATTTAGGGAAAGAGAGACCATTAACATCTAGGGTATAAGAGGAGGCTTCAGGGAGAAAGCAGCACCTGAGCAAAGATCAAAACAAAAATGAATGTTCTAAGAAACAGAGATGAGGAAGGATCACAGTCTAGGTATGGGAGATGGTACCAACAATTATAGGGAAAGAAGAGCGAATATATAGTTTTGATATTACCAGAATTCTAGTTTTGCTAAAATATATAGGGATTGAATTCATTTTAATTCAATAAACACTGATTGTGTCCTTATTTAAATGTAAGTTACTTTGCCAAGTTCTGAGAAAAAGAAAACAAAACAAAACTGTAAAGGAGAGTACTCTGAAATAAAACTTGAAAAGTAAGAATGACTCATATTGTTCAGGGCATTAAATGCCATGCTAAGGAATTTGACGTTGATCTTATAGGAAATAGAGAGCAAATTGAGGTTTTTAATTTTAAAGGTGATGAGATGGTTTAGATGGTTTAGATCAGCAGGAAAGTTAATATCTAAGTGGAAGTTGAAATGTAACAGAGATTGGAAAGAGGGAGACCAAATAGAAAATCATTATAATTGTCCAAGTGAGAAGTGATAAAAACCTAAATTACTGGGATAGGTGTGTGAATGAAAAGGAGACAGACAAGAGGAATATTTCATGTGTCCCCCTGCATGTATCTAGAGGCTGTAATTATCTAAATCCTACAAATGCTACAAAATACTCTTTTACCTCAATTAAAACCTTCCTTATGAAGCTAATGATCATGCTAGCCAACAGTGACATTCCTTTGTCTTTGAATTTCCATAGTACTTAATATACAAAAGTACTCACTTAACATATAGATCAAAGAATTCTTGATATTATTTCTTTAATTTAAATCTCTCCTTTTCTGAACTTTATCAATTATACTAAAAGTCTCTTGAGGTCAGGGATAATATATACATATATTTGCATATGTATATATGCATATATATAAATTCCATATAGTCTAACAATCCCAAATCATTAAAATGGCATAGTTAAAAAAATATGATTTTTATTTTGATGGAGCATGAATTTTCTATGTACGGTCTAATGTAAGTTCTAACTATAAATCTGTGATATTAGGGTTCTGTGTACTTAGTAAAATCATTAAACTGAATTAATTGTGTCATTCATATTCTTCCATGCAACCTAATATTTGAGAACAACATGGACAATGTCTATGCTTTTCAATTATATGTGTCTGTTATTGAACTAACTGAAATCCAAAAAATAATTATAAGACTAGGTGTGTAATATTACAAATTCTTACATAAATCATGAAGTCACTCTAAGCTTTAAAGCATTAAAGGTTATTCATGAGGAATAATAATTTAAAAAAAACCCTAAAACAAAGACAAAAGAGCCATTTATTCTAACCATCCTCTTCCTGGCACTGATCAATTAAACCAAGGATGATTTGGTTAAGAATGATTCATATGGAGTGTGGCTACTTTAGCTGGTATATCAATACCCCCTGGAAGGAAATATCCAGTAGAATTCCATGATACTTTAACATTGATACTATTATATTCAATATTATCATGCTTATCACATGAAATTATATGCAAAAAACTAGGAAAGACATGTGAAGTGATACAAAGTGAAGTGAGCATAACTAGAATAGTACTGTACATAGTAAAAATAATAATGTATGATGAACAACTGTGAATGACTTAATTATTATCAACTAAGCAAGTATCCAGGACAATTCCAAGGGATTCACAACAATAATGACTATTCACCACAATAGAAGGAACATATGGAGTCTGAATGCAAATTGAAGGATACCTTTCTTCACTTTATTTCCTCTATGATTTTTTTCTCTAATATCAAGCAGTGTATCTCTTGTTTTACAATATGACAAAGAGGGAAATATGTGTTATATGCTAATGTACATGAGACCTATATCAAAAAATATGCACTGGATGTGATGATCAGACACATTGATGGAATTAGGTAATAGAAATATATATTTATACACACACACACACACACATATATATACATATACATATTAGTCTCTCGGTAGCCGAGGATGACGATTGTCTTTGTGTGTTTTTGTGCACAAAGACACTTGTGCATGAAGGAGATTTAAGTGGAAGAGTCGATGCACAGAGACAGTCCCACTCTCTCGGCATTGGAAGCCTGAGTCCAGTGGCACAAAAAGTCGTTACACCTGGAGACTTCCTCAGCTGCAGTGGATGGCTGTGTTGTCTTTTGTGCTCCAACACGCCCTGAGCACTCCACAGTGCTTTGCTGCGTCGCCATCTCAGCCGTTGAAACTTCTTACTGGTTTCTTCCATCTGTTCAGCCAAAGCAGTCTTCACATGCTGGCTGAGTAAAGCCCTGGTTCACCAGGGGTCGATGACCCGATGGCTACCCTCACAAGGTTTAGCCGGCCTGTTGAAGCCGTTGCCCGGGGTGTGGCCACTGCCGCATGCTAGCAGCTACTGGGAGCCACAAGTGAGAGCTGGGTGTCAGGTGAGGGTCAGAGGCTGGAGAGCTGCCCTAGGAGGACACGACAAGCTCTCCATATTGTATGGCCAAATTATCATCTCACAATATTCCAGCGGGCTGAAACAGTGAGTCAATAGGTAGATGGTGACAATTAGTATAAGTAAATATGTTTTTGATTTTAAAAAATGACAAGAATTGAAGATAGGATTCAAAGGAAGGGTTTACTCATAAGAAAAAGGCTGAAGGTATTGTGATTAATATAACTCTTATAGCCATCAAGAATGTAATTTTACTTCTGAGAAAGTTTTTCTCAAGCTAAAAGATGGAAGGTTTGGTGATCAGAAGAGAAATGAAAGTCCTGCTGTTCTCTGCCCTCAGCATATGACACCTGGAGTATTGAGTCCAGTCCTGGGTGTTATTTTTGAGAAGGTCATTGATAAACTGATTTGTATTTAAAGATGCCAAGCAGGAGGTCCACTTATGAGTATTGATTTAGGAAAATAAGGCTTAGCCTGAAAAAGAGAATAGTTGGGGCTGGGATATGGTTGTTGTCTTGAAAGATTTGGAGGCCAGAACCTAGATTAATAAGGAAATAATATCACAAATTATTATACTCACTCTACTGAAAATTGTTAACAATTAAAATTTGCCAAAAATAAAATGAATATGTTTATCAGATAATAAGTTTGCTTTCACTGGAAGTTTTAAGCAATAGTTAAAAGGTCACTTTTCAGTGATTTTATAAAACATAGTCATGTATCACACTAGATGGTCTTTGAGGCCTCTTACAACTTCTTGGTTCTATAATTCTCAATTTAGTGTAAAGCATATAGCTGTGTTGGTGAAGGCATGGCATGTGTGCCCCAGTTTGCTGGAGGGAGCTGCTCTGTTCCCTCTTTCCACAGTGCCTGAGGATATTTTTTATATGCCTCCCTCCTCTGCCCAGCAGCCCAGTGCGATCATTTCCTCCCCCTCCTCTCTGAAGTAATATGGGAGGTTCACAGGTAGCTTGAAGGTATATAATTTGGGCACACAATCTTGAAAAGATTTGCCAACAGTGGTAGATAGTATTTGAAGTCAAAGACCTAGTTTTGAATACTAATTTTGCTCATTATTGTCTATCTAACCTTTGACAAATAACTAAATTTCTTAGTTTCCTCATTTGTAATAAGGCATATTAAGACTAAAATGAGGAAGTTAAGACTAGATAAACTCAAATGTATCTTTTTTTTTTTCTAAATTCTAGAATATATTCCACAATTTACTATCATACCAGTAAGTAAGCTATTCCTTCTTGAATGTATATATTCATTGGGTTTGGCACTAGATCAGTGGTTCTCAACCTGTGGGTCGCGACCCCGGTGGGGGTCAAACGACCAAAACACAGGGGTCACCTAAAGCAATCAGAAAATACATATTTCTGATGGCTTTAGCTGCTGAGAAATCACATTACTTTACAGCAAGATCTCAGAAAGAACGGGGACCCTGCTGCCTGCACATTGTACTAATATTAGTTACTTATCAGCAGCCCTCCCCCTATGAGGGGCGATGGATTTACCCTGTTGCCTGGAGACCGGACTCAAACAGAGACCCAGAGAGAGCACCAGGGCACTGGCTCCAGAGGGGTTAAGAATGAGTCCTAGAGAGGATAAATCCTGGAGCGGATAACAGAGCAGAGTAACCCCAGCAAAGTGAAGCCTCAGCTTGAGCTGGAGGGAGACGACAGGAACCCCCACCCCAGGCAGGACTTACCTCCTGCCCCAGTGCTCAGTCTGCCTCCTGCTGGATGAATATTTCTCAACATATAATTAAATATTGTTTTTGTGATTAATCACTATATTTAAATTATGTTTGATTTGTAGGAATGAAAATACATAATGTATATCAGGTATTTACATCCCAAATCATAACTATAGCAAAATTACAGTTTTGAAGTAGCCACCAAAATAATTTTTTGGTTTGGGGTCACCCCAACATGAGGAACTGTATTGCAGGGTCACGGCATTAGAAAGATTGAGAACCACTGCACTAGATTATAACCCAACTGATGTATTTAATAGTCAGCTAAGGACTGATTAGCATAGTCATCACTCTATTTGTATGGGTTTTAAGATTTTCAAGGTCTAACTTTTGATTCTCTCATTATTGCTTTTGTGTTTGAAAGCAGTGAGTTACTTAACCTCTCAGAACCTCAGTTAGTTTCCATACTTTTAAAAATGTTAGGATTTGATTAAATGGCCATTAAAGTTTTATCCAGATTTAAATCTAAGGACTCTAAAGGTAAGGTACTTATACAATTGTATGTGTGTGTGTGTGTGTGTGTGTGTGTGTGTGTGTGTGTGTGTGTGTGTATGCACATGATAATTTCATTGTTTCTCCTGTGTAAGAGGGAAATGCCAAAAGAAATGGAAAAGCCTGGATTTGGAAAAATCATCTCAGGAAGAGATGAGATGGAACCTAACTGTCATTGGGGGATGGGATGGAACTTTCCAGTCAACTAAAAAGGAGGAGCAGTTGAAAAGCAAAAGGTTCTTCTTCTCTCCTTGGTCTGACAAAGGAGGGGACTAATCCCTACTGTGAAGACTACATACATCCCTGAATCCTTTTGCCTGAGAAACAGAAGATCCTGTCTTTCATTGATGATACCTTTAGGATAGAGACCTTTCCCTTAGAGGAAAATCAGAGCTTATTCTAAAGCAGACTCCCTGATTCAAATCCTTGAAATCATCTATGGAAGGGAAATAGCTAGGGACATCCTGTTTTCCTCTATCCTCATTATACTTTCAACCCTTTTACCCAAATAAATAGATATTTTGGTTTTTACTAAAGGTTCAATCATATTCAATGTGTTAGGAGGGGAATTACAAATTACAAAATTCATCATTTAAAGAAGAAGGAGGCTGAGGAGGATTTTCACTTACCCTTTCAGCTCTAGTCAGAACTGACTCCATAGTTAATAGCTCTGCTTGGGGGAAGGGAAGGAAGCAGTGGTGCTACCTTATATTTATTCCCCAAGTACCTGGCAACTCTGGTTCCTTCTCAATTTCCCCACTAACTAATACACTCCCCACTATTGTGATAGTATAATACACAGCTATTTCTATTTTTTAAACCCTTACCTTTTGTTTTAGAATTAATACTGTGTATTGGTCAAAAGAAGAAGAGTAGTAAGGAATTAGGCAATGGGGATTAAGTGAACTGCCCAGGGATGCAAAGCTAAGAATTGTCTGAGGCCAGATTTGAACCTAGGGATTATTATCTCTAGAACTGGCTCTCAATCTACTGAATCACCTAGCTGCCCTCCTGTATACAGCTATTTCAATAGCTTCCTACTAAATATTCTCTTCTCCACTCCCTGTTTCAATCCATTCTTTATGCTATTGTTGGGATAACTATTTTTCCCCTGATGATCAAGATATTCTGTTTGAAAAATCTTCAAATTTTTAACATCTTCCTTTCACCTACTGAGTTAATCCCAAATACCTCTTTTTAGCATTCAGGGCTCTCCATTTTCAATCACTAACCTACCTCTACTTTCTAATTCTTTATTACTACTATAAATCTTATATTTCCCATGCAATGTATCATTCTTAGGATATAAGAAATTTAAACATATTTACAGGTGACTCAAAGATAGACATAAGTCAATATCTCTACCATCTTATCTATCAGGCTGTGATTCTTGTCTTGAAGTGAACATAAGGGCCCTTGAACCAGGTAACTATGTTCTCTTTTGATAAAGGGAATTCTGGGAAAGAGTCACATCTATTCCCCTAAATAATGCAGTCCTATGGACATTTGGGGGGGTTCAAAAAAGCCACTTTCCTGGTTGCTATCTCTTGTAGAATACCCTAAGTTTGATCCACCAAATTAATTCATTCCTATCAAATACTGCTTACACAAAGCATCATTTTATAGACTAAATTTAAAGGCAAATGGTAAATCCATTTATCTAAGGAGAAAGCAAATGGAAGTTGGAGAAATTTTATAGATTAAGAGAATGCAAAATAATGAAAGAAGTTTTTAGATTGGAATGAGATGAACTCTTATTCAAACAAGAAAGATGCCCTGATTTTACTTAAGGGAAAGTATCTAAAAGCCTCTGGTGAGACAGATAGAAATAAGTGACATATTTGAAATAATGGCCTCCTATACATGTCCCCTCAAAACTTCTCCACAGCACTATCCTCCTTTTGAGCATTTCTTCAAACAATTGTATATTTTGGGAATACTCTTCTTAATCCTATTCACCTATTGAATTCCTTTTGAAAGGACATGTGTCGTCCATGAATCTACTTCTGAATAGAAACTCTCCTTTTAAGATGTAACAGAGAATTTTGTTTTCAGCTATGAAATTCATCCATTAAGTAAATTATGATTATACTTGTTGGTGAAGTTATTTTATTCTTTTGTATACTATAAGCTCTATAAAGCAAGGTGCCAAATATTTTTTCCTTTGCCAGCTTTACTATTTTGCAAGATTGTTCAGTCATTTCAGTCATTTGACTCTTGACCTATGTGGGGTTTTCTTGGCAGAAATACTTCAGTGATTTGTCATTTCCTTCTTCAGCTCATTTTACAAATGAGGAAACTGAGGAAAACAGGTTAATTGATTTGCCTAGGGTCACTCAAATAATAAGTGTTTGAATCCAGATTTGAACTCAGGTCATCCTTACTCCAAACCTGGATCTCTTTCCACTGAGCCACCTAGCTGTACTTAATAAATACTGCTTTTATAGTTGACAGTAAGTACATTGTATCAATAGCCTGAGTTCAGTTTGGCTCCTAGATATTGAGAATGGGGATTAAGAAAGAGAGTAACAATTCTTCTACAAACCAACTCTCATTAGAGAGACCTAAACACCAAAAATGGTGTTTTGATAATCTCATGACCATGCTTAAAACCTTTCATTGGCTTTCTGTTGCCTAAATAATTACCTAAATAATACCTCAGGTTGACATTCAAGGTTCTCTGCGATCTGACCTCCATGATTTAGTTTTCCTTAACTGTTCCCCTATTAGTATCTTCATGATTTCTAATACTATTAAATACATCTTCTCTCCTATCCACGTTATTATGTTTCTTTTTCAGTTGAGATGCCTTTCCTCTCCTCTTTATCTAGACAAAGATAGAGATAAGATGTGTGATTTCATTAGGATAAAGAATTTCCAGTTGGGAAAACACTCCAGTAATGTAGGTGGTGCCATGATGTATAGGGCATTGAGGGGTAAACTAGGAAGAGGGAAACAGTAAAGACTTATTAAATACCTATTACTTGGCAGACAGCATGTTAAGCACTTTCATAAGATTAAAAATATTATCTTATAATAAATGTATATTATAGGTAAAACTTGAACTCAAGTCTTCCTAGCTCTGAGAATGGCTCTCTATTCTCGACACCTAGAAGTCATTCCCTGTATTCTTGTGGAATAAGATTGAATTAGTGAAGGTGGTAGGAAATAAACAGAATTGGATGTAGAGAGAATAAAGGATTTGAAGTTTCACAAAGAATAGGAAACTGAGGGAGAGCTTAATAGCAGTCTAGAGAAATTGTTATACAGCTAGTGTGATGAAAAAGGCTGTCAAGTGCTATAGAAGAAACTGATAGAATCTGAATGCATATTGAACCTTGCCATTTTTACTTTATTTCTCCTATGAATTATTCTCTAGTGTAAGTGATATGTGTCTACTATAATGACTCACCACCATATATAACAATATATAGTTTAACCTTTTTATTTCTTTATGATGGCTTACTTATAATTACCTTTTAATATCTCTCGTGTCCTATGTTTTTTTTTTTGAATGTCACATTTTCTATTCAGCTCTAGTCTATTCACTAGCAAAACTTGTAAATCTTCTATTTCATTAAATGTCCATTTCTTCTCTATAAGGTAATCCTTGGTTTTACTGGATAGGTTATTCTTAGATGTATTTCTAGCTTTTTTATCTTCTGGAATATCATATTGCTATCCTTCCATTCCTTCTTTGTGGTGGTTGTTAAATCTTGTGTGATTCTGGCTGTGATTCTATTGTATTTTAATTATTTCCTTCTGGAGATTTTCAGAATTTTCTATGTGACCTGGGAGTTATAGATCCTGGCTACAATATTCCTGGGAGTTTACATTTCAAGAGTTTCTTAAGGGGGTGATTGGAAGAGTCTTTCAATTTGTACGTTGCCCTCTAGTTCTAAAATATCTGGGTTATTTTATTTATAATTTGTTGAAATATGATGTCTATCTTGTCTTCTGGTTTTGCTCACTTAACTTTGCATCACTTTGTATAAATCTTTCCAGGTTGTTTTGAGATCATCTTGTTCATCAATTCTTATGGTACAATAGTATTCCATTATAATTGTATGCCATAATATCTTCAGCCATTCCCCAATTGATGGACATCCATTTAATTTCCAATTCTTTGCCACCACAAAAAAGGGGCTATAAATATTTTTGAACAAGTAGGCCATTTTCCTATATCTTTAATCTTGTTAGTATACAGACCTACTAATAGTTTTGCTGAGTCAAAGGGTATGTATACTTTTATGGATCTTTGGGCAAAGTTGAAAATTGATTTCCAGAATAATTGTATCAGTTCATAGTTCCACTAACAGTGGTTTAGTGTCCCAGTTATTCCACATCTCTAGCATTCAATATTATCTTTTTTTGTAGTCTGATATTTGTGAAATGGTGCCTCAGAATTGTTTTAATTTGCATTTCTTTAGTTAATACAAATTTAGGGCATTTTTTCATATGATTAATGATTGTTTTAATGTCTTCATATGAGAATTGCCTGTTTGTGTCCTTTGACTTATTTATCAAAATGTCAATCTTCTTTGCATCCCTTTCTTGGGTACTTCTCATCCCCCCCCCCCCAACCATCCTTTTCCCCATTTTCCTTTACCACTCATTATTTTTTTTAATTTTATGCATTGTCATGCAAAACACACATCCATATTGGTCACTGTTTTAAGAACAAAATCACACATGACCAAAAACCAAAAATAAAACCATAAATAAACTCATTTGAAAGACTACTACAAAAGTTCTTTCTTTGGAGGTGTGTAGAATTCCTCATTATCAGTCTTTCAGGATTGTCCCAGATCATTGCATTACTAAAAGTAGCCAAGTTTTCACAGATAATCATCATCCGATATAATTGTTGTTATGTATAGTGTTCTCCCAGTTCTGCTTATTTTACTTTGCACATTTCCTGCAAATCTTTCCAGTTTTTTTCTGAAATCATCTTGCTAATCATTTAGTAGTATTCCATCACCAACTTGTATCATAATCTGTTTAGCCATTCCCAATTGGTGGATATCCCATCAATTTCCAATTTTTTTCCTCTACAAAAAGAGCTTCTATAAATATTTCAGTAAAAGTAGCTCTTTCCCCCTTTTTATTATCTCTTTGAGATACAGACCCAGTAGTGGTATTACCTGATAAAAAGATATGCACAGTTCTATAGCCCTTTGAACATAGTTCCAAATTGCCCTCCAGAATAATTGAATCAGTTCACAATTCCACCAATAAAGCATTAGTGTCCCAATTTGCCACAACCCCTCTAACATTTACCACTTTTCTTTACTGCCATAATGGCAAATCTTATTGGTATGAGGTGGTAGCTGAGTTGTTTTAATTTGCATATCTCTAATCAAGAGTAATTTAGAAATTTTTTTTAATGATTCTTGGTGACTTTGATTTCTTCATCTGAAAATTGCTTGTTTATATTCTTTGACCATTTGCCAATTGAAGAATGATTTTTATTCTTTTAAGTTTTACCTCTCTATAAATTTGAGAAATTTGACCTTTATCGGAGACATGTATTATAAAAATGTTTTTCCTAGTTTATTGTTTCACTTCTAATCTTGGTTACATTGGTTTTGTTTGTACAAAAGCTTTTTAATTTGATATAACCAAAATAATTTTATATCTTGTAATACTTTCTATTTCTTGTTTGGTCATAAATTCTTCCCTTCTCAAAAGATCAAAACTATAGGCAAACTATTCTATGTTCCCCTAATTTAGTTGTGATATCAGTCTTTTTATCTGTATCATATATTGATTTTTGATTTTATCTTGGTATGAGATAGAAATATTTACCTAGCTTCTACTCTATGGTTTTCTAATTTTACCAACAGTTTTTGATAAATAGTGAGTCCTTATTCCAAAAGTTAGGATTTGGGGTTTATCAAACACTAGATTGCTAAGGTCATTTACTTCTGTATATTGTATATTTAATTTACTCCATTGATCTACCATTTTATTTCTTAGCCAGTACCTGATTGTTTTGATGATAGCTACCTTATAGTACAGTTTTAGATCTGATACTGCTAGACTTCCTTCCTTCATTTCATTAGTTCTCTTAATATTCTTGACTTTTTGTTCTTCCAAATAAATTTTATTATTTTTTCAAGTTCTATGAAATAATTATTTGATAGTTTGATTGGTATACTGAATAAATAAATTAATTTGGGTAGAACAGTCATTTTTATTATATTACTTCAGCCTACCTATGAGCAATTAATTTTTTTGCAATTGTTTAGATCTGACTATATTTGTGTGAAAAGTGTTTAATAATTGTGTTCATATAATTCCTGTATTTGCCTTGGCAAGTAAATTCCCAATATTTTATATTGTTTAGAGTGATTTTAAATGGAAGTCTTCTTTCTAACTCTCTGCTGGACATTATAATTTGCTGGTGATTTATGTGGATTTATTTTGTATACAGCAACTTTAATAAATTTGTTAATTATTTCAAATAGTTTTTTAGTTCACCTTCTAGGATTCTTTAAGAATGCCATCATTTCATCTGCAAAGAGTAATTGTTTAATTTCCTCATTGCCTACTTTAATCCCTTCATTTCTTATCTTACTTATAAAGCTTACATTTCTAGTACAACATTCAATAATAATGGTGATAATGGGCATCCTTGCTTCACTCCTGGGCTTAGTGGGAAGTCTTATAATTTATCCCTGTTGCAGATGATACTTGCTGATAGTTTTAAATAAATACTGTATATTATTTTAAGGAAAGGCCCTTCAATTACTATATTTTCTAGTGTTTTTAATAAGAACGAGTGTTGTATTTTGTTGAAGGTTTTTCTGCGTCTATTGAGATAATCATATGATTTCTCTTAGTTTGATTATTGATATGGTCAATTATGTAGATAGTTTTGCTAATATTAAACTGGCCCTGCATTTCTGGTAAAAATCCCATCTAGTCATAGTGAATGATCCTGGTGATATATCATTGTAGTCTCCTTGCTATTATCTTATTTTACATTTTTGCATCTATATTCATTAATGAATTTAGCCTATAACTTTCATTCTCTGTTTTTGTTCTTTCTGGCTTAGGTAACAGTATTGTATGTCTTTCATAAAAATATTTGGTAGTATTCCTTCTTTGCCTCTTTTCCTAAATAGTTTATATAGTATTGTCATTAATTGTTCTTTAAATATTAGATAGAATTCACTTGTGAATTCATCTGGCCCTAGAGATTTTTTCTTAGCAAGTTCATTTATGGCTTATTCAATTTATTTTTCTGATATGGGATTATTTAAGTATTCTATTTCCTCTTTTTCTAATCTGGGCAATTTGTGTTTTTGTAAATATTCATCCATTTCACTTAGAATGTTAGATTTATTGGCATATAATTAGGCAAAATACCTCCTATTTTTTGTTTTAATTTTCACATTGGCAGTGAATTTACCCTTTTCAGTTTTGATACTGAATATTTTATTTTATTCTTTTCCTTTTTTAAAAAATCAAATTTACCAACACTATTTTTTTTCATAAAAGAAACCCATGCTCTTATTTATTAGCTCAATGACTCTCTTTTTTATTATTTTCAATTTTATTAATTTCTCCTTTAATTTTTAGGATTTCCAATCAGTCTTTAAATAAGAATTTTTAATTTGTCCTTTTCCTAGATTTATTTTTTAGTTGTATGTCCAGTTTTATTGATCTGCCTTTTCTCTATTTTATTGATGTAAATGTTTAGAGATATAAATTTCCCCACACGCTAGTTTGTCTGTAACCAATAAATTTTGACATATTGTTTCCTTATTATCATTCTCATTAATAAAATTGTGGATTCTTTCTATAATTTGTTCTTTGACCCACGCTTTTTTAACATTTGTTCATTTAGTCTCCAAATAAATTTTTATTTATCTTTCCATGGTGCTTTATTGATTAACATTTTTATTGTGCTATTATCTGAAAAGGATGCATTATTGTTTCTCCTTTTCTGCATTTGATTGTGAAGTTTCTATGCCCTAATAATGGTCAATTTTTGTGTAGGAGCCATGCACTACTGAAAAGAAGGTATATTTCTTTCTAGGGGCATTCACTTCTCCCTAGAAATCTCTTAGTTCTAATTTTTCTAAGACTTCATTCATTTCTTTTACTACTTTCTTGTTAATGCTTAGGTTTGATTTATATAGATCTGAAAGTTGAGGTCCCCCACTAGGATAGTTTTTCTGTATATTTCTTCCTGAAATTAATTTAACTCCCCTTTTAAAAATGTAGAGGCTATATACTATTTGATGCATGCATATATATATTTATATATATACATATACTTCATTGTTTATAGTACCTTTCCTTATGTCTTTTAAGCAAATTCATTTTTGTTTTAGTTTTATCTGAGATAAGGATTACTACCTCTGCATTTTTTACATGAGATTATGCACAATAAATTCTGATCCAGCCTTTTTTCTTTACTCTGTCTATATTAACCTGTCTTAAATGTATTTCTTGTATACAACATATAGTAGGATTCTGGTTTTCAATCTGTTCTGCTATCAATTACTATTTGATGGGTGAGTTCATCCTGTTCACATTCACAGTTATGGTTACCCTCTCAATATTCTCCTCCATCTTATTTTCCCTTTTTATCCTCTTCTTTCCCCTTTCACTCTGCTTCTCCTCACCAGTGTTTTGCTTTTTATCACCCCTCCCACTTCCCCCTCCCTCCTATTCCTATCCTCATTCCCTTTTCTAATTCCCCTCCTACTTCTTTATAGGATGAGATAGAATTCTATACCTCAGTGCTACCTCAGTTCTGTGTTGGAGAACCTATGGCATGCATACCAGAGGGGCTGCTTCCCTCCTCCTCTCCATGCATACCTTAGGCCATTTCTTATTTCACCCACCATTCTTCCCAGCAGGCCAATTGGAGTGCTTCCTCCCACCCCTGCCTAGGGTAAGGCTTGCATGTGATGTGAAGGTTGCAGTTTGGGCACTTGGTCTCTGAAATACTTGCCATCACTGCCCTAGTGAATATAGTTGTTATTCTCATTGTGAGCCAGTTATGATGAGAACAAAGTTTACACATTGCTGATCCCACCCTCATGCTCCCCTCCAATGTAACTGTTTTCTCATACCTCTTTAATTTAGATAATTTATCCCATTCCATCTCTCCCTTCCCTTTTCTCTCAGTGCAATCCTCTTTTTCACCCCTTGGATTTTTTGTTTTGCATATCATATCATCCTAATCAGCTTGCTTTCCCACCCTCTGTCTATGTATACTCCTTCTAACTGCTCTATTCCTAATAAGAATTTTTAAGAATTATAAATATCTCCTTTCCATGTAGGAATACATACAACTTAAACCTTATTGAGTCCCTTAAATTTTCTCTTTCTTATTTACCTTTTTAGACTTCATTTCTGTCTTGTGTTTGCACTTCAAATTTTCTTTTTTAGGTCTTGTCTTTTCTTTAGGAATGCTTGGAAATCTTCTATTTTATTGAATGACCATCCCCCCCACCCCCAACCCAATATGAACATATTCCATTTTGCTGGATATATGACTCCAGGTTGTAAACCTAGATCTTTCACCTTCCAGAATATCATATTTCATCCCTTATAATCTTTTTTAAGATGGAGGCTGCGAAGTCTTGTGTAATCCTGACTGTAGCTTTATGGTATTTGAATTATTTCTTTGTAGTGACTTGCATTATCTTTTCCTTGGCTTAGAAGCTTATGAATTTAGATATTATATTCCTAGGAGTTATCATCTGAGGATTTCTTTCTGGAGGACATCTATGGATTTTTTCAATTTCTATTTTACTCTCTTGTTTAAGAATATTTGGGCAGTTAGATAATTTCTTTTATTCTGATATCCAAGCTCTCCCTCTCTCTCTCTTTCTTTCATTCTTTCTTTCTTTCTGGCTTTCAAGTAATCCAATACTTCTTAAGTTGTCTCCCCTGGATCTATATTCTAGGTCAGTTGTTTTTTCAATGAGATATTTCACATTTTCTCCTGTTTTGTTTTCTTTTGATTCTGTTTTATCATTTCTTGATGTCTCATGAATTCATTACCTTCTAGTTGCCCAAGTCTAATTTTTAAGTAATTATGTTCTTCTGTCAGCTTTTGACTCCTTTTTTCAGTTGGCCTACTTCCTTTTTCCATTACTTTCATTTTTCTTCCCCATTTTTTTTCTCTGCTACTCTTAATAGATTTTTTAAAAAACTCATTTTACATCTTGAAATAAATATTGGGTATTGGTTCCAAGGCAGAAGAGTGGTAAAGGCTAGGGAATAGGGGTTAAGTGACTTGCCCATGGCCACACAATCAGGAATTGTCCAAGGCCAGATTTGAACCCAGAACTTCCCCTTTATGGGTGTGGTTCTCAATCCACTGAGATAACTGATGTTTAATTGATTTTTGAAATCCTTTTTGAGTTCTTCCAGAATCTGAGTCAATTTCATATTTTTCTTTGGGATTTTGTATTTGTTTGCTTTGCTTTCACTGTCCCCTTCCATGTCCATGCCTTGCTCTTTGTCTCCATGAATTTTTTTTTATTTTGGTGGCTTTTTTGATGCTTGCTCATTTTCCCCAAACTTTTTATAAAATTTTATTTTATTTTAAAGGTTGGCCCTGTTCTCAAGAAGGATATGGCACTGATTTAAACTTCACTTCTTCCTTGATGGTACCCTTAACTTCATTTCTGGGGTCATGCAAGTTTCAGTTCTTCCAAGATGGTATGATGACCTGTTGGCTGAGAGCTCTGAGAGCCACCTCCCACTGCTAATTTAATCACCTCCCTGAGACTGTTGATGACTCAAATTCTAGCCTCAATCTTGGGCATAGATTTTTGGTCTCATTCTGGGCTTATCAGGATAGACATAAGGTACACAGTAGCCTTCCCTGCCCTGGAGCTCTGCCTTGAGCATTGGAAAGGTCCAGCCAGGCTTCCACAAGTCAGCACCCTGGGTCCTGCCCCTGTCAGAGATTGGGGGCCCCTCTCTGGGGCTATCAGCTGCCCCAAACTGTGATTCAAGTCCTCACAAGTCCAACCTGGGACTGCTAGTATTGCTTTGGGATCACACAAATCAGTCCACACAGAATAGATTTCCCTGGCATAGAATTCTAGACCTCAGTGCAGTTTTGCTTGGAATTTTAAGGAGTGTTTGTTGGGTTGGACTCCTGTTGGCCAAAGCAGGGTCTCATGGTCTGTATGTTAGCTTGGGCCAATCAGTGTTCAGAATCTGGAGCAGTAGATATGGTGTGGGGTGGCAGAGGGATCTTGCTATTGGCTTGCTCCTTACTCCTTTCTATAGTTTCCTCCTGACTGTGTTCCCCTTTAACCACAGTGCTCCTGATTCTCCCTGTTTACTTTTCAAGTTGTTCTCTTTATGAAAGTTACTTCACTCTGTTTCCTTGTTGGTCCTTTATCTCCTGTATTAATTTTGTGGAGTTATTTTAAGATTGGTTAGAGAGGATTCTCATGGTGGTTTTGAGCTTCCTGCTTCTATTCCATCATCTTGACTTCACCTCCCCTCATCTCTCCACTCTTATTTTTAAAATAATGATTTTTGTTTTTCTTAATTCTCTCTTTTGCTCTTTAACTTTTCTAAAATTTCTTTTTTGGTTTGTGTCTAATGAGGATTTTTGTTTTAGGCATTGCTTTTACATGTTTTGAAGTCTTTTTTTTTTGGCAAAGACTATTGCTGGAATCAAATACTATTAGCCCACCAGGATGTTCTGCAGGTTTAGAGCAATAGAACTTTCTGGCTCCTCTTTGGTCTTGGTTAACTGCCCAAGATTTTCTACCACAGGTTTATGTTCTTGTGTAAAGGTTAGAACTGAATGCATGCTCTGCTTCTAGGCACAGAGCCATAAAGCTATTTCTGGAATTTATTTTGTGCTCAGTATTCAGCAAACTCACTACATTCGGTGGCTACTTCTCTCTGCCCTGGATCTGTGATATGGAACTGATGAGTGGGTGGCAGAATTCCCAGATAATACCCATTCCTAGAGATAGTTCCCGGGCCATCTATATTTTCTTTCTGATCTAGTGTTCTTTCTGGGTTCTCCTTTAACCCACTGGTGACAGAATATTATAGCTACTTCTCTTGTCCCTATAATGCACTTATAGCTATCTCCTACTCTGGTGTTGAGGGACCTCTTTATTTGTCTTCCTAAACTGCACTGCCCTGGAAAAATGACTCGCTGTTCATATTAGGTGGGAGGGTTTCCCAAATAATTTTGTCTGACAAATTTTCTAGGCTATCCTGTAGGAATTATAATAGAAGAGAGCTAAAAGTGGTGATCCTCAAGGACAATCCCAAGGGACTTATGAGAAGGAATGCTATCCACATTGAGAGAAATAACTGTAGGAATAGAAATACAGAAGGAAAACATTTGAGTTTTCACTTGTTTATATGGGTATTGGATGTGTTGGTATTGGATTCTAACAAAAATGAATAATGTAGAAATAGGTATTAAGTGATAATACATATATAACCCAGTGGAATTGTTTGTTGGCTCAGGGAGGGGGGAGGGGAAAAGGAGAGGGAAAGTACATGAATCATGTAACTATGGAAAAATACTTAAATAAAAATTGTGATCCTCACTCTAGTATCTTGACTCCACCTCCCCCAAAACTTTGTCTAAAAGTTTCCTAATTTAATTTTTCCCTTACAAATTCAAGCAGAGAGGAAAATGTTTCAAGAACCTCATAACACCCTCCTTGAGATAATTAGAGACACCCTGATGTCCCCAAACCAAAATAATCACTGTTCTAAATATTTTACCTATCAATGATATGCACAAATCACATCCCCATAAAAATTCTTGGTAAAGCATATGGAAATGTAATTAAGGAAAAGTTTATACCCTGAGGTGGTGATACAGATTTGGGTATGTAATGAAAATGGATGAGTCTCTTTAGACATTTGAGTTCCTCTGTGGCTGTTAGCTAACAGTTGACAGATACCTTATTCTTACATTTTTTGGAAGTCTGGATGGAATTTGGCTAGTTAAAAGAATTTGTCCACATTCAAAACTAAGTAAAAGTAGAGCAGGACGGAAAAGTGCCTCAGTTTTATTTAGAGTTTTGTGTTCAATCATTTTAAAAAAATAAATCCTCTTCTCTGACTGGTATGCCAGAGGTTTATTGTATTCCTGAATCCATACTATGACAAATAAATCTAAGGTCTTGACTTACTTGGCTCTCTTGGACCAACCACTAAAACCTGAAAATTATATTGGTTGAAGAGGAAATGAGGGTAAAGAGGAAGCACCTTGGCCGCACCTTTGCCCAAACTAGTGAGAACATTCCCTGTTTTCTAGGTATGTTATCTGAATAAATGAGACCAACATTTTGACTCTGCCTTCTCCCCCCCTCCCCCCAATTTACTTTTCATTAGAATGGAACCAAGTCATCATTTATCAAGTGCTTGATAAGTTCCCATAACTGATAAAGTTCCAAATGAAATATTCTCTATTTCCAGAGATCTTATATTCCTTTTTTTAGTGCAACCTCAGATCATGAATAGAAAATACTTCAAACTGAAAAAAAAAAAACACCACTGACCTTTTTTGCCTGATTTGTGCTTTGACAACCATCAAGTACACCGAGGGGCATGCCAGGATATTCATTCAGTCCACTTGAATCTCCAGAATGTTTGAAGTACTTTTGCTGTTCAGATGACATAGGTGGTAGTTAGGCAAAAAAAATAGAACTAAGAGTCTAAAGAGAAATCTTTTAGATGCAATTCTGTAACTATTTTGTTTCCAACTGAACAAACTACTTTGCCTATTGTATACTTTGATTTTTCATCTGTAAAATGGGAAGAAGTTAGGTTTCAGTGATCTCTAATTTTGGCTACCTGGGAAAAGACTTCAGACAAAAATGAAAATCTACAATAAGCTTAATTCACTCCTAAAGGCACAAGATGAAAAGAGAACCAATTGTAAGAACAGAATACCAGGCTTAGTAACAAATGTAGGGATAGTTGTATTAGCATGCTCTATTATATAAATAACTTGAGACAGCTTGTTAAAATTCTGGGCAGAGGAGATTTGGGATCTCTTTGTATGTGGGCTCATTGTCTAGATTTGTGTGAAGCTGTGTTTTAAAAAAAATGAAGTAGAAGTGATGATAGAACCTAAAGAATAAATTCAAATCCCAGCTCTGCTTACTATTTACCAGTGTGGCTTTGGACAAATCACTACACTTCTCTGGTCTTTAGCTTGGTCCTTCTAAGATAAAGAGATAGTATTAAATAATTACTCAGGATACTCCTAATTCTAAACCAGTTATTCTATTAAATCAAAACATTATGTAATTAATGAGGTTTCTCCAAAGGGATATATGATTAAAATTCCTTCTTTTTATTAATATAAGAAAGGAAAGATATAATACAGTATCCCACTAAAATAATCTTATTTAATGGATAGACTATTGGGCACTGGTATCAGAAGGCTCTTTCTTGGTTTAAAGCTTACCTTTGCTACTGACTAGCTATGTGACAAGGAATAAACATTTTAGCTTCTTTCTTTCATCTGTAAAAACGAAGTAGCTTGGCTAGATGTCCTTTAAAAAGTCTTTCTAGCTCTCATTCTCAGACTCCCTGTTCTATATGATTTCTACAAACTTCATTTCTGAATTTTTTTGATGAAACACATATTCTTGGTGTTCTTGGAAAGATCTTATTTTGAGTAAAAGAGCATATCCCTTAGATTCTAATTCAGTAGTTACTAAGGGGTATGATATTTACCTTACTGCTCTTCTATTTCCCTCTCGTTTATCTTTTTGAAAATCTGCTAGACATACATTGAAATCCTTTATAATTAGTGTTTTACTATAAAGCTATTTATTTAAGTCAGCTTGCTTTCCATATAATGACTTATAGGCTTCTACATTTAATATTGTTACTGTTTTACTTCTATTTCCTTTAAACATGCTACATTTCCCATGTTTGTCTCTCTTGAGATATATTTGGACTAATTTCACGTTGATTGTGAAGATAGACATTCTTTTCCTCTTCGGGACTTCACTTGAATCATAATTTTGACATCAACCTTTCATTTTAATTCTGCATCATATAGATTCTATTTTCACATTTCCCTATTTCTATTTCACAAACCCATCACCGGATACTTGAATATTTTTTCTTTTTCTATTGGTTGCTGTTGTCATATATTTAGGACATGAGCTGATTTGAATTGGGATTTGGGGGAAGGAGAGAAAGGTAAAAGCATTTATTAATCACCAACTATATATCAGACACTCTGCTAAGTTCTTTATCCTTTGGTTCTTTGATCCTAACAACAACCCCAGAAGTTAGGTGCTATTGTTATTTCCATTTTTGTAATTGAGGAAACAGAGACAAATATAGATTATATGATTTGCCCAGATTGTAAGTATCCTAGGCCAATTTCAACAAGTCTTCATCACTCCAGATGCTGTGCTTTATCTATTGTACCACCCACCTGCTTGGGGGAGGATGAGATAACTGAGATATTTGCAAGTTGAATATTTGGGTGTTATTTTTGATACTACTTGTAAGGGATAAGGTTTCATGTGCAAGGCAAATCAAACTACCATTATCACCTTGGCCACCATTTGACTTCACACTCTCATGAGTTTAGTCCAGGACCCTGAATCTAAAAGCCTTGGGAATTTCAGTGTCCTTCCAATGAACATTTCTGGTTCTAGTCTAACCCCACAGCCACCAATGATGGAAGGAATCACTGTGGAGAGAGAATCCATCTCCACCATAATTAGTAATAATTGCTGAGCAATTACCACCAAAATGCAGATAGGAACAGAGACTGTTAGAGTTACAGTTATGCTCCCTCACCATTCCTGTTGAGGGAGATCTCATCATCTCCACTATTTTGTTACATACATGAGAAAAACAAAAATCACCAAGGTACTCTGTAGAGTATTTTACAAAGATCTTCCACCACATCATCTTAATCATCTTCCCTCAGTCCCTCAAGAGAACAACCCAGTATCCTAAATCTAAGAGTCTTTGGATTAGTGACATTAAATAATGACAGTAAAGAAACATTAACATCTGATTTGCCACTACATTCTAATGACTATAGGATTTTTTCATTTGACTTGCAATAGAAATCTTCTACATGTTTTGTCTTCCTTATTAGACCATAAGCTCCAGGAAAGGAATATTTACTTTTCAAAGCAATTAGCATATTGCTTTGCATATAATGAGTATTTAATAAATGCTTTATTCATTAATTTATTTATTCAAGGCACCAAGTTTATTGTCAAATATCTGATGACACAATATAATTTGAGGTCTGAGGGTAGGGACTATTTAGTTTCTATATTGCTTCCCCAGTGCTTAGAACATAGTAGGAAAATAATATATACTTACTGATTAATTTTTTGTAGCAAATTTTTTTCTAATCTTTTTCTCATTTTTCTGTAACTCTTCTATGAATTTTGCCCCATTTACAGTTAGAATTATATCTATTATTTATTCCATTTTTATTGTTTTTTAAAATAATAATAAAAATATCCTCACTAGTTAATCTCAACTGGATATATTTCAGTACAATGATACAAACATTCTTTGATATTGAGGCTTAATTTGCCCATTACATTAAATTTGCTAATTACATTTTGTAGTATGTAAACTTAGATATCCTATCTATTAGTGTTATTTGTATTCTACTGATTTGCATGATGCCAACTAATTCAAACCAAATTAAAAACCCCATATATGTTGTTTTCCTTCTTAAAAAATGAGATTCTTGAGAGAAGGGACTATTATTTTCTCTGTGTCCCTTCTCTGTGGCAGAGTTCTTTGCATGTGATAATCTTCTAATAATGTGTTTTTATTCATACATTTCTTTATGATTTTTTTTGTAGAGATTAATTTTCAATTTTTTGTCAATTGATTTTACTTGAATATTTCTCATATATTTCATCTCAGAAATTTTGTGTTGCATGTCAGCCATTTTCTACTCTTTTTAAAAATCACATTAATATTTTTTCTTTTAGAGCTTTTTTCTTATTATTTTTATTCAACTACTCCTTTCTGCTTTACTATGAAGTTATTTCTGATTATTTTAGGAGGGTTTGAATGGCACAATAGTCTGATGAACTATTCCGCTATTTTTTCTGGAATTTTTTTTGAGGCAAACAAGGTTAAAAAACTTGTCCTGGGTTACACTTTTTTATGACTTATTAAAGATTTTTAATTTCACTGCATGTATTTTGTCAATTTTTAAAGAACTATCTCTATTATATTGAATGTTTCTCCCCATGTATTTTATCCTAATTTCTGTGACTCTGTGGCTCAGTATCAGTTCCTTTTCTCTAGTGACCTTTTACTCTAGGATGTCCATGCATGCTTAGTGAATCCCCCCTTCTTTTTTGCTTACTCACTTTTCAATGGAATAATTGATCAATATAAAAAAGCATTTGTTAAAACTCTTACTATATCAGATTCTTTGCTTAGGACTAGAAATAAGAAGATGAAACTATAATTAATTCTACCATTGAGAACAACTGATCTGGAGAATATATTGAGAAGAGATAATTTAAGAAAAGTTGGACTACTTGAAAGTCATGATTAAAGAAAAAGAGTCTAGACATAGTCTTTCAGAAATTTCTCAAAAAAAAAAACCTGCTCTGATATTCTGGAATGAGGGAGAAAAATAAAAATAAAACTAATCCTATAATCACATTATTAAAAAGATCCCAAAATGAAAATTCCTAGGAGTATTATGACCAAATTCCAGAGCCCTTGTGTTAAGAAGAAAATATTGCAAGCAAACAATTCAAATACTGTGAGTCCAAAGTCAGGATAAGAAGATTAGGAGCTTTTCTATTAAAGAATTGGAGGGTTTAGAATATTATATACTGAAGAGCAAAGGAGCTAGAATTACAACCCAGGAAAACTTAGTATAATCCTTAAGGGAAATTAATTTTAAAGAGATAGAAGACTTTCAATCATTCCTTATGAATAAAGCAGTGCTTAATAGAAATTTTGACTTTCAAAAAAAAAAGACTGAAGAGAAACATAAACACGTAAAGAGGAAAAGATAATCAATTGGGATTCAATAAGATCAAACTGTTTATATTCCTACATGGGAAGCTGATACTTGTAACTTCAAAGAACTGTGTTATTATTAGAGCAGTTAGACAACGGATACATAACAGAGGGCATAGATATGAGTTAAATGTGATAGGATGACATCTAAAAATAAAATTGAAGGTTAGAAAGTAGAAGGCACTTGTTGAAGGAGGAAGGGAAGAATAGAATGTGGTAAATTAAGTAACCTAAAAGAAAAACAGAAAAGTTTTTACAGTGCAAGGGAAGTTGAAGGATTTTGGGGAGGGAGTATTGAATTTTACTCCACTGGTATTTATTCAAAGAGGGAGTAATATATAGACTCAGTTGAGAATAGAAATCAATTTTACCCTCCTGGAAAGTAGGAAGGGAAGAGGATAAGAAAATAGAGAGAAGCTGATAGAAGTGAGAATGGGTTAGGAGAAGTGATAGAAGCAAAATACTTTTGAGGATGGACAAGGTAAAAGGAGAGAATAAGAAAAATGAGGGAAATAGAATGGAGGAAAATATGATAAAATTTTTTCATCAAGTTTCTTTGATAAAGGCCTTTTTGCTCAAATATATAGAGAACTGAGTCAAACTTATAAGAATGCAAGTTATTCCTCAATTGATAAGTGGTTAAAGGAGATGAAAGGTAGTTTTCAGAAATAACTTTCTATACTTATATGGAAAATGCTTTAAATCCATAATGATGAGAGAAATGCCCATTAAAACAAGTCTGAGGTAAAACCTCACACCTATCAGATTTTCTATTATGACAGAAAAGGAAAATGACAAATTTTAGAAGAGATGTGAAAAAATTGAGACACTAATAAACTGTGTATGCGGAGAAGTTGTGAACTGATTCAACCATTCTGAAGAATCATTTTATGCAGCAATGATTATAAAAAACAGTCTTTGACCCAGTCATACCACTAGTGGGTCTGTATCTGAAAGAGATGCAAAAAAAGACCTACATGTACAAACATATTTATAGAAACTTTTTTTTTTGTGGAGTGGCAAAGATTGATTAAAGAGATGTCCATCAATTGGGGAATGAGTGGACAAGTTGTAGTGGATGATTATGATAAAATATTATCATGCTCTACGAAATAACTAATAGGATGCTTTCAGAAAAACCTGAAAAGTCTTACATGAATTGATGCAAAACAAATCAAGCAGAATGTGGAGAACATTGTACACAGTAACAGCATTATACAATGATCAGTTGTAAAGGACTTATCAATTCTCAAGAATACATTGGACTAAGACAGTCCTGAATGACATGATTAAAAAAAAATGCTATCTATCTGAGAGGAACTCTGAATGCAGATTAAAGCACACTTGTTTGAACTTTCTTTGTTTTTCTTGTTTGTCTTGTTCTGTGTCTTCTTTCATAGCATGACTAATATGGAAATATTTTGCATAACTGTCTATGTTATGTTATGTATATATATATATATATATATATATATATAAAGATGTATAATCTTTATCACACTGTTTACTTTTTGATGAAGGGAAGTGGGAAGGAGGGAGAGAATTGAGAACTCAAGTTTTAAAACATTGTTAAAAATTGTTTTACACATAACTAAGGAAAATAAAATAAAAATAGATAGTTATTTGGAAGAGAATATTGGGAGAGCTCACCTGAGGGCTTCTCTCCCCTGTCATCTTAACTCTGCCCAGAAAGAAGAGAGCTCTTCTGTTGCTAAATTCCTGAGGTTAGTAGCAGCTAAAACAGAGGCACTTAGACCGCATCCTCTATTTCTGCCACAAAAGCCTCTTAATAAACTAGTAACTTTGGCTGGGAGGTGTAGAATTCCTAATTTAGCCAGGGGGAAATAATAATCCAGTTCCCGTTTTTTCTGGTTGTTTTTCATCTCAATTATTTTGGTCAATTTCTTCTCAACATTTACTTATTTTAAAGTAATATGAAGCACAGTACTTAGATGTTATTATATTATTGGAAGTCATGAAAGTGTTGAATGAAATATTTAAAATTAGATTTCTTAAATAGATTAAGTATTATTTGGACTTACATATTACTTTGTGGGAGGGGGAGGATAATTTGTATCCTGGGAATATCACGATTTTTTTTTTCTTTGCCTAAGTTTCTATTCATTCCTCTCATCTTTCTCAGTCATTCATGGAAACACTATGCAATGTTTTGTACTTGTATAGACACTTCTGAGAATTCCTGTTGACTTATTCAGTGCCATCACCCCCATTCTATGTTCCTTGTATATACATTGTCAACTCTTACTTATTATTATGCAAGCCATGGCTTCTCTGTGTTTATATCAATTTGGCTTCTACCAGTGTCAAAGGTAAAATCATTAATATTCTCTCTCCTGGCTTTGTTTCCTAAATGAACTGTCCTGGGAGATTTATCAAAGCCAAATAGCAGAAGTAATCATTTGTTAACCTTTCTGATAAGGTATGCACAGGAACCTTAATTAGAGTGAAGACAATTCTCAATGGTTAGAGCAAATATATGTGGAGGTCTTTGTGACTGTGCATATGCATATTTGTTTTAGCTAACACTTTAGAAGATTTTTTTCTTTAGCATTTTTTCTTTATGTCATCTTCTCCTTAAATTTTACTGTTTTTGAAGTCCCTTTAATCAGTGCTAGCACAGAGTTTCATTAATTCTTCTTGAACTGAATTAAACAAATAAAAAGTTGTTTTTATGTATGCATTTTGCTCACCTAAAATATTTACTATTTCTGTAGGTAGAACAATTTGTTGCTTCAATTCTTTTTTAAAAAATAGGTTGAGACAAAATTTGACTAAATATAATTCCAAACCAATCTCCTGCAGTTATTCATGGGATTTTGAAATAATTTTAATTTCTTCCATACCTGTCTATGTCACATTTTTATCCTCATAATCAATCACCATTTATACCCACGAGAGAGCTCAGGAGTAATATATCCATTTTACAACTGAGGAAGCTTAGGCAATTAAGGAAAACTAATGGAAAGGGGAGGAACCCATATTTGATGGATAGGTATATGCCAATCTACTACACTAAATCATTACTGATTCTCATGGATTTCATAATCTTGTATCTTGCTTTGAGTTGGGTGAATTTTGTATGCAAATGTTATCTTTATATTTTAATTTTAACCATATTTTGTACTCCAGAATCTTACTGCAGCCTTCGTTCTAGCATATTATGAATAAAGTTGACAGAGGAAAAGGTTGCTCACAACTTACTAAGAGAAATACAGATAGAACAAATATTAGGAGACCGTTACTAGAACATGGTACATCTATAAGAATGTAATAATATGAAGAAGAAAAAGAATAAAAATGAAAGGATAAATAATTCTAATTGAGACATATAGGAAGTAACTGAAATAGTTTTATGACACATTATTGTGAATTCAACTAATTTAAGCATAGGGTTCTTAAGCAAGTTTTTTTTTTAATTCTGTTAAATGTTGTTTTGATAAATTTAATATTAAGAAATATGGAAATAGGTACTTTTATCTTCTAAGATAATAGAGAAGTGAATTTGATCAGCTATTAGGCTTCTAAACCTACTGATGCTGGCTTAATTTTTTTTCAGTATTTCTGATGCATAGAGTTTAGTATATAGCAAGCATAAATATTCTGCTTTGACTGACCCTCCCAAACCCTTTCCATTTTGATATTGTTAGAGTATAAGGCTTCTAATTGTATTAAAGTGTGGTTCTTGGAAGCAATAGAATAAAGAAATAAAGCAGAGATCATACTAACAACAGGAATTTATATTTATGTAGCACTTTACATTTTGTAAAGAATTGTGAATACATTTTAATTTGATTTCATTTCTACCCTTTGCATGAGGACACATAATCAAATTATTGGTTGATGAATGATAGCTTCCTTCAAAAATCTAAAGGGAGCACAAGGAAAAAAGCCCCAACATGGATATATAATATGACTGTCATAAAACATGGCTAAAATTAAAATACAAAGATTAGTCATAGTTAACAAAATGAGTAAAATGATGAACATACTGAGAGTAGTAGCTATAATGTTGCAGAAAGTGAATTAAGCTTTGAGATGTAAGTCAATTCTAACTGGCCCTCCCATTTATTGTCCTGCCTACTTATGAGTTATCTCACTTATTGGCTGTCCCACTTACTAGCTTTGTCATTTGGCATAAATCGCTTCATTTCTTTAAAATCAATTTCTTAAGCTAGAAGATAAGTGTAATAACGTCTGTCCTATCTATCTCATGGGCAAATAATATAACTCAGACAAATAATTTTGTAAATTACAAAATTCTATCTCAGTATTTGGAGTTGGATGACTAAAGTCCCATTGTGATATTCCATACTGCATGTAGATGACCATGGGTTCTAGAAGTCCTTTAGCAAAATACATGTATTCAGTCATTTTCAGTAGTATAGGACTCTTTGTGACCCCAGTTGGCATTTTATTGGCAAAGATACTGGAGTGGCTTGCCATTTCCTTCCCCATCTCATTTGACAGATTAAGGAAACTATATCAAATAATGTTAAGTGACTTTCCCAATTTCATGTAGTTAATAAGTGTCTGAGACTAGATGTGAACTCAGGAATATTAGTTTTCCTTACTCCAGGAACTCTACTCTATCCACTAAGTCACTTAGCTACCCTAGTAGAAAAGAAGTTCTCACTTATCCTATCAAGCTTGAAAGAATTCATCAGTACTGCCTCTTTTTAAACCCTTACCTTCCATCTGTAAAAAAGGAATTCTTTACTCCTTTTTTAATATAGTGGGGAACCTGGAGGTCCTCTTACCATAGAGATGTGTAGTGATTAACCAGTCCACAGTGACAGGAAGGAGAAACCATAGAGAACTGGAAGGAGGAACAATAGAGACAGGAAGTGAAGCAGAAGAAGAGTATAAAGGGGGGCCAGTGTCACTTGGTTGGTTTAGCAGTTATTGACAATAAGGGCTGGCAGTTGAGGGGAAATTGCCTGCTGGGCGTGTATTGGGTTGGTGGTTGGTGTTTAGTTGCTGGAATATAAAGGGGGAACTGAGTTTACTAAGAGGGTTTTTGGCTTTAATCTTTAGAGGGCTTTTTGCCTTTTGGGTTTGGGGCTTTTGGTTTGGGCTGTTAGGTTTTTTTTTTTTCTTTCTTGAACTTTTTGGAAGGTCTTCATTGACAGACCTAATTGGGGTTGGATTAAACTCTGATTGGGTGGGTTTTGATTGGGCTGGATCTTTGTGGGGTGTTGTCATTGTTAGTAATAGGCTAACTATTGTAGACATTAGGAAATTTTCTTTTTCTACCTCTTTCCTATATTTCTCTCCTTTAATATATTCATTTTGCTATCTCTATTTTAATTAAACTAAATTGTTAAATTATTAAAAGCTTATCTCATTTTGTCAAAACTCCTAATTTAACCTGTACACATCTTAGACTCAATACTGTGTATTGGTTGTAAGTAAGAAAAGAAATAAGGGGTAGACAATAGGATTTAAATGATTTGCCTAAAGTCACACAACTAGTAAATGTTTGAGGCCAGATCTGAATCTAGGACTTGAATCTAGAAATGTAGACATCACTAGGCATGGCTCTCAATCTATCCAGTAACCTATCAGTCTCCTGGCTTGGTGCCTTTTGTCCAAGAACCAATTTAATTAAATTTAAATATGATCACTATAGCCACCAGCTTTTGAATTTTTTTTTTGTCCCCAAAGCTCTTTAAGACTATCTCCAGCTTTAAAGAAGCATTACAAATTTCATCAATGGAAGGAGTACCCACACCAAGGAAATTATAGATTCTTGATATATTGGAAAAATTGTCATCCTTCCTATCCTAAGGAATAATCTAAGAGGGTAAAACTGCTAGTGTTTTAATAGGTTTAAAATTATGATCTGGAGGTTTTCTTAACAATTCATTATAGAATTGCATTATGTTATATGTTCAATAAATTGGTTTTCACTGAAAGAACCACAAAGATATCATTCAACTGATAATATGTACAACTGAAAATACTTTGTATAATATAAATAATACAAAGAATAGTAGATGTTTATTCCCCTTGATCATCTGATCTTTTTTGTGTGTTCTACAGATATTTTGCATTATTTTAATAATTACATTATATTGGTATAATATTATATTATCATATTGTATTTATTATATTATGCATTGCCATACTTATTTTAATGCATGATGTACACAATTTGCCATAGGACTGTGCTCATAATATTATTGTTTTCCTTTTAAGAAATGTGGAGTCCCAAATAGTTTAGCTTTTTGAAATCAATTATCTTGTGAAACACAACCATAGGACTCCATTGAGCATTCAATGCTAATGTTAAGATATAGATAAAAAGATTATAATCACATGCTCCATTACTCATAGTATATGGTCACATCAGATGCAACTTATCCATCTTCCATCTTGTGAAATTGTCCTCTGACAAGCATATACATATCATATCACACTGAACTCATCAGTTATTCTATAAAAAGATTACCTGAACACTAGTGTATATTCTCTTCTACTGATATTTTAACTATCATATAGTCTAATGATAAAGTGATAAATCAGTATCTATGCAATTAATGAAGTGTTCATTAATAAGTTTAATATGCAAATTTGTGTGCCTTTTGATATCCCAGTGGATGTCTCATTTACTTAGATTTTCATGACCGATATTAGTCACAAAAGGTACTGTTAATTACTTTAAACTTATATCTTAAAATGCATAGATTTGCTATGAATTTTCATCTTTATGTGTTCTTCTAGTTCCCTTCTCCATTCTGAGTTTAATAAATTATCATATTTAAGAGATATGTATTATGCACCATAATGGTGATCTTAGCATGACAAAGACAGTAAAAGACAAAAGGTAACTGGGCAATGCTCTTTCACATGACCTTTGGTGCATATAAGGATAAAGCATGTTATCTACACACCCTGCAGTTATATATCATTTACATGTGATTTAGTTTTTGAATGTTGCAAAAAGCTCTATCATTCTTGCACCATATTTCAGGAACTTAGATAACACCTATAACTCCACAAAAGCATATCTTAGATTCATGACTTTCATCTTCAGTACAATTAGCCAATAAAGTCTGAATGGCTCTTCTTCAAGAGATTTGGATAATCTAAGGAGGAAGAAGCTTCTTGTTCTCCCAAGAATAATATATTAGACACAGAAGCTAATAGAGGAGATATCCAGTAAGAGACAGAGGAAGAGAGGTGTAACTAGTAATTCCTTACTTTGGAGAACTGAGGCAGCTCTTTGTTGACATGATAAAAACATGCCAGCTCCACTCCAGACATGATCTTCATCATCCTTATTTTTGCCTCTAGTAGGAACTTGTACCCCATGTATTGGATTCCAAATGATGACAGATGAGATTTTGTCTTATGTTTCCTGGAACTTAATGTCCATATTTGTTTTATGTTATCTCCTCCCATTAGAATTTAAGCTCTTAGATGAAAGGCACTAATTTATATATTAAGCCCTGCAAGTTCTTAATTGAGTGTCCAATGTATACATATAATTATCCACTTGTCTGTCTGTCTGCCCACAACAACCTACACCATTCAGGTTATAGTTTTCACTGTACCAAATTAGCTGAAAAGAAAATTTCACCTTTTGCCAATAAAACCTTTTCAGTCTCTAATGTATATTATAAATTCTTATCAGACTGAAGATTTGCCCCCACAAATATATTCAGCTCTTCTGTGGCTGGGAATTTCCTAGTCTACTAACATCTCTTTCAATTAAAAAAAGTTCAAAGAACTTCTTCCTTTCTACCCATCTAATTTCTTTTTTTTTTAAAGCAGAATCATTGAATCTTTTCTCACTCTCTTAAAACAAGGGGCCAGAAACAACAGAGAAATCTGGAGAATGCTATACAAGAACTGAATAAGCCTCATTCAGTGCTTTCACCACAAAGATACACAATGCTTTCTTTTAAAAAATTATGACTTGATAATAAAGCAAAACAACCATTCAAAAGATTTTCTTTAATAATTTTCTATAACTATGAAATAGCAAAAAAATTTAAAATATTATAAAAATAGTATATAAAATGTGTGTGCCTGTGTGCTTGTGCATGCATGTATGTATGTGTGTGTTGTATAAAATGTCCCCTTTCTGTTGATGGAAAGAGTGGTAGATTTTGACTTAGAAGAACTGGATTTGAATCTTGATCATATTATTTAGTGTTTGTATGGCTAGAGATGAATCTGTTAATGTCGGATCAGGTTTGGAGGGGCTAAGTTTCTTCATATGTAAAATGGTAGGTTTTTAGCTCAACATCTGTGAAGTTTGAGGACCTGAGATTAATAAGCAGTCTGTGTCAGAAGAAAGATCACTGAATTTGGAGTGAAAGGACAGAAGTTGAAATCCTAATGGCTATTCATAAACCCTTTGACTATGGACAAGTCAAATAACTTCTTAGCCTCAGTTCTTTTGTTCTGACATGAAATAGTTGGACTAAATAACCTCTAAGTTCCCTTCCAATTCTAAATCTTTGATTCTTCAAACTTTATAAACCTTATTTAACTTATCTGCCTCTCTGTATAGAGGAGTTTATGGCACTGTACACACATATTCTTAGTTTTAAAGTTGAAATTCTTCTCTGAATAAGGTAGTGATATTCTTTGTTATGCAAATCAAATGAACAGATATTTATCAACTAACTGCTGTATGCAACATATTTATGAATGGAGATAAAAGGAATGGATTATGTTGTGAGCTTTAAGGAAATTATTTTTTTCAGGGAGATTAAAATAATCTTATAAATAAATTTAGAACTCAGATAAATTGAAACAATCTCTAGTTATATAAAAAAAGTGTCCCAAATGACTTTTAATTAGAAAAAATACAAGTTAAAACAACTTTGAGGCACTACCTCACACCTATCAGACTGGCTAATAATAAAAAGAAAAAGAATAAATGTTGCAGGGGATGTAGAAAAATTAGGACACATTCACTCTTGGTGGATCTCTGAACTAATTCAATCATTCTGAAGAACAATTTGGAGCCATGCTCAAAGAGCCATAAAACTGTACATAGACTCTTTGACCCAGCAATACCCCTATTAAGTTTGTATCCCAAAGAAATCAAATATGGGGGAAAGGACCTACCTGTACAAACATGTTATAGTAGTTCTTATGTGGCAGAGAAATGGAAATTGAAGGGAGGCCCATTAATTGGAAAATGGTTGAACAAGTAATAATATGAGTGTAATGGAATATTGTTCTTCCATAAGAAATGATGAACAAGATGATCACAAGAAAATCTGGAAAGATATATGAAATGATGCAAAGTGAAGCAAGTAGAACTGGGAATTTGTTGTACCCAGTAACAGCAAAAAAAATGCAGTGATCAACTGTGAATTATAACTAATATCAGAAATGTAAGAATTCAGGACAACTCCAAGAGACTCATGAGGCTATCCACTGGAATCTGAATGCAGATTGAAGCATACTATTCTTCACTTTGTCTCTTCCATTAATTTTCCTCTAGTATAAGTGATATGTTGTCTTTCACAACATGATAAACATTGAAATATGCATTGTGTAATAATACATATATAACCTAAATTATTTTACTTGCTGTTTGGGTGAGGGAATGGAGTGGGAGGGAGAGAACACATATGGCATAATGTAAGAAAATAGTCATTGAAAGTTGTATCAATGTGTGATCTGGAAGAAATAAAATGAATTAATACATATTAATTAGTTAATTAGTAAATCAGTCAGGGGTTAAGAATGGGGTGCTTGATATGTATGTGACTTGCCCATGGTAACACAACCAATGTGTGTCAGAATCAGGAATTTAATAAATGTCATTTTGACTTAAAGCCCATTAGTCAATTAATTTGTAATTGTATTCATTTACTTAATGGTTAATTTTATTAATGACACAAATGATTCCATATTAAAATTTTACTAGCAATATTTTATATTATAAGACATATAATTTTAATTGCTATTCCTTACACTAACAAATTAATAGAAGCATAGTAATTGTTCTCAAAATCAGCTGATAATTTTTGTTATAAACTTGCAAAATCTTGTCCTCACAATAGTCTTGGAAAATGGCTTCATGACCCTGGACAAGTCATTTAACATCTTTGCTTTAGTTAACTCACCTGTAAAGTGAGGATTAAAAATATTACCTTTCTCCCAGGGATAAGGGAGTGTTGTAAGAATCAAAACAGAAAGACTAGTTCTAAAGCATTTCACAAAATTTAAGTGCTCTACAAAGATTATGAGTAGTATTACTTTTATTTAATAACTAGTAAAATTCCTATTATTAGCAATACAGGGACTTGGGGTGTCTGATTTGCCAAGGGTCATACAGCTGATAAACTTTAGAAGTAATATTAAAACCTAAGTGTTTAGTTTTTCATTTTTTGTATTTAACTTCAAGTAGGACTCTCCTCATTGTATCATGGTGGCTCCAAAGATAAAGAACTAAAAACATAGAATAAATAACCTATGTGGTGTTACATTGTCAAATTCAGGAAAGATTCTAGTTTTTGCTGAGTCTACAAATCTGCAAAGCCTCAGGCAGATTTTCTTGTGGCATAGATGAATAAAGTTGTGTCCTAATGACCACTTGCTAACTTAAAAGGTTAGAAAAAAGCCAGCATAGTTCCAATTTATTCATGAATTAATTTACAGAATTAATATTATTATACTATAACAATGTGACTAGATAAATGAATTTTCCTATAAATGTATTATTAAGGTACTTCATCGGGTTCTCTGGTTGTTGCTCAGTTATATCTGACTCTTCATGATCCAGAATGGTGTTTTCTTGGCAAAGATATAGGAATTCTGTAGCATTTCCTTATTTGGTAAATTACACAAATTAGCTAAAAGGTTTACTCAGGATCACACAGCTGGTGAATATCTGAGGTTGGATCTGAACTCAGATCTTCTTAACTCCAGGTCTAGCACTCTATCTACTGAGCCATCTAGCCTTACATTAAATTAGTAGTGTTATGAAAACCAAGATTGACTATCTTACTTTTTTAATGCCATTTTAACCCTTTAGCTTTGAAAAAGAGCTAGCATAATTTCTCAGAGAATATGTGTCTAGATATTCAAAGGTTCAGATGGCTAGGCTCTAATCAAGGCTAATCTCCACTGAGAAGACAAAATGTGACAAAAATAGCAGGATTCTTCTTTAGCATGGGGGAAAATGTAGCAAGGTACCTATACTATGGAGGAGGAGAAAAGGTTGCTTGAAATCTTATTTGCATTCAGCATCAAATTATATATAATCCTAGAAGATGGAGTAGCTACTAAAAATGTGAAGAAGCACATGTGTTTCAGGTGTCAGAGAAGTCTCTTTTCTTTTTTTTCTTTTTTTAAGTATTGTGAATTGTTTTCTTTTGTCAACATTGTGGATGCTGTTTTGAACCCCATATTTCAATAGAAATGAATGGGACATTTTTACAGGCTTGAACTGTGACTTTATGCTATGTGAAACCTATTGCTGAAGACATGATGGGCATGGTATTTAGTTGTAAAAGCTGTATGAAACAGGGTTATTTAATGGTCTACTTTTAGAATGAGTAAAGGAGACCAGACCCACCTTGAATTCTCCTTTTCACTGTTTATATGTTCAACATTAAGCCCTTTGCACTTACTTCCTTGAAAAATTTGGTAATTTTTTTATTTGAAAATTTTTATTTAAATAATTGATTTAGAATATTTTTCCATGGTTACATGATTTATACTCTTTCCCTCCCCTCCTCCCACCCCACTCCCATAGCCAACAAGCAGTTCCACTGGGTTTTGATCAATGTGACATTGATCAAGATCTATTTCCATATTATTAATATTTGCACCAGGATGATCCTTAAGAGTCTACATCCCCAATCATATCCCCATTGACCCTTGTGATCAAGCAATTGTTTTACTTCTATGTTTCTACTCCACAGTTCTTCCTCACAATGTGTATAGCATTCTTTCTCACAAGTCCCTCAGAATTGTCCTGGGTCATTGCATTGATGCTAGCAGAGACGTCCATTACATTTGATTGTGCCACAGTATATCCATCTCTGTGTACAATGTTCTCCAGGTTCTGCTCCTCTCACTCTTTATTAATTCCTGGAGGTTGTTCCAGTCTCCATGGAATTCCTCCATTTTATTATTCCTTTTAGCACAATAATATCCCATCACCAACAAATACCACAATTTTTTCAGCCATTCCCCAATTGAAGGGCATCCCCTCATTTTCCAATTTTTGGCCACCACAAAGAGAGCAGCTATGAATATTCTTCTACAAGTCTTTTCCCCATTATCTCTTTGGTGTATAAACCCAGCAGTGGTATGGCTGGATCAAAGGGCAGACAGTCTTTTAGTGCCCTTTGGGCATAGTTCCAAACTGCCCTCCAGAATGGTTGGATCAATTCACAACTCCACCAGCAATGTATTAATATCCGGACTTTTCCACATCCCCTCCAGCATTCATTACTTTCCTTTGCTGTCATGTTAGCCAATCTGCTAGGTGTAAGGTGGTACCTCAGAATTGTTTTGATTTGCATTTTTCTGATTATAAGAAATTTAGAATACTTTTTCATGTTCTTATTAATAGTTTTGAATTCTTCATCTAAAATTTGCCTATTCATGTCCCTTGCCCATCTATCAGTTGGCAAATAGCTTACTTTTATAATTGCTTTATGCTCCTTATACATTTGAATAATTATACCTTTTTTGGAGATTTTTGTTATAAAATTTTTCCCCAATCTCTTGCTTCCCTTCTAATTTTGATTGCATTGGTTTTGTTTGTACAAAACCATTTTAATTTAATATAATAAAATTATTCACTTTATATTAATATTTTCTAACACTTGCTTGGTCTTAAAATATTTCCTTTCCCATATATCTGACAGTTATACTATTGTATGTTCACCTAAATTGATCATGATTTCATTTCCTATATTTAAGTCATTTACCCATTTTGAATTTATTTTTGTATAGGGTATGAGATGTTGAACTAGACCTGATTTTTCCTATACTATTTTCCAATTTTCCCAGCAGTTTTTTGTCAAATAGTGAGTTTTTGTCCCCAAAGTGGGGCTCTTTGGGTTGTCTTGCTGAGGTCATTTACCCCGTCTATTCCACTGAGCCTCCCTTTTGGCTCTTAACTAGTACCATATTGTTTTGATGACCACTGCTTTATAGTACAGTTTAAGATATGATACTACTAGGCCACCTTCCTTCACTTTTTTTCATTATTTCCCTTGATATTTTTGATCTTTTGTTCTTCCAAATTAACTTTGTTATAGTTTTTTTCTAATTCAGCAAAAAAGTTGCTTGGTAGTTTGATAGGTATGGTACTTAACAAATAAATAAATTTGGCTTGGATTGTCATTTTTATTATGTTAGCTCATCCTACCCATGAGCAATTAATGTTTTTCTAAGTATTTAGATCTAGTTTTAATTGTATGGACAATGTTTTGTAGTTGTGTTCAAATAGTTCCTGTGTTTGTCTTGGCAGATAGATTCCTAAGTATTTTATATTGTCTAGGGTGATTTGAAATGGAATTTCTCTTTCTAACTCTTGCTGCTGAGATGTGTTGGAAATATATAGAAATGCTGATGATTTATATGGGTTTATATGGTTTCCTACAACTTTGCTAAAGTTATTGATTATTTCCACTAGATTCTTAGTTGATTCTCTAGGATTCTTTAAGTAGACCATCATATCATCTGCAAAGAGTGATAACTTGGTCTCCTCATTGCCCATTTTAATACCTCCAATTTTTTTTCTTTGATTGCTATTGCGAGTGTTTCTAGTACAATTTTAAATAATAGAGGTGATAATGAACATCCTTTCTTCACTCCTGATCTTATTGGGAAGGCTTCTAATTTATAGCTATTGCAGATGATGCTTGCTGATAGTTTTACATGTATACTGCTTATTATTTTTAGGAAAGGCCCTTCTATTCCTATACTTTTTAGTGTTTTTAATAGGAATGGATTTTGTATTTTGGCAATAGCTTTTTCTGCACCTATTGAGATAATCATGTCATTTTTGTTGGTTTGCTTGTTGATATGGTCAATTATGTGGATGGTATTCCCAATATTAAACCATCCTCACATTCCTGGTATAAATCCCACTTGATCATAGTGGATAATCCTCCTTTTCATTTGCTGGACTCTTTTTGCTAGTATTCTATTTAAGACTGTTGCATCTGCATTCATTAAGGAGATTGGTCTATAATTTCCTATCTCTGTTTTTGATATGCCTGGCTTTGGAATCAGTATCATATTTTTGTTATAAAAGGAATCTTGTAGAATACTTTCTTTTCTTATTTTGTCAAATAGTTTATATAATATTGGGATTAGTTGTTCTTTGAATGTTTGATGGAATTCACTTGTCATTCTGTCAGGCCCCAGTGATTTTTTCTTAGTGATTTCTTTGATGACTTGTTCAATTCTTTTTTTTTTTTTTTGTGATATGGGATTATTTAAGTATTCAATTTCCTTTTTTGTTAATCTATGCAATCTATGCATAATCTATGCAAAATCTAGGGAATTTTGTTTTTTGTAAATATTCATCTATATCACCTAGATTGCCATGTTTATTGCCATATAATTGAAAAAAAATAATTTTTAATGATTGTCTTAAATTCCTCTTCATTAGAGATGATTGCTCCCTTTTTGTCTCTGATACTTATAATTTGGTTTTCTTCTTTCCATTTTTTTCATTAGATTAACCAGTACTTTATGTATCTTATTTGTTTTTTTAAGTACCTGCATTAAGTTACATTTATTAATTGAATAGTTCTTTCACTTACAGTTTAATTAATTTCTCCTTTAATTTTTAGTATTTCTAATTTAGTTTTTATCTATGCATTCTTAATTTGTTCTCTTTCTAGTTTTTTAATTTGCATGCTCAATTCATTGACTTCTGCCTTCCCTAATTTGTTATTAAATGTACTTAAGGATATACATTTCACCCTGAGTACTGCTGTGACTGCATCCCATAGATTTTGATAGGATATCTCATCATTGTTATTCTCTTCAATGAAATTATTGTTTCTATGATTTCTTCTTTAGCTGATTTTGGAGAATTAAATTATTTAATTTCGAATTACTCTTTGGTTTGCCTCCCCATGTTACCTTACTAATTATTATTTTTATTGCATTATGATCTGAAAATATTGCATTTATTATTTCTGTTTTTTTTTAATTTGTTTGCCATGTTTTTATGCCCTAGTACCTGGTCAATCTTTGTGAATGTACCATGCACTGCTGAAAAGAAGGTGTATTCCTTTTTGTCCCTTTTTATTTTTCTCCATATATCTATTAACTACAATTTTTCTAAGGTTTCAATCATATCTCTTACCTCTTTCTTGTTTATTTTTTGGTTTGATTCACCTAGATCTGATAGAGGTAGGTTTATGACTACCACTAGTATAGTTTTATTATCTATTTCCTCCTTAAACTTGAATAGATTCTCTTTTCAAAATCTGAACACTATACCATTTGGTGCATACATTTTTTGAGTACTGATATTTCTTCATTAACTGTACTATCTTTTATCAGGATATAATTAACTTCCCTATCCATTTTAATCAAATGTATTTTTACTTTGGCTTTGTCAGATAACATGATTGCAACTCCTTCCTACTTTTTCTCACTTGATGCCCATAGATTTTGCTCCACCCTTTAACCTTTTCCCTCTGTGTGTAAACCTGCCTCATGTGTTTCTTGTAGACAACATATGGTGGGATTTTGATTTTTTAATACACTCTACTCTTTGTTTCCATTATATAGGTGAGTTTGTGCCATTTACATTCAGAGTTATGATTACCATCTGTGTATTCCCCATCATTTTAATTTCCTCTCCGATTCCTGAACTTCCTTCTTTCACTGTTTCCTTCTACCGCAGTGTTTTGCTTTTAATCCTTTTTAATCCCCTAATCCTCACCTTTATATCCCTAACTTTGCCATTTTAGTACTAGTATAGTGTGTTGTATTTGGACTAGATTTTATAGTTTCTACAGTTTGCATTTATTTATGTTATTGCCACCATGTATATTGTTCTTTTTGCCTTTACCTTCTTCATTTTAAATTATTTATTACAAGTCTTCTCATGTTTCTCTAAATTCTTCATATTCATAGAATCAAAGCTCTAGAATGATTAATAATCTAAAAAAGCCACCTATTCCTTCTTTTCAAAAAATGACAAAATATGATGGCCCTCTTCCCTTCTTCCTTTATATTGTTTAAATTGATCTTATCAACTCCAATCGATTTAATTACCATCTTTATGGTGATATTTCTTAAAACTACTCATCTTTTCCCAACTTCTCTATTCACTTTCTATCTTTTTTTCCCAACTAACTCTTAGTAATTTCAAACTAGATATCTAATATACATCTTAAACTTAACATATCTAAAACAGACCTCATCTTTTTCCTGGCTATGCTTTAAACCTCCCCCCACATTCCTACTGCTATAGAAGGCAACTCCATCCTATAGGTCCCCCTGACTCCAAACCTAGATATCATTCTTGATTCAATCTTTTGCTAAGAATTCTCAATTCCATGTTTGCAACATTTCTCACATAACTGCTTTCTTTCCTCTGACAATGCCACTAAGCTAGTCTAGGCCCTCATCACCTCACATTTAAACTCTTGAAACAGCATGCTATTCTATCTATTACTTCCCTACAGTTAATCCTTAAGTGGGGGTGTATACATTCCTAGTTGCTAAAATTCTAAAGACTAAGCAGGGTGGAGTAAATCTAAAATTCACAATTCAGTGACTAAACTATTTCTCTAAAGTTCAGGTCTGACACAAACTATCAAATCCAATGACACTATCTTCCTTACTGTTCCAAGAACAAAAGACTCTATCTCTCAATAATGTACATTCTCTCTGGCTGTCCCCCATGCCTGGATTACTCTCCTTCCTCATCTCTCTGTTAACTTTCCTGGTTTAAGTCCTAACTAAAATCCCATCTTTTATGGAGAGATATTTTTTTAATTAAGAAATTTTATTTAGTTAAATAATTTAGAATATTTTCCATGGTTACATGATTCATGTTATTTCCTTCCCCTCCTCCCCTCAGCCCCCATAGCCAACAAGCATTTCCACTGGGTTTTCTATTTGTCATTGATCAAGACCTATTTCCATATTATTAATATTTGCATTACAGTGATCACTTAGAGTCTACACCCCAATCATATCCCCATTGACCCATGTGATCAAGCAATTGTTTTACTTCTATGTTTCTACTCAAACAGTTATTTCTCTGGATGTGGGTAGCATTCTTTCTCATAAGTCCCTCAGAATTGTCCTGGATCATTGCACTGCTACTAGTAGAGAAGTCCATTACATTTGATTGTGCCACAGTATATCCATCTCTGTGTTTAGGGTTCTCCTGGTTCTGCTCCATTTACTCTGCATCAATTCCTGGAAGTCATTCCAGTTCACATGAAATTCCTCCAGTTCATTTTTCCTTTGAGCACAATACTATTCTATTACTAATAGATACCACAATTTGTTTAGCCATTACCCAATCAAAGGGCATCCCCTCATTTTCCAATTTTTTGCCACCACAAAGAATGTGGCTATAAATATTTTGTCACAAATCTTGTTCATTCTTATCTCTTTGGGGTATAAATCCAGCAGTGGTCCTTTTAAAGCACTTTGAACATTGTTTCAAATTGCCATCCAGAATGGTTGGATCAATTCATAGCTCTACTAGCAATGCATTAATGTCCCAATTTTGCCCCATCCCCTCCAAAATTTATTACTTTCCTTTGCTGTCATGTTAGCCAATCTTCTGGGTGGGAGGTGGTACCTCAGAGTTGTTTCACATTTCTCTAAACATAAGAGATTTAGAACACTTTTTTCATGTGCTTTTTGATAGTTTTGATTTCTTTATATGAAAACTGCCTTTCATGTCCCTTGTCCATTTATCAAGTGAGGAATGGCTTGTATTTTTTTTTTTTTTTGGTACAATTGATGTAGCTCCTTATGAATTTGAGTAATTATACCTTTGTCAGAAGTTTTTGTTATGAAGATTTTTTTCCAATTTGTTGCTTACTTTCTAATTTTGGTTGCATTGTTTTTGTTTGTACAAAACCTTTTTAATTTAATGTAATCAAAATTATTTATTTTACATTTTGTAATTTTTCTAACTCTTGCTTGATCTTAAAATCTTTCCTTCTGCAACTATTCTATGTTTACCTAATTTATTTATAGTTTCCTTCTTTATACTCAAGTCATTCACCCATTCTGAATTTATCTTGGCATAGGATGTGAAATGTTGATCTAAACCTAATCTCTCTGATACTTTTTTCCAATTTTCCCAGCAGTTTTTGTCAAATAGTTGATTTTTGTCCCCAGAGCTGGAGTCTGGGTTTATCATACACAGACTTGCTGAGATCATTTACTCCAAGTCTATTCCACTGATCCTTCTTTCTGTCTCTTAACCAGTACCAAATCATTTTGATGATCACTTCTTTATAGTACATTTTAAGATCTGGTACTGCTAGACTCCACCCTTTCACATTTTTTCCCATTATTTCCCTTGATATTTTTGATCTTTTGTTCTTCCAAATTAACTTTGTTACAGTTGTGTGTTTTTTCTAATTCAAGAAAAAAGTTTCTTGGTAGTTTCATAAGTATTGCACTGAATAAGTAAATTAATTTGGGTAGGATTGACATTTTTATTGTTAGTTCATCCTACCCTTGAGCGATTAATGTTTTTCAATTGTTTAGATGTAGTTTTAATTGTGTGGAAAGAGTTTTGTCATTACGTTCATATAATTCCTGTGTTTGTATGGAGAGACTTTTTATAAAGCCTCTTAATTTTCTTTCATTCCATTTGTTAATTCCTTTTCATTCTGCATTTCATTCTATATTTTGTATTTAACTTACTGATTATGTGTATTTATTTCTACTGTCCTTCATTAGGCTGTTAATCCCTTGAGGACATGGACTTATCTCTTTTTTGTCTACTCAGCACAGTATCTTACATAAAGTAGGTGCTTAATCAATGTTTATAGATGAATTATTGATTGACCAAACAGGGAAGTGAATTGCTCAAGGCACCATTTAGGTAGCAAGCCTCAGAAAGATCTCAATGCCAGGGCTTTGGACTCCAAAGTCTTCCCACCATTTCATACTGCCTTCCAGAATTACTTAAAACAGGATAGTATTACATTTAACATGTAATTAATTTGATCATTCCATTATTATTGGGTACTTATTTTGTTTCTTTTTGCTATCATAGCTTCTATATACTTTTATAAACTATTGATACTTCTATAAAAATCTTTGCATGTATGTATCTATTCTTACTATTAATAATATCTCATGACTATATAGTTCAAACAGTGGAGAATAGTTGAACCCATCCACAGTTTTCCCACAGATGAATTAGCATGTTTTAATATAATGTTTGATAAATGCCTATTCCCTTCCCTTCCTTGCGCACAGATCTTTTTAGATTATACATACCTACAAATCTTGCTGACTTACTTTTTTCTTTTTTTCACTCAATATTAGATAAATATAGTTTGTTATATAGTGGTATGTATAGATTGGGTGGCATGTAGTTTCCTTCCTCTAAAAGTTATTCACTATAGTCCTTGAAATTTTCAACCCTTTATTTCTCCAAATAAATGTATTATTATTTTGTCATGTTCTATAACATATCTCTTTTGTAGATTTATTGGAATCTCACAGTATCTGGATAACATTTCGAGTAGTATTGTCATCAAGTGTTAGGTCCTGACTATGTACATTTTTCCATTTTTTTGTTTTTCTTTTATTTCTGGAGAAATATTTTGTTGTTATATAATTTTGTATTACATATGTATTAGTAGGTTGGTTTCCAAACATTGTATGCATTTTGTGTATGGTATTTAACTTCCTATATTTACTAAGACTACATAGTAAAGGTGCTATTTATCTCAAGAATCCTTTGATGTAAGTTTGCCTTTTGAATAGTATATTGTGTATATATATCTACATCTATCTATCCATCCATCTCTCTACCTACCTGTCCATCTATCTACCAATCATTTATTCATCTATCTACCTATCCATCCATCCATCATCCATCCACCCACCTACTACCTTTCTATCCATCCATTCATCCATTTTTCTACTTACCTATCCATCCATTTGTCTATCCATACATCCATCTCTCCATCTCTCCATCTCTCCATCTCTCCATCTCTCTCTCTCTCTCTCTCTCTCTCTCTCTCTCTCTCTCTCTCTCTCTCTCTCTCTCTCTCTCTCTATCTATCTATCTATCTATCTATCTAACCTGGACCTTGAAGTGGAGATACAATAATAATAGTTAGAGATGGTAAATAGACTTTCCAGGTATAGGAATAAATAAAGGAAAGGAACTGAGGGATAAAAAAATATGAGGCTTGACTGGAAGATTATTATTAATGCAGTTAATTAGAATACAGATTATATGAAAGAGACAAATGAGAGATAATATTGAAACTGGTATAAGACATTCCATCACCTAATCCTGGGAATTCACTGGCTGCCCTCCATACCTGTAATTCTCTTCTTCCTCTTCTCTTCCTCTTGTCTTCCATGGATTCCTTCAAGTCCCAGCTAAAATTCCACTTCATATAAGAAGATTTAGTTTTAGTGTCTTTTCTCTTCTAATCATCTCCAATTTATCCTCTTTTTAGGTTATTTTTACATGGCTTTTGGTATATTGTCTCCATGATTAGAGTCTGAAAGGCTTTAGTGTGGAAGATCATTAAATTTAAATTTAACTCAGGTTTTATCTTTCTTTGTATCACCAGCATAGTCCTTACTATATGATAGGTACCTACCAAATACTTATTGACTGAGTGTTTAACTGGGATAACATTAGTGAGGGAAATTGGGGTAAAATTATGGAAGGTCTCCAATGACATTTTAGGAAGCAATTTTTTAAAATCTAGTAGGCAATAAAGAAGCAAAGAAAATTTTTGAGGAATGGAAAGATATCAGACACAAGCATTTAGACAATCTCTCAGCAGTGTATAAACTAGAGCAGAGAGAGATTGTGTGCCAAAAAAAAAAAAAAACCTATCAGGAAGCTATTATGATATTCCACTTGAGAGGTAATGAGATCTGCGATTAAGCTGCTGAGAATGAGAGAAGTAAGATGGTGACAGAGATGGGAATAGAGAGTGTTCCTCTAAGGTGATTTTACTTTTTTAAACTATCCCTTTGAATGTCTCTTTGTTTATAAGTTGCCTGATTCTTTGGGTAACAGGTGGATATGATTTACAAATATTTCTATTAAAAATATTTTTGGAAATATTTCCCTTGAGATTTTTTTTAAACCCTTACCTTCTATCTTGGAGTCAATACTGTGTATTGGCTCCAAGACAGAAGAGTGGTAAGGCCTAGGCAAAGGGGGTTAAGTGACTTGCCCAAAGTCACACAGCTAAGAAGTGTCTGAGGCCAGATTTGAACCTAGGACCTCCTGTCTCTAGACTTGGCTCTCAATCCACTGAGCTACCCAGATGCACCCTCCCCTTGAGATTTTCAAAGGTATTTTTGCTGTAGAACTGTGATAAACTGGAACTACTGACTCAAGATCATCATGATTAAGATCTCAGATTGATATAATAAAATACTGGTATATATGATAGAAATTTATCTAGACAGCTCCCCAAAGGTATATTAAAATTATTTTCCTTCCTTGATTACAATATTATATCACATTCCCTAATTTGCCCATCTCTTCTGAGGAAAGCCTAATGATTAAAATTGTAAATGGGTAATGTTTGAACAATATTATAAACTATTGAAATTCACCTTGAACAGCATTTTCTTATTTATGAATTATCCAGATACACAGATTAAAAAATTCATTGCAATGTTTTTATAAAAATTATTTTTTCCTAATCAAGCTATTTCTACAATGGCTATATTACTTTAATTAGATTTAGAAAAATCAACCTTTGTGGTTTTGGTAAATAGGGCAAGCTTATTGATATCAGTATTAAATATTGTATTCCTTTACAAAAAGAGAAAAGAATTTGTAGCACATTTGCATAAGGATTAGGCTAATGAGTACAGTATTTTTAAATTTATAGTAATGTCCTTTATAGTAATTCAATGCTGAAAAAGCAATATTTTTCTCTCATAAAGAAGTTTGAGGATTTGATACCATAAAAATTCATTTAGTCCTAAATAATGACTTCCCTGAAATTGTACCATTATTCATATTTGTACTACATATATCTATAGTACTGGAACCAATTACTGATTTTACATAATCATAATTTCAAATAGTTTGAATTTATATATGTCCAAAAATACTTCAGGAGATTATGTTTCACGTGAATTTGGACCCCATTGTATTTCTTAAAGTATATTTTGTTGTTTGTTTTGTTTCTTAGGGTTAGCATAACAGAGCACATATAAATCCAGCTTTGACGTCAGGACACCTTGGCTTCAAGTCCTGATTGCCTCTTTAACTTCAGAAAGTAATAACTTCTTTCCCTGGGAAAACCTTTAACACTATAAACTATAAAACATGCAGCACTACCTTGATGTAGGGAATTCTTCCACTGTCTGGGGCAATTCAGGGGTCACAGGCAGATTGAAGGTACCGTTTGGGCACACTATCTCTAAAAGGTTCACCCAAACTCCCATTGTTTGCAATAGTGTACAAAAAAATCTCTTCATATATCTCTTCATGGAACTTTCAGTAGTTTCTTGTTGACTACAAGCTCTTTTCCTTGCACTTAAAACCTCTAATAATCTTGTAGCACTCTATCTTTTCCAGTTTTATCTGATGACTTGGCTTCATCAACTCTAGACTCTAGCCAAATGCATCTCAGGCCCTTGAACATGTCCTAGTTTTCCTGCCAACATGCTTTCCCTCATTCTGTTTCTATCCCTGAATGTGCCACCTCTCTCTCCTTATTGACTGAATTCTTTCCCTTGCTTGCTTTTAAGGTCAATTCAAATGACACCCCTTTAATCAAGCCTTCCATGACTTTTAGTAACAAGCAATGTTTTTTATTGTGTTGTTTACTACATGCAATACTTTCTAATGGACTGGTATGTTATTTTTGATTTATTTGTCTATCTATTCTCATTTAGATTGTGAGTTCCAATGTGGACAGAATCTATGCCTCACCTAAACTTTATCTCATTCCTAATGGTTAGCAATATTCATTATGCAAAGTGTCTAATTTTTTAATAAAAGCTGTGGACTAATTTGAATCTGTGATTTTTCATTTAATTAATATCATATTAACTTGATTATAATAAACTAATATAATTTAACTGAAGATATCCAAATATCTAGCTTTATAGATGTTAATTATTGAAATAAAAACTAAATTAAATTATAAGGAAGCTGTATATGATTTGTTTCCTAAAAAATATGATATCTGAAAGTACATTCACAGTATCATAGACTGAGTAACTTTAGAGTCAAATGGATGCAGTTTTCTCATTTATAAATGTGGATACTAAGACACAGAAAGAATAAGTGACTTGTCTATGACTGCACACTTAGTAACTGTCTAAAGCAGGACTTGAACTCATCTTTTTCCTAACTCCAAACTGAATTTTTTTTTAGAAACCAAAAGCACTTTATTGATCTCTGTTAGTATTTTATAGAGAAAGTTATATAAACTAAAGGATTAGATAAACTTTTCACACACACAATGGAAAATAATGACTTATCATTCTCTTACAACAGACTTTGTTTACCTCATAGAATCTAGACAGAGTTTTCTATAGGCTGACAAATCAATATGTCAATATATAACCATCTAGCCTAGACTCCCTGAGAAAATGTTTACTTCAATGGGTTTCCTAAGGATATCCACAAACTGAATTTTTTATCCATCGTGGAAAACCGTTTCCCTGTTCTAGAGACAAGTCCAAACTGATGAGAAAGTAATTCTCAAAAATTAATCTCTGAATGACATACTTCCCTAAAACTAATCACAAAGCAACCACATCTGATAAAATTGAAAAAGATAAATTTAAGGGCATGTGATTTATTTTTTCTTCCTTCTCTTTTCTTTTATTTTCCTTAAGTAAATAATTATATCCCCAGAATTCATTGTAAAAAGCATCTTATGATTAAACAAAACCAAAGAATGTATGAGTCCATATATTTCTTATATTAAAGACAAAATTAGTCTCATAATTAGTATACAAAAATAGAATATTAACCTCAAGTTCAAATCTCTTAGAAGCAGATAATATAGAGTCCAAAAATATTTTAAATATAGATAATTTAACTCTCCTGGTTTCTAATTCTCGGGAAATTTATAATGTGAGAATTGCCTTTAATCTTGAAGTTAATGCCACTGACCTACCATCAACAGAAAACATGTTTTGAATATTATTTCCATATAATCCAGTAATTATGTGATCTTAACTGCACCTCCTCATTTAAATTACTTTGAGTTTTTTCAAATAATTTTATATATAATAAACAATATATATGTATATATATATACATATACATATGTATATATATATATAATCTCTAAGGGCAGAACAGTTTGCCTTAGGAAAAAATAAATCCATCCTAGCTGGGGAACAAAATTTCAATCCTATTTATCATGATTAATTAACACAAAGCTCAATCCTTTCATTTCTTTTTTTTTAATAATATTTTACTTGATCATTTCCAAGCATTATTCATTAAAGACAAAGATCATTTTCTTTTCCTCCCCTCCCACCTCCCATAGCCAACGCATGATTCCACTGGGTATCACATGTGTTCTTGATTTGAACCCATTGCCATGTTGTTAGTATTTGCATTAGAGTGTTCCTTTAGAGTCTCTCCTCTGTCATGTCCCCTCAACTGCTGTAGTCAGGCAGTTGTTTTTCCTCGGTGTTTCTACTCCCACAGTTTGTCCTCTGCTTATGGATGGTGTTTTTTCTCCTAGATCCCTGCAGATTGTTCAGGGACATTACACTGCCACTAATGGAGAAGTCCATTACATTCGATTATACCACAGTGTGTTTGTCTCTGTGTACAATGTTCTCCTGGTTCTGCTCCTCTCACTATGCATCACTTCCTGGAGGTTGTTCCAGTCTCCATGGAATTCCTCCACTTTATTATTCCTTTTAGCACAATAGTATTCCATCACCAACATATACCACAATTTGTTCAGCCATTCCCCAATTGATGGGCATCCCCTCGTTTTCCAACTTTTGGCCACCACAAAGAGTGCAGCTATGAATATTCTTGTACAAGTATTTTTCCTTATTATCTCTTTGGGGTACAAACCCAGCAGTGCTTTGGCTGGATCAAAGGGTAAACATTCTTTTATCGCCCTTTGGGCATAGTTCCAAATTGCCCTCCAGAATGGTTGGATCAGTTCACAACTCCACCAGCAATGAATTAATGTCCCTACTTTGCCACATCCCCTCCAGCATTCATTACTTTCCTTTACTGTCATGTTGGCCAGTCTTCTAGGTGGGAGCTGATACCTCAGAGTTGTTTTGATTTGCATCTCTCTGATTATAACAGATTTAGAACACCCTCATGTGCTTATTAATAGTTTTGATTTCTTAATCTGAAAACTGCCTATCCATGTCCCTTGCTCATTTATCAATTGGAGAATGGCTTGATTTTTTTGTACAATTGATTTAGCTCTTTATAAATTTGAGTAATTAAACCTTTGTCAGAGATTTCTATGAAGATTTTTTCCCAATTTGTTGTTTCCCTTCTGATTTTAGTGACATTGGTTTTATTTGTACAAAAGCTTTTTAATTTGATGTAGTCGAACTTATTTATTTTACATTTTGTGATTCTTTCTATGTCTTGCTTGGTTTTAAAGTCTTTCCCCTCCGAAAGGTCTGACATGTATACTATTCTGTGTTTACCCAATTTACTTATGGTTTCCTTCTTTATGTTTAAGTCATTCACCCATTTTCAATTTATCTTGGTGTAGGGTGTGAGGTGTTTATCAATTCCTAATCTCTTCCACACTGTCTTCCAATTTTCCCAGCAGTTTTTATCGAATAGTGGATTTTTGTCCCAAAAGCTGGGATCTTTGGGTTTATCATATACTATCTTGCTGAGGTCACTTGCCCCCAGTCTATTCCACTGATCCTCCTTTCTATCTCTTAACCAGTACCAAATTGTTTTGATGACTGCTGCTTTGTAATATAGTTTGAGGTCTGGGACTACCAGGCCCCCATCATTTGTGTTTTTTTTTTTCATTATTTCCCTGGATATCCTTGATCCTTTGTTCTTCCAAAAGAACTTTGTTATGGTTTTTTTCTAAATCAGTAAAGAAATTTTTTGGGAGTTCAATGGGTATGGCACTAAATAGATAAATAAGTTTGGGTAGAATGTTCATTTTTATTATATTGGCTCATCCTATCCATGATCATTTAATGTTTTTCCAATTGCTTAAGTCTAGTTTTAGTTGTGTGGAGAGTGTTTTGTAGTTGTGTTCATATAGTTCCTGTGTTTGTCTTGGGAGAGAGATTCCTAGGTATTTTATTTTGTCTAAGGTGATTTTGAATGGGATTTCTCTTTCTAGTTTTTGCTGCTGAGCTGTGCTGGAGAGATATAGAAATGGTGATGACTTATGAGAGTTTATTTTGTATCCTGCAACTTTGCTAAAATTGTTGATTATTTCGATTAGCTTTTTGGTTGAATCTCTAGGATTCTTTAAGTAGACCATCATGTCATCTGCAAAGAGCGATAACTTGGTTTCCTCCATGCCTATTTTGATGCCTTCAATTTCTTTTTCTTCTCTAATTGCTACTGCTAGTGTTTCTAGTACAATGTCAAATAGTAGAGGTGATAATGGGCATCCTTGTTTCACTCCTGATCTTATTGGGAATGCATCTAGTTTATCCCCATTGCAGATGATATTAGCTGATGGTTTTAGATATATACTGTTTATTATTTTTAGGAAAGATCCTTCTATTCCTATGCTTTATAGTGTTTTTAATAGGAATGGATGTTATATTTTATCAAAGGCTTTTTCTGCATCTGTTGAGATAATCATGTGGTTCTTGTTGGTTTGCTTATTGATGTGGTCAATTATGTAGATAGTTTTCCTAATATTGAACCAGTCCTGCATCCCTGGTATAAATACTACTTGATCATGGTGGATGACCCTTCTGATCACTTGCTGGAGTCTTTTTGCTAGTATCCTATTTAAGATTTTTGCATCTATATTCATTAGGGAGATTGGTCTATAATTTTCTTTCTCTGTTTTTGACTTGCCTGGTTTTGGAATCAGCACCATGTTTGTGTCATAAAAGGAGTTTGGTAGAACTCCCTCTTTGCTTATTATGTCAAATAGCTTTGTATAGTATTGGGATTAACTGTTCTCTGAATGTTTGATAGAATTCACTGGTGAATCCTTCTGGAACTGGGGATTTTTTCTTAGGAAGTTCTTTGATGGCCTGTTGGATTTCATTTTCTGATATGGGATTATTTAAGAATTCTATTTCTTCTTCTGTTAGTCTAGGCAGTTTGTATTTTTGTATATATTCATCTATATCACCTAAATTGGTGTATTTATTGCCATATAATTGGGCAAAGTAATTTTTAATGATGGCCTTAATTTCCTCTGCATCAGAGGTGATGTCCCCCTTTTCATCTTTGATGCTGTTAATTTGCTTTTCTTCTTTCCTTTTTTTAATTAGATTGACCAGTACTTTGTCTATTTTGTTTGTTTTTTCAAAGTACCAGCTTCTTGTCTCATTTATTAAATCAATAGTTCTATCACTTTCGATTTTATTAATTTCTCCCTTAATTTTTAGGATTTCTAGTTTGGTTTTCTGCTGGGGGGTTTTAATTTGATTGCTTTCGAGTTTTTTATTTGCATTTCCAATTGATTGATCTCTTCTCTCCCTAGTTTGTTAATATATGCACTCAGGGATATGAATTTACCTCTGATTACTGCTTTGGCTGCATCCCAAAAGGTTTGAAGGGATGTCTCGCCATTGTCATTTTCTTTGAAATTATTAATTGTTTCTATCATTTCTTCTCTAACTAAATGATTTTGGAGTATCATATTGTTTAATTTCCAATTAGTTTTTGATTTGGTTTTCCACGTACCATTACTGATTGTTATTTTTATTACCTTGTGATCTGAAAAGGCTGCATTTATTATTTCTGCTTTTCTGTATTTGTATGCCATGTTTCTGTGATCTAGTGTATGCTCAATCTTTGTGAATGTGCCATGTGGTGCTGAGAAGAAGGTGTATTCTTTTTTAATCCTTTCATTTCTATAAATACTTTAGCTGGTTGTAGTAGGGGAGGGAGTAAACAGAAGGTCAAATGCAGAAGACTTTGAGCAGGAGATATTGATCATAAGGAACTGAAATGAGGGGTGACTGACATTAAATAGTGTCATGCTGGCCAGTTCTCTGCATTTGTCCTAAACATATACCCAAGGGAAAAGGGCCAGGTCAGCAGATGATACTTTACAATGAATAAGTTCAGGATCTAGGATTGATCAGCCATTGAATTCCCATTGCCCGCTTGTAGACCCCATGCTGAACCAAAATTATCAGGGTCACATGGCAGTAAAATAAAACAAAATAAAAGCTAACTACTTTGGACAATGACTAGAGCTATGATTTCATTATCACAGGGAGCCCCTGGATGGAGAATATCATCTTTCCATGCAGGATGTCACTTTCTCTGAGACAAATAGCCTTAGAAAATTGTTTCAATCTCTGAGGTTGAATGCCTAGATTGGCACACGATTGTATCAGTGGTAGTATTGGAACACATGTGCTCCCATCCTTGAGGTTAGCTCAATATCCATAATGAAGAAGTCTTCCTGAGTAGATGTCATCTTGATTGCTGGACTTCCTTTCAGATACCTCATTTTAGAATGGGCTTTGCTATGCTCTAAAGGCACCTTGGAGAGCAACCTGAAATAGGAGAGGAATAGAGTTGTCATCTGGAAATAAAGGAAGTGAGGATGTATAATGAATAGAAGAGAAGTCTCAGAAAAAAAAAACACATCATAGTTTTCTCATGTATTTAAAAGTCTTTCTAGCTGGAGAGGCATTAACCTTCTTTTGCATGGCTCAGAAGGCAGAATTAGCAAAGGTGCAGAAGTAGACACATTAAAAAAAAATCCTATATAGTTGAGCAGTTCAAGAATAAGAAGGGACTACTACAGAAGCTAGTAGATGGTTTGTTTGTTCTTGATAGTAAGTCTTCAAGTTGAGGACCATTTAGTAAATATGTTTTAGAGAAAATGTCTTATTAAATATAAGTAAGAAGAGATATTTTTGAGATATTTTCTAAATCAAAGACAGTCTGAGAAAAAGAGATTTTTTGTTTGTTTTTGCTTTTGTGCAGATGTATATATGTATTAGTGTGAACATACATGCATGTGAATGTTTATATATGTATATAGCTGGTTAAAATACTTTCAGCATTAGAGAGTATGATGAAACAAGTATGGGAAGGAATAACTTTGGTCTTCTATTTTGATATTATTAAAATGATGCCCCTCCTGGGACCATCTGCTGATGTGTATTTAGAAATGTGCCATTTTCCCTCTGGTATTAACAGTATAAAGTATATGATCCTAGAGGATAATACCAATCTAGTATAACTGTTCAACTGTGGCCATCTAGAGCCATGGCACCTCAGTGCCTGTGCCACATTAAGATCCACAGAGAGTCAATTCTGTTCTGTTTATTACAGTTATTTTATTCTAGGAATTTAGGCCAGAATTATTTCCATTCTGGCAGTTGATCTTTAGGGAGAAGATAAACCCAGGCAGGCTTATCCTTTCTTCATGAGTGTTGCATCTATGGAAATTGTGAAAGAAATCAGTCCCAAATGTGTAATTTTCTAAGAAATAATTCAATTCATTGAGTGTCCCTGTTGTCAAATGCTTCCTTCCTATGGTGCAGGATAAAAATAACCAAAGGTAGTTGAACAGTGAAATGTTTTCAAAGTCAACAAAGAAAGAAGGATAACAAGCTGTTGTTTCAGTCTGTGAGCTGGCAACAGAGATGCAAATTAGGCTATATCACTGTAGCATTTGTCAGATTTTTAGGATAAACTTAATCAGAAACCATTATTAACAGCAAAATAATTTCATTTTGATAGAGAGAAAAATTGATAATGAATTAAAAGCCTTTTTCTTTCTCTCAAGCAAAACAAGTCTAAATAGAAAAGTTGTATAATTAAATTGTGACAACAAAATAATGGGTTATATGCTCTAAAAGGATGTTTTATTGTTCATAGTACAGGGTTTTTTAAAGCTTACAGATGTTACTAACCATTATGTGTTTTTCATTTGTGAAAGAAATTATTTATTTTATTATGAGCATGAAAGAAATGCATTGGTGTATTTTACCCTGAATATCTGTGTCTTATGTGCTGATTTATATCTTAATTTTGTTATTAACATATCTCTCATTCAAACTCCTCTTCCCAAAAAATACTGAAATATTATTTTTGGGTGCCTAGACTCACTTGTGATCTCTTTTGAAATAACAGCTTTTACCAAGTACTAATATATTTAAGTTGAACGTCTGAATGTTGAGGTTAAGATTTGTAAAACTATACATATATAGACACACAGAGAAACACATACATAGGCATAAGAGTCCTTTTATTTCATTTGTACAGGGAAGAAAAGTGAGGAAATTCTTTTGATCAGTAAAGGTGGACACATTCTCTACAATGTCAGAACAAGGGTTTTTAACCTGTGTTCCATGAACTGGTTGTTCATTTTAACCTCAATAAGTACATGTCAATGTGTATAATCCTACATATTTTAGTACATTTAAATATCCCTATAGATGGTTAATTTGCTCTTCTAGGCTCCCTGGATACAAAGTGTCCAGAATACTCATGAAAGAGTATGAATCCTTGTCTGATATACAAGTTTAGAGTCCTAAGAAATTAAATTACTTGTCTACAGTTCCATAGACACTGTTCATCAGAAGCAGAAATTGATTCAAGTACTATCAGAGAGAAAAAGTGAAAAAAAAAGAATGAGAGACAGAAAGATCTCTCATCACTGGAAAGCATTATGTATATTGAAGTTCCAGGTCTTATGTGATTTTAAAAATAACTAGAAACCTGCAGAGCCAAGATTTTTTCACTATTTAATAGTGAAACCTGAAACTACTCTGACAGTCCTTCCAATCTTTTAAAGGTGGTACAAAATTATAGGAGTCAAAAACCAACAGCAAGACAAAGTGAGGGGCTCTTCTACTGAACACAACTTGAAAGGTAGGAAGAGAGACAGAGAGAGAGAGAGACACACACACACAGAGAGACAGAGAGAGACAGAGAGAGACAGAGAGAGACAGAGAGAGACAGAGACAGAGACAGAGAGACAGACAGAGACAGACAGAGAGAGACAGACAGAGAGACAGACAGACAGAGAGAGAGAGAGAGAAAGAGAGAGAGAGAGAATTGTTTTTCACTAGATAAGGGGGGAACTATAAGCAAAACTATACACAGAAGAGTACAAGTCAGCTACCCCCACCTGGAAAGAAGAGGAGCAGAGCAGCTCCCTCTGTGACAGCCCAGCATGCATGCCAAATCTTCACCAATGCTACCCTTAACTAAGATAAGGTCAAAATGGGTATATGATTTAAAAATAAAGAATGCTATTATAAGTAAATTAGGGGAATAAAGAATAGTTTGCCTGTCAGATCGATGGATAAGGAAAGAATTTATGACCAAACAAGAGACAGAATATTACAAGATGTAAAATGAATAATTTTTATTCTTATTAAATTAAACTTATGTTAAAATCAACACTCAGGTCTAATCAATTATTTTCCTAGAGGTGAATATCATGTTTCAGCATTAATCCTTCAAAATTGTCTTGGTTCATTGTATTGATCAGAATAGTTAAGTCTTCCACACTGGATCATTGTTACAATGTATAATGTTTTCCTGGTTTTTCTACACTTTACATTGCATGAGTTTATGAAAACCTTCCCAGGTTTTTCTGAAATCATCCTGGTCATCATTTCTTTTTACAAAATATTGCTTCATCACGATCATAACTCAAAACGTATTCCACCATTTCCCAATTTCTGGGCATTCTTTTCATTTCCAATTTTTGTACTACAAAAAGAGCTGAAATGCATTGTTTTGTACATATAGGTCTCTTTCCTTTTGCTTATATCTCTTTGAGACAAAGACCTGATTCAAGCAATATGTTATAGTAGAAAGAACTTTGAACTTTGCTTTAAGATGCAGCTGTGACAATTACATGAATAATAAGGCAAAAGGCCTTGGTAATTCAGAGCAAATACTCATCCCTTGAAAATCTTATAATTTACTAGAAATTATTATTATTGATAGGATAGCTCAGTGGATACAGTGCTGGGCCTGGAGTCAGGAAGACTCATCTTAATGACTCCATATATGGCCTGAGATACTTAAAAACTGTGTAACCTTGGGCAAGCCACTTAATTCTGCTTGCCTTAATTTTCTCATCTGTAAAATGAGCTGTAGAAGTAAAAGGTAAACCACTCCTCGTATCTTTGCCAAGAAAACCTAAAATAGGGTTGTGAAGAATCAGACAACTGAATATAACTGAACAAGAAAAATCATTATTAACAACAAAAAAGAAACAACAGTAATAGTAATAATAATATTCATCACAGGTGAATAAATGTTTTCATTTTCATGATGAGATAAGCAAATCACTATATATTTTGGATTTAATTGTATATATTATGTTTTTTTATATCATATATTGTACTGAACTTTGAGTCAGCAGAACTAGAATTGATTCCCATCTCTGCCAATAATTTGCTATGTGACAGTGAAGAAGCTATTCCAAATCTTTGAGCCACCCTTTCTTCTATAAAAAGAGGGAGTTTTATGGGGTTCTCCTGTCTTAGTATTGTTTGATTCCTTCAATTTATACAGTGATAGAAAATCTTTGTGTGTTTTTTTTTTTAGTGAAGTCTCATATTTGTCAGAGAACTTCAGTAAGAGAAACATAAAATCCACTTCAAAAAGAAAAATGATAGCCACAGCCCAAGGTTACTGCCATTACAATAGTGAGTCCCCACATTATGGCTAATATCTGAAGGTTAAAGAAGTCACCTGAGAGACAATCCTTTTAATGCCACAGTTTATTAGTCCTAAACAGTGCACTTTTCATTAACAGTCAGCCAATAGACACAATTAGCTCTTAGCTGAGTAATTTCCTAAGTGATAAAATATAAATAGTTGCTACAAAATATTTTCCCAGATGCTGGAGACATACACGCCATAAAATCTAATGAATGTCCATGAGAAGAGTTGACTCAGAATAAAATTTTAGGGAGGAACTAATGGGCAAAGTTATATTACAACTCAAGGTAATGCAACATTTTAAAGTCTTTTCTCCCTTTATAGCATCTTCAAGCAATTTCTTGTTGATTCAGTAATCTTCCTAAGTGGGATTCTCATTTGTGTTGAAAGTCTTCTTCCTTCTAAGGCTAATTTTTTTTCTACTTCTAAGGCTTATCCTCTTTGAGGATAAATGATTCTCTATTCATGTATGTTTATAATGTGTATCTGCACCTTGATGTATGTAATGTTTTCTATTTGTTCAATAATTCCCTTTGAGAGTCAAGGGAAAAATTACCTCTATAATCTCTACTCAAGTCTTTTTTCAATTGGCAGTTCCTGGTTTATAATATCTA